>NW_026126744.1:1775000-2375000 GCF_943737965.1 Phodopus roborovskii | reverse complement strand
GGCATGTTGTCTCCCCAGTCTCTCCATCTTGACTCCTCCTTACTACTTTCTCTTTCCTCCCTGTCTCCTAGTTCCACCAATCTTGTTTTCCTATTGGCCAGCAGTGCTTTATTCATTAACCAGTATGAGGACATATTTATAGAATGTCATCTCCCATCAATACGAAATTGAGTACTATTCATTCAAAGTTTGTGAAGAATTGTGTTGAGATTTCTAATCTGGATAACATTGAATCTGCAGGTTGCTTTTGGTAAGATTGACATTTTTATTATGTCTACCTATCTGACAGCATGGGAAACTTCCATTTTCTGATATCTTCTTCAATTTTTTTCTTCAAAGACTTAAAGTTCTTGAAATATACATACAAGTCTTTCCTTTGTTTGGTTACACTTACATTTCATATTATTTGTGGCTATTTTAAAGGGACATGTTTCTCTGGCTTTTTTTCCCTCCCCCCTTGGCCCATTTATCATTTCTGTATAGTAGGGCTGCTGGGTTTTTTTGTTTTGGTTTTTTGTTTGTTTGTTTGTTTGTTTGTTTGTTTTTGTTTTTTAGTTATTCTTGTATCCCCTCACTTTTATGAAGGTGTTTATCAGTTGTCAGGGGTCCCTGATAGAAATCTTGGGATCCCTGATATACATTATCATTTGCAAATAGCACAAGTTTGACTACTTCCTTTCCAATTTGTATCCCCTTGATCTCCTTTTACTGTCTTATTGTTCTAACTAGAACTGTCAATACCAGCTTGAATTGGTATGGAGAATAGGTAGCCTTGTCTTGTTCCTAACTTTATTAGAATCTCTTTGAGTTTCCATTTAATTTGGTTTTGGTTGTCAGTTTGCTGCAAATTGCCTTTATTATATTTAGTTATGTTCCTTGTACCCCTGGTCTCTCCAGGACCATTATCACGAAACGATATTGAATATTTCTGAAGGCTTTTTCAGGATCTAGTGTAATGACCATTTTTTTGTTTTTCTTTTTTTCTGCCTCAGCTTGTTTATATGGTAGATTACATTGACAGATTTCCATATATTGAACCATTCGTGATTCTCTGGGATGAAGCCTACTTGATCATGGTGGATGACTTTTTTTTTTTTTTTTTTATGTGTTCTTAGATTCAGTTTGCACAGTATTTTATTGTGTATTTTTTCCTCAATATTCACGAGGGGGATTCTTCTCCACTTCTCTTTCTTTGTTGTATCTTTGTGTGATTTGTGTATCAGGGAAACTGTAGCCTCTTATAAGAAGTTTAGCAAAGTTCATTCTGTTGATATTGTGTGGAACAATGTGAGGAGTATTTGCATTAAATCTTCTTTGAAATTCTGGTAGAATTCTTCACTGAAGCCATATGCTCCCAGGTTGGGAGAATTTAAACAACAGCTTCTATTTAATTTGAGATTATGGGTCTATTTAAGTTGTTTATCTGATCTTGATTTAATTTTGGTATGTGGTGCTTGTCCAGAACTGTCCCAGTCTTTATAATTATCAATTTTATGGAATACATTGGTTTTTTTTTTTTTTTTTTTTTTTTTTTTTTTTTTTTTTTGAGTATGACCTGATGATTCTCTGGATTTCCTCAGTATCTTTTGTTATGTCCCATTTTCCATTCTGATTTTGTTAATTTGCTTGTTTCTTCTCTGTCTTTTGTTTAGTTTGAATAAGGATTTGTCTATTCTATCTTATTTATTTTCTTAAGGAATCAACTTTTTGTTTCATTGATTATTATTTTTTTATATCATTCTCTTTGTTTCTATTTTATTGATTTTAGGCCTCAATCTGATTATTTCTTGACATCTAACTGGGTCAGTGTGCTTTATTTTATTTATTTATTTATTTATTTATTTTTTTGTTCTAGACCTTTCAGTTGGCTGCTGATTTGTTAATATGGGATTTCTCCAATTTCTTTATGCATTCTCTTAGTGTTATGAACATTCCTCTTACCACTAGTTTCATTGTGTCCCATAAGTTTGGATATGTTATACATTTTCAGTGAATTCAAGGAAATCTTTTATCTCTTTCTTTATTACTTCCTTGAACCAGCATTTTTCAATTCCCATGAGATTGTATGTTTTCTTTTGTTTGTGTTGATGATGAATTCTAATTTTCAGACATGTGATCCCACAAGAGACACATGTTTACTCCATTTTGTGTGTGTGTGTGTGTGTGTGTGTGTGTTGAAATTTGCTTTGTGACCAAGTATGTGGTCGATTTTAGAGTAGGTTACATGAGGTGGAAAGAATACGGCATAGTCTTTTGTGTTTGGATGGAATGTTCTATAGATGTCTGTTAAGCCCATTTGAGTCTTAACATCTGTTAGCTACTTTATTTCTCTGCTAAGTTTCTGTCTGGCAGACTTTTGCATTGGTGAGAGTGTGCTGTTGAAGTCTCCTAGTATTAGTGTCTGGGGTTTTATGTGTGATTTAAGCTTTAGTAATGGGTCTTTTACATATTGTGTTCCTTTGTATTTGGTGCATAAGTGTTAAGAATTGGGACTTCATCTTGATGGATTTTTTTCCTGTGATGAACATGAAATGTGCTCCATCTACTTTGAGTAATACTTAGCTTGGAATTTATTTTGTTAGATATTAGGATAGTTATACCAGTTTGCTTCTTAGGTTCACTTTACTGGAAAGTATTTCCAACCCTTTGCTCTAAGGTAATAAACTTTGAAATTGTGGTGAATTTATTGTATGCAGCAGAAGGTCACCCCCCTGTTTTCATATCTATTCTGTTAGCCTGTGTCAATTAGACTCCATTGAAATAGACTCCATTGATGTTAAAAGATATTAATGACCAGTGATTGTTAATTGCTGTTATTTTTGTTTTGGTGGTAGTGGTGTTAGTGAGCATGTTTCCCTTCTTTGGGTTTACTGGTGTGAGGTTATTTATTTCCTGTGTTTTCTTGGATGCAGCTAACTTCCTTATGTAGGAATTTTCCTTCTCATACTGTCTGTAGGGCTCGATTTGTGAATAGATATTGTTTAAATCTGATTTTGTCAAGGAATATCTTGCATTCTTCATGTGTGATGATTGAAAGCTTTGCTGGGTATAGTAGTCTGGGCTGTCATCTGTATCTCTTAGTTTCTGCAAAATGCCTGTCTAGGACCTCTGGCTTTCAGAGTTTCCATGGAGAAGTAAGTTATAATTCTGAAAGGTCTGCATTTGTGTGGTACTTGGCCTTTTTCTTTTGAAGCTCTTAATATTGTTTCTTTTCTGTATGTTTAGTGTTTTCATTATTATGTAGTAAGGGAACTTTTTTCTTTCTTTTTGGTTTTGTCTATTTGGTGTTCTGTAACTTCTTATACCTTCATAAGCATGTCCTTCTTTAGGTTGGGAACATTTTTTCTATGATTTTGTTGAATATATTTACTGTGACTTTGAGCTAGGATTCTTCTCCTTCTTCCATCCCTATTATTCTTAGCTTTGATCTTTTCATGGCGTCCTAGATTGCCTGGATGTTTTGGGTTAAGAATTTATTGTACTCAACATTTTTTTTTGACTGATGAATTCATTTCCTATACCATATCTTCAAAACCTCATATTCTCTCTTCCATCTCTTGTATTCAGTTGGTTATGCTTACATCTGTAGTTCCTATTTGTTTACCAAATTTTCCATTTCTCAAATTCCCTCAGTTTGTGTTTTCTTAATTCCACTATTTCAATTTTAAAGTCTGGCTTTCCTTCACCTATTTGATTGCTGTTTTCTTTTTTTTTTTTTTTTTTTTTTTTTTTTTTTTGGCTTTCTTTAAGGGATTTCTTCCATTTTTTTTTTTTTTTTTTTTTTTTTTTTTGTTTTTCCCTCTATTTCTTTAAGGGGATTTTTTTTATTCCCTCTTTAAGAGTCTCTATCATCTTCATAAAATTATTTTCTGAGATCTTTTTCTTCTGCTTCTTCTGCATTGGGATGTTTAGTCTTGCTGTTTTAGAACCACTATGTTCTGGTGGTGCCACATTGCTCTTTATGTTGAGTGTATTGTTGCACTGTGTCTACCTATTTTTCCTCCAATTGGTGCAGGCAGTGTCAGTGTCTCCAGGAGCCTTTCTTGGTCCAATTGGTGCAGGGGGTCTCTGTCTCCAGAAGCCATTGGTGCTTCCGAGAATGGTCCAGGCTGGGGGGGGGGAGGGATTTGTAGATTACAGGGTCCAATAGAGGATGGTGGTGGTGATGCCTGCCTGCAGGTGCATTTCCTGCTGACCAGCTAGTGGAGGTACAATAGGTGGGGGGGGGGGGCTAGAACCTACTGTCAGGGCTGTCCAGGTGGCATACCACTCACCACTTCCTGCAATTGATTCAAGTGATGTCTGTGTCTCTAGCTGTCACTGATGATGCAGGCAAGCGGCAACACTGTTATAATCTGCTCTGAATAATGGTGCATCTCATCACTCCTGATATATTTTGCTACACACAGCCCCTACTGTTAATTTATGGGAATTTATTTCAAAATCTTGAAGGATGTAATATAATTTCAAGATATATTCCAAAAATTCTTAGTTCTATGTAAAGTAACTCTGCCTTGGCCATTTTAAACTTTGATGTGTCAAAATTCACAGATTCATATAACTATAGTGTATAATGAATGTATTATATTATAGGAAATCACATTTATTTGTAACACTATTGGTTAATCAGTATCATTAGAACATTAGTCTTAACAAATCGTTTTCATTAAATATAATGATATCCTCTGGGACTGGAGAGTTCATCTGTTAAGATCTAGCATTTAATGCCAAATAGGGCATATACATGTGTGTGTGTGTGTGAATGTGCGTGTGTGTGTGTGTGTAGCCCTTCCCAAGACTAAGCAATTTTCCAGGAAAAAAGGCAAAATGATTGGAAGAGCTAGAAGTGGTAAATTACTTCAGGAAAATGGTGTTTTCCAGCCATAGTTTCATTATGAAATTATAGTAACTATAATATCAGTTATATATATATATATATATATATATATATATATATAATAAGGTATATGCAAACTCAGGTCAGACAAAATCCTAGCATGGATTCAGGGAGGTAGGCATACCATTCCACTGATAGCTGAGAGCTGCTGGCATTTGATAGCCTGGTCAACACATATTGAACTCCATGGGGTGAGCATAGGGAACCTCAAAGTTGAATTTTGTAGGGTATTATAGTGAAAAAAACGAATATAGGAAGAAATTGGGGAGGGGTAAATATAATTAAAATTCATCATATGGAATTTTCAAATGATTAATAAAAATATTATTTAAAACAAAAGTAAAGTAATTATCATGCAAAGAATGTTGTACATATCCGGCAGCAGCTCTCAATGGCTGTAACTTCAGCTCCAGGTGTTTGGATATCATTACGTGGTTCTGTGGTCATTTACACACAGGTAGTACCACATACATAAATAAAAATAAAAAGGAAATAAGAAAAAAAATCTGTTTGACTTAGATGTTACTTTCAATACTGAATTAAAAAAAAACTTATTCCATAGAAGTAGCTATTTAAAGAATATTTAATACCTTTATTTTATGGGAATGAAAAGTTTAAGTCCAAACTTCTACCTTTTCATAATTACTTGATTAAACTTCACATTTGAAGTTGACTTGGAAATACAAATAGTGTGGCATGTATATGAAAAGGAATAAATATATTTGCATTGATTCAAGGCCCCCAAATAATTGAAGTTCTTTAAAGTAAAAATGAATCTTAATAAATTTTCCATATTTAATCAGTAGACATAAATATTTGCAGCTTTATTTCAAGTGCATATAATTAATTTCTTTCCCACACATATGAACTAAGTATTCCTTAGATTTTATTGATACTTTTTTAATCTTAGGGTATTTCATACATTATATATTATGTCTGCCTGCAAGCATCAGCTAACTATTCATTTCCCATAAGAACGCATTCAGGTAAATTTGAAATAGAACATACAAGCAATTACAGTAAGCAGTCTATAGGGAGCTTTAACTCAGTGGGTATTACACAGAACTGTGGTCTTGGGGACTACTAAAAGAGTAAAGATAGGATCAAGAAAACCAGAAGAGAGAGAGTTGGTGGTACATTGGAAGGATCAAAATCTGAAGATAATAATTTACCAAAATAACCTATTCGTACCATTTAGTTTAATTCAAGATAGAACTTCCCATGCAAGCTACTCAGGTTGCAAATTAGCCCTGGAGAAACCAATGAGTTTTTCCTGGGCCTTCAACAAAAGAGTCCTTCAATGTTGCCATAGACTAGGACAGCTTGTCTGACTCATTGCTATGTCAATAAAATGCTCAAGTAAAGCTTACCTAGATTTTGAATAGCTGTGTTAAAACATGTACCGCACTGGGAACATAATTACCAAGACATTCACTTGTAGACTGAACACTGAGCATGTGCAATACTATGGTTATTTTAGTGGTGTGTCAAACATCCCTGTATGCTTTTCTGATGCACGTTGGAGACTCTGGCCATCACTCCTTGTTTCAGTGAGAGCTAGCTCACTTCCTGTCCACTTAGCCCTCTGTCTACAAGTTCTTCCACTCTGTCCTCTGGAATGTGGCAGAAATTAACTGAGGAGGTATTTGTGGATGACACTCCCATTCTAATGGGGTTGGGTTTTGTATATACAGCTGTGTGAACAAGTAACAGCCCTTTGCTCAGTCTTGAAAGTCTAACTACAATAGAACAGTCAGAACTCATCAATAGATAGGTAGGATGATTTCTAATACTCTGCTGAATCTAATGAATCTAAGAGTGTTACTTTTTCAAAAATTAAAGAAATGGCGTGAAATTATTCTGAGTTTCAAATGAGCCACTCTATAATGTGAAGGTTCCTCCAAAACCTGGGTACTGGCATGGGCTTTTTAGAACTCAAAGAGCAGGGCTCTTTCACAGTTCGTCTGAGTTCTGCTTTCTCACATAATTACTTCTTAACACTTAATTGGGGTTGATTTGTTTACACCTTAGCTTTCCCATCTTTGTGTTGAATACTTGCTTTGTTTGAGATGACCCCATTTTCTGTAAGGACCTCTCAGGTCTTTGCTTTGTTGATCATGCTGATATTTTGATAATCATGCATTAGGTCTTCTGTAATTCTAGGCTGTGTCTGCTAACATGCTTGTTTACCAACTCGTTAAGTTTTTTTTTTTCTACATTTTCTACAACTTTCTACTGTAAGCAAGACTTCAAATGAGAACTGAGTTTTTAGGGATGTTTGTGACCAAGGAAATAAAAGTTTGATATAGTTTCATAGATGGATAGAAGCGGTTTATTATTTGATCATTACAGAATGTGTTTATAGCATCTTTAAGTTTTTGATTTGTGTATCTGTGCATTTGTGTGTCATGTATGTGTGTTTGTGTATTTGTGTACATGTGAACATGTATGAATGCATATGGAGGTTAGAAATACATGTTGGAGAGTCTTCCTCAGACACTCTCTGCCTTGTGTTTTGAGACAGCGACTCTCACTGCACAATGATTGGAAAGTCTGGCTAATCATCCTACCTAGCTGTCTCCTAACTAGTCTCAGGATTCTAGGTACACATTACCATGGGGTGTGAGTGGAGGGATTTAACTCAGGTTCTTATGCTGTGTAGTAAGCACTTTACTAACTGAGCCATCTCCTCAACATCCAGGAAGCTCATTTTTCCCAACTCTAAAGAAAGAACAATTGGTCTCATTATGAATCTACAGTTCAGGCTATACCACACTCTGATTTATACTGATCATTAGTTGGAAAAATTTCATGGCACTGTAATATTATACCTATTAGAAAAGACAGAGTCAATTTGTCAGCACAGCTACATGATGTCACAGAAATTTACATGGTTTTGAAAAGCACCTGAATCAACCATTTGTTATAAATTTAGATAAATGGGGTGATGAACACCAACAGAAATTTTCTTTAAAATTTATAAATGCTTTATACATATTAGCCAGTAAAATATTTCTCTAGAAGAAAGCAGTGTCATCTATAAGCACATTTATTTCTTCAAATCATTTTATTAACCCAATTTCATAAAGTCTAGTAATTCTGAGTATTGTAAAATTTTTCAAATAATATGAAATATAAGAATACCTTAAATGTTTATTTAACTCTGTTTAATCAAAATTCTACATTGTTCCTTGAAGGAATGTATTAATTAATTACTTGGCATAAATTTTGTTTGAGAATCATTTTACATTAAATTTCAAGTGCTTTTAATACAAAAATCTTATGTACATTACCATTTCATTAAACAATCTCTTTTTAACTTTTAAAAGATGTTGATTGTTTGTGTTGCTATTGGATATTGTTGCTCTATGTATCTCTGGCTGCTCTGCAATTTGCTGTCCTTTTGCCTTCGTCTCCAATTTCTAGGAGTATAGGTGTTGTCATACTTGGCTTCAGATGTCAACTGACATGCTTGTAAGGGAGAGTTGAAGAATTGTAGGAGGGTCCAGATCACGAGAGGTGGTACCCTCCCTTGTACTTTGTAAGAAAGCTACTTGAGCAAGCCAGAGGAAGTAGGCATCTCTATACAGTATTCCTCTACCATTTTTATTTCACTTCTGCCTCCAGGTGACAGTCTTAACTTTGCTCAATGAGTCCCTCACTGAGAGCCTGTAAGCCAAATAAACACTTTTTTCTGCAGTTACATTTTGTAATGGTGCTAGTGGAAATCCACAGAATACTATTGAAGCAACAGCATGCAAAACCACATCTTGTTAAACATCACTTTTTATCATTTCATGTTACTACACATTTAAAAGTTAGATTTTTAAGTGTGAGCCCACCAGAATTTATTCATTAAGTGATTTTTCCCTTTCTTTCTTCCTTTCTTTCTTTTTAAGCACAGCTCTTTATTTCTGCATGAGTTAACAAATGCTCACATTTGAATGAAAATGGGCCAATTGCTAGAAACAATGGCTAGGTCTTTCACTTTTTCCTGAAAACTGTGGTAGAAGAAAAGCCTGAATATGACTGAATTGTTTTAGTCTACTGATATCAACTTGTTAAATAAGCAGAACTGCCAAAATCAAGCTGAGTAAAACCACTGCTGAAGGAGGAAATGACAAATTTGGGGAATCTAGCATGCATACATACATACATACACACACACACACACACACACACACACACACACACACACACACAGAGAGAGAGAGAGAGAGAGAGAGAGAGAGAGAGAGAGACTTTAGTATAATGTGCCCATCTGTTCTCTAATATCCATATGTCCATACCTGGTTGTAACTTAGATGAACATAAAAATGAATATTCATTATTATTGCTTTTAATTAATTAATTTATTTCATTTAGAAACAATCTTATTTTACAAATCAATCCCAGTTCCCTCTCCCTCCTATCCTCCCATGCCCCACTAAACACCCCATCCCACCATCCACAAACTTCCCAAGGACAGTGGGGCCTTACATGGGGCATCACCAAAGCTTGTCAAATCATTTGGAGGCAGCCCTAGGCCCTCCTCCATGTATCTTGTAGACAGAGTATCCCCTCCATGTGGAATGGGCTCCCAAGGTTCATTTGTGCACTAGGGATAAATACTGGTTCCACTGCCAGAGGTCCCATAGCCTTTCAAGGTCTCCTAACTCGCACCCACATTCAGAGAGTTTGATTTGGTTCAATGCTGGTTCCCCAGCTTTACAACTGGGGTCTGTGTGCTCTCACTTGTTCAGGTCAGCTGTTTCTATGGGTTTCTCCAACATGGTCTTGACTCCTTCCATTGTCCCTTTTCCCTATCTGCAACTGGATTCTAGGAGTTTCACTCTGTGTTTAGCTGTGGATGTCTACTTCTGTTTCCACCAGTTAATGGATGAAGGCTCTGGAATGACAATTAAGGTAGTCGTCAATCTCATTATAGAGGAAGGACCTATTAATTTTAATATTTTACCATTTAAAATAATTTGAATAGGGTTCTGGGGAAATAGTTCAGTGGGTAATGTATCTTGGTCTGTTTGAGGATGTGAATTTGGATTTTTAGTATCCATGTAAAATGCTAAACATGTTTACACATGTCTGTAACCCCAGAATTGTGTGATAGAAACACAATCAACTCCCAAGGCCTTGCCATCCAGCCAGCTTAGCAACTTCTGCTTCAGAGAAAATAACTCACCTTTAAGGAGTAGAGCAATAAGGAATAAAGGAGACAACAAGATTTTTTTAATACTTTCTCATATGCATGCGTGTTTGTGTGCATCTGTACATATATGTTCACACCACAAACACACACAAAAACAATTTGAACATACGTGTGTAAGTACATGCTAAAGTATATTTTAAAAATTGAATTTCTAACTCCAAATAATTAAGTATGCTCCATTTGATGGTAGTTCCTTAGTATCTCCCAGAAAGTATGTTAACATGGATCCTCCTATAAAAATTTATAGAAAGTTCACACTATACCAGCTTAAAACTAGTAGTCTTATTTTGTTAATGAGTATGTTTGTTTGTTACTTCTGAGACAATGTTTCTTAAGGATATGTGACAGGCAGGTATTATTGATTTTTCTTATCTCTGCAAATTTAGAACAATGATCCATTCAGTAATTCACTGACTGTTGGAATCACAGAAAGGAAGGTGAGTAATCTGTAGAGGGAATAATTAGAAATGTGTAAGGAACAGATACAAAGAAATAAATGACAAAGAGCCACTGTACACATGGGTTTGCAACATAGTGCTATGAATAGAATTAAATATATCTGAATAAATGTGAAAAGAAAAAAATAGCATTCAACTTGGAAAGTCATACATTTTAAAATACCAATCATGAGAACACATGTTCTATAGGAGGAAAAATTCTTGTTCTTATAATAATTCCCAAAGCATTTGTGTGCTTCCTCAATGAGTAACTGTTAAATAATAGCCAGTGTGGAGTAAAAATTGGGCAAGTAGTAAAGAAACAGACCACCTTCCTAATGGTAGGATTCCTTAATTATTTGATGGTAGAGTTGGATAATTGGTATCTGACAATGCACCAATTTTTCTTTTGAAAAGCTATTTCATTGAAATTCAAAATGCTCAGGTCAGCTGCTCTGCAGTTTTCCCCACCATGATCTTGACCCCCCCCCCCTTGTTCATATGATCCCTCATCCCTCTCTTAACTGAACTCCAGGACCTTAGCCCAGTGCTTGGCATTGGGTCACTGCATCTGCTTCCATCAGTTACTGGATTTAGTTTCTATGATGACAATTTGGGCAGTCACTAATCTGATTAAAGGAGACGGCCAATTCAGACACCCTCTGTATTATTGAGCTGAATTAGTGTGAGGTCATGGACAATGGACTACAGCTGGGGAACTGCACTGGACTGAACTAGACCCTCTGAATGTGGGTAACAATTATGTGACTTGATTTATTGGAGGAGGTGGGCTGTCAGTGGTACCCATCCCAGAGACATGAACTGATTTTTTGGATTCTATTCCTTATGGTGGGATACCTTGTTCAACCTTGATACATGGGGGAGGGGCTTGGTCCTGCCTTATATTGGTATGCTAGACTTTGTTGACTGCCCATGAAAGGCCTTGAAAGGCCTTACCCCAATGCGGAGTGGTTAGGGTTGGGAAGGAGGGGAAGATGGAGGAAAAGAAGGAAGGGGGAACTGGGGTTGGTATATAAAATAAAAATTATTTTCTTAAATAAAAAAAGAAATTCAAAATGCTCTGAAATTGTCAAAATGTTACATGAATGCTTTCTGTAATGAAACAAAACTTGAATCTTAAAAAAAAAAAAAAAAAAAAAAAAAAACACTGATAAGTGAGATGGAGATATGGACCAGTAATAGAACACTTGCTGAAAGACCCAGGAACTCATTTCTAGTGTACAAAGGGTCCTTTTGTGGCCTCTTTTGGTGGCAGGCATACACAATTATATATGCAGGCAAAACACTTATACACAAAACATTTTAAAAATACTGATATTTTCATCAACATTTTTATTATTTTTTATTTAAATTAAAAACATCTTAATTTACATACCAACCCCAGTTCCCTCTCTCTTATGTCTCCCCCCCTCCCTGCACCATCTCCCCATCTCACCCCCTATGCACTACTCAGAGGAATGAAGCTTCCCCTGAGGGATCTCAAAGGCTGTCACATCATTTGGGGCAGGACTGAGGCCATCCCCTGTATCTATCTAGGTGGAAGGAGTATCCCTCCATGAGGAAGGGGCCCAATAGACTGCCAAAGCCCACTAAATGACACCATGTCCAGGTCCCTGGTTTGGTCTTATGCAGGTTCATCAACATTGTTAACTCCTGTTCTATAGATTAAGCCTAGTTCGGAGAAATGTAAACAGGAAAATACATTTCATGATTTCACTAATAACTTTTTTTCTCCATATAAAAATATTACCAATTTAAGTGGCTTCCACTAAAAATTTATTCCTTGGAGTTTCAAATGAATTAAAGCAGAAAGTACAAAGTGAAGCATGCAAACTGAACAAAGGAAGTAAGTAAATGGGTGATACCATAGGCAAACACTCATGAATAATAAAGCTGATACTTGGATAAACACATGGAGCGTGTATTACAGGAATTCAAACTGATACACTGGAAGCATTTCTTCATAAACATTGTGATAAAGTCAAATATAATACTTGAAAACAGTCTCTCCAACTGGACTTTAGGCTTCCTCCTTAAACAGCCAGTATTGTTGCTCTGAGAAACATGCCTTTCCTGATACTTATCTCTGTTTTAACTGGAAAAACACATCTGCCAGCGTGTTTCATAATCTCTGAGCCCTGGACTTTCAGGGCAGGACATGATTTCTCTACCCTAGCTAGCTTTGTTTCAAGATGTACATTCTTACAACTTCGTAGGCCCTGTGTATCCAATGAATGAGAACCTGCCATACACCTGGAATAAAAACTATTTTCTATGGTGACAACATCATCTTACAATACCATTGGCAATATGCAAGGGACCCACTTTCTCCACATTCTCAGGGAAGCTTATTTCTATCATTCGTAATGTCATAACTGTTATTCATTACTATCATTATTCTTTGTAGGCTGGTGGTTGTGAAGAATACCTTTGCAGTTTTGATTTTTTCCCTAAAGATTGATGAAATTGTTTATCTTTTCGTATGTTTATTGTCACTTAAATTCTGAATTAGTTGAAGTTATCAAGAGGAATAGAATCAGTTGAATAAGTTCATATTGCTACTGAAATTGGCTTATACAATAGGGCTTGATTGGTTCAATAATGTCTGTCAGCACATTTGGTAACTTAGAACATAGTAGCTCTTACTTCTAGAGGCTACTTTAACATTCCCAGTCTGAGAATAAGGCCTTGAAGGTTCAGAAAGAGCCACACATCTTTAGTTAATGTTGGAAGGCTTGAGAAACTAGTTTAGGTAATAATGAAGGGTGGTATGAACCAGGAATAAGGTTACCTCACTCCCTTTCAGTGAGTGAGACTTGATAGTCATAAGCAGCCTCACTTTTCCCTTATATATCACAGTATCTGCACTACTGAGAACCTACTACTGGCCATGGTAGAGATTTTCTATGTTCTTCACATACCTTATTTCTAAGGAGTCCCTCACAGACCACCTAGAGTCATGGAGGCATTTTCTTATTTGACCCTGATCCAGCCAAAGTAACCTCTTGGAAGAAATAAGTGTTAAATATTTGGTATCACTCTTCACACACACACACACACACACACACACACACACAGAGAGAGAGAGAGAGAGAGAGAGAGAGAGAGAGAGAGAGAGAGATCATGTACATAGAGTTGTTTGGGTGGATGTGTATGTACATGCTTATAACAAAGTGGTTATGTGGAGGTCACAGGAGAACTATGGGAGCTGGCAACTTTTTCATTATGTGGATGTTGGGAATCAAACTCAGATTATCTAGTTTTAGGTCTCTGCCAGACCCTGAATTTGTCTCTTGAGTTTCAATACAGTTTTACTGATAATACATATATTTGCCACTATTCTTGTATACCACTGAATATATTACTGTTAGCTTCATAACAATTACTAGCATTAACAAATCTGTTTGTTCTTTCCTCACATTTATTTCAGATATTGTGTTTCCCTTGAAACTACATATACATTGCAAAATACATATCTCTATTTCAGGAAAAAATGCATTTTAGAAAGGAAATTCATTAAATTTATGCATCATTTTGGGCAATATTGCCATTTTAATTAAGGTTTTCAGTCTATGAAAATAGGATTTATTGAGATATTTTTTTAACTATGGTTTATTTTTTCAGAATATAAATCCTGCATTTCTGTGATTTACATTATTTTAAAGTATCTTATCATTAAGTATGTTACTTTATGTAGATTTGTTTTCTTTTATTTGGGGTTGTTAAAGCATGCAGCTTTCAAATTTTTTTAAAATTCATTTTGTTTTCTGAAATCTTTAAAAAGCATGTTGACTGAACTATGGTATTACAGGTATATTCTGTAGGGTTTTATATATAAAGTATCAATCATGCATTCTGTCAACAGAGATATTTCCACATTTGCTTTCCTATATCAATGAGTTTACTATTTCTTGCCTCCTTGATTTTTCTATAAAGTCTGAGTCTATGCTTCAGTAAATAAGGTGAAAATTATAATCTTTGTTTAATTCTTGATAATAGGAAAAACTTAGTCTTCTGTCGCTGACTATTTGTGTTTTTAATAGCTGCTCTTTCTTATGTTGAGATCCACCCCTTCTATTCACAAATTGGTGGGTATTGTTATTGTTAATTGGTATTTAGTACTGTTAAATGTGTTTCCTCATATAGAATGTTGACTTGTTCTATTAATATTATGTTACACTATTGATTTTCATTTGAAAGTTCATACTGTAATCCCTGGGATAACTCTCTCTCTCTCTCTCACACACACACACATACACACACACACACACACACATACACACACACACATACACACACACACACACACACACACACACACACACACACACACACACACACACACACACTATACTTTCAAATTCAATTGAATTCTGTTTGCCAGATTTTAATTCAGGTTTTGGCATAATAACCACAGTGTATCTGTTTTAGTTACTTTTCTATTATTGTGAAAAGACAGCAGGACCAAAGCAACATCCAAAAAAGAGTTAGTTTGATGGTTTCCTTTGTAGGCTGTTACATTTTGGGGGTGGGGCAGAGTAGGGATAGTGGCTGTCACAGAAGCCTTCTATGCTCCTCTTGTAATGAGGATACTGAAGTATAGCTCTCCACAATTAAGGGCTTCTGGCAGGGATACAGGTGGGGAAGGACTGAATTTCCGTTAAGGAGCTGGCCACTGGAAGTTTGACCATTCTCCAGTGAGTATATGAGGAACAATTTGAACTTGAGGTTTGTTTGATTGTTTTTCTTCTTCTTTTTCTTGGGAGGGTGGGTCACAAGTGTTGGGAGAAGACCTGGGAAGACTGAAAAGTGTGATCAGTTGTATGGTGTAAAATTCCCAAATAATCCATAAAGATATTATTTTGGAAAAATAAAGGAAAGAATTTAACTGAGGACTTGCTTACTGTTTTAGATAGTGTGTCCATGACCATCATAGAAGGTACAATAGGCTTGCAGGCATGTTATTAGAGCAGTAGCTGAGAGATTCATGTTAAGACAAGTACAAAACAGATGAAGAAATAAACTACCTAAGAATGGTATGAGCTTCAAAAACCTCAAAGAATAGTGACATACCTTCTTCCAAAGCCACAGGTCCTAATCCTTTTCAAATAATGCTACCTACTAGGGACCAAGCATTCAAGTATGAGGTTTGTGGGTTATTATCATTCAAAACACCACAGTATTTTGGTTTTTAATCTGTCTTAGTATTCATTTGACTGGGCTTAGTTTCTAGACAAACTTATCTTCATGGAATGAAGAAATGTTCCAATTTCTTTGGGGTTCAGTTTGATCAGAATTAGTATTATTCTTTACATATTTAGAAGAATTTACCCATAAATCCATCTGGTTTTGGATTTATATTTGTTTATGTTTACTTTGCTTAATTAATTTTATTACTATTTTAGTTCTGACTGAAATGTCTTTCTGAATCAGGTTGTGTTTATTAGAATTTAGGTTTTTTAAAATTGGTATTCATTTTACATAACAATGAGAGTTTGCCCTCTCTCCCTTCCTACTGCCCACCCCATCTCCCCGCCCCCCATCCACTCCTCAGAAAGGGTAAGGCGTACCACCAGAAGCCAACAAAGCCTGGCAAATTCAGGTGAGGCAGGAGCAAGCCCTTCCCACCTGATCAAGACTGTGCAAAGCAATCCCACCATATGATTACACAAACATCACCCATGTGCAGAGTTCCTAGTTCTGTTCCATACAGTCTCTGCAGATGTAAGTCTAAAGTCCTTGAGCTCCCACAGTTTTGGTCAGCTGCCTCTGTGGTTTTCTCTGTTATGATTTGGACCCCCTTGCTCATATAATTCCCTCCTCCCTCTCTCTTCAACTGAACACTTAGACCTCAGCCTAGTGCTTGGATGTGGGCCACTGCATCTGCTTCTAATCAGTTACTGGATGTGGGTTCTATGATGACAAACCAATGTGATTACAGGGGAAGACTAGTTCAGGTACCCCCTCCACTATTGCTAAGAGTTAGCTGGGATCATTCTTCTGGACTCTTGGGAATTTCCCTAGCTCCAGGTTTCTCCCCAGTGCCAGAGTGGCTTCCCCTATCAAGTTATGTCTTTCATTGCTCTCCTACTCCATCCCTCCAACAACCTGTCCACCCCATTCCCTCATGTTTTCACCTCCTATCTCCTACCCTTTTCCCATCCTTCCACCCTCCCTATTTACCTAAAAGATCTCATCTATTTCCCCTTCCTAAGGTTATCTAATTGTCCCTCTGAGGGTTCTCTTTGTTATCGAGTGTCTCCGGAGCTATGGGTTGCAGTCTGGTTATCCTTTGCTTTGCATCCAGTATCCACTTATGAGTGAGTACATAAGGTGTTTGTCTTTTGGGTATGGGTTACCTCACTGAGGATGGTTTTTGGTTTTGTTTTGTTTTTTAGTTTATCTATTTGCCTGTAAATAATGTCATTATTTTTTTTATCTCTGAGTAGTATTCCACTCTATTATTATACTACATTTTCTTTAGTCATTCTTTGGTTGAGGGGCTTCTAGGTGTTTCTACATCATTTAGTTTGTCGGTTATTTGGATCTTCAGAGTCACCAATATATGAGAACTCAGAGCTTCATGAGGGATTTCCTAAGCATGTAAACAGACCTAAACATTCAAGTGTCCTACTGTCTATCACAGCTATATCACCTGTCATAAAAGGAGGCAGCAGATGACATTGTCCTGTTAATATTGACCCAGTTTTACAGGACTGGCTAATTTAGCTGACATAAAGAAAAGGTAAATCTTATTATTGTTCCTCAGAAGAACAACAATTAGAACTGGACATGTTACTTTATCAAAGAAGTGCATCGGTGCATGTAATCGTGATTTCTGTTGTGCAAAATATGGGATGTTGTCATAAAAACTACCAGCAAATCAATGACTGAACAATAGAATTAAAGTAATTTAAAATGTGCTAAATTTTAACAAACATCATGTATTTCCTAATTTAGTAAACTAATTTTTAGAACTGCCTTAAATTTCCTGTTCCCATTTTAACTGTTTTTTTTTTTCTTCAGAGAATGGAGTTTGAAATTTCTTCTCTTCCTCTTTCCAGTTTTTGATATCAATTCTCACTCAGTTTTGAAGCTCAAGCAATTTGCTCAGTGTCTGACACAATACATATTGGATGACAAAAATAAACACATTAACTTCAGTTGAAACAATAGAAGCTTCCAAAGAGCTTTATATTATATCCATAGTTATAGGGCACACAGTATTTCAGCAAACTATAATACAGAAGACATGAAAGTAGTTATCCTCCTGGATATTATTCCTAAAACAACACCCTCCCACTCCATGAAAACAGAAGATTTTCTAGATGGCTGTCAGGTATTTCTCTGACATTACTGATTAGAAAATAGAAATATTTACATAGCTATGTCTTACATGCACAGACATTTTAACAAGTGTTTTATGAGGTCACTTTAATAAAAAACACACCTAAGCAAATAAACAAATAAGGCACAGCCAATTACCAAAAGCCAAAAGAAAGCTAATATACACACACATACACACACACATACACACACACACACACACACACACACACACACACACACTGATCCTGGAAAGAAGAATTACAGTAGCAGAGAAGCCCATGAATCATTGCCACTTAATATTTTATAATATTAGACAATAATTTAATATTTTATTATTAAATTCTGTAACACTGCAATAAACATAGGTTATCTGACTATTCTAATTTCTAATTTTAAATTTTAATGAGGCCTTACCACATTGCGTGATAGACTTGAGGCACAATAAAACTTTGATTTTTATTTTTAAACCACAGTATTATATATTTCAGATTTTTCTTTTCTGTATGGTATAATTAAGATATGATTCTTTATTATGTGCAAAAACATTATTTCCAGCTTTGTCTTTGTGCCTCATTCCCCTGAATAAAGATAAAATACAAAAGTAAAAAAAAAATGTATGGTAAGAAGATATTCATCAAAGAAGTAAGAATATTTAACTGAATATTCAAATATGATAGCAATTAGTGTCTGAACATTTTGCATAAAACTAGTATACATATATGTATATTATATATTGACTTTAGCATACTACTTTGAAGGGTTGGAGATGATGAATATAAGGTTTAATTATCAACTTGACATACTCTACTATCACCTGATAAGAGATTCTGAGCATATGATTATGTAGTAATTATAACAATCTAATAATAATCTAACAATCATATTTAATAATAACCTCATTGTTAGTTGGTGGGTATATCTTTGGTAGGTCATTTTGATTACAGTAATTGAGATAGGAAGACCTACCCACTGTGGGTAGCACCTATCCCCACAGAGGGAAAATTCTACAGTGTATAAAAGTGGAGAAAGTAATCTGGGTGCAAGCTGTGTACATTGGCACTCTGTGTTCCTGAGTATGCATGATCTGGTTGCACTGACTTCCTGTAAAGGAAGGCTGCAACCTGAAATTATATGACAACTAAACTCTTTTTCGCTTCAACTGTTATTGTCAGTACATTTTATCACAACAAAAGTAAACAAAGACATGCATTTAATTTGAGGACTCATAAATGTCAGGCAAGTTTTCTACTATTGATGTACACCCCGTTCCTAAATAAGAAAAGACTAAATAGAAAATCTTTGGTTACTCATGGTTTTTTATATGTAGCTAGTATGTTTTTAAGCATGCTTTATATGGGCAAACAAAATGAGTAAACATGCATTAAAAATGAAAATAGCACCAACAATTATATGGCATCCAAATTTAACTTTAAATATTATGAATGTTAAGGAAAATTTTTAAGCTGATTTTAAATATTACATTTGTCCTAAAAGTATTACTTTTCCAACAATAGAGAACTTAATACTAGCAGATTACAGCACACCATCATTGTCCCATAATTTTAGCATAAACTAATAAGGATTAATCTGTCTCTTTTTATTGTCTAATAGACAAATGCCTTTCTAGTTACCATAATGCCCGCTTTCCAGAACTATGACCATCTTCTTTTACTTGAATGTTTGTTTTTGTTTGTTGAGACAGGGACTCATGTAGCCCAAGCTGGCCTCAAACTCACTTAGCTTTCTGATCTTGACTCTGTCTCCAAAATGATAGAGTTGTGGATATGTATGGAAAAAACAGATCCATACTCAAATATGGTTTTAAATTTATGGTCAAAGAAGTAGATCCTGAATATTCACAGTGATCTTTTATATAACATTATATGTACATGGTATCATTCTGAATGACCTCTGAACACTTAAATAAACTTTAATAACTCGGTGATAATTATATTTCTATGCTGATAATGTGTGATCCTAAGGGAATAATATGTTATATTGATGTAAGCCCATCTTTTAAACAGAAACTCTTTTGAATAGCTTTTCTGCCCTTGTGTGACTCATGTGTTAAACAATAACAACATGAAATTTAACAATCACATCTGCACAAGTGAGGTAGCAGCATCTTTTCTTAGTCACCATAGCTAGCAGCAGAAACAGAGACTTGTCAAAGGCACTGCTGTCCAATAAAGCCCTCCTTTTTTTCTTGGTCACTCATACCCAGTGCTCTTTCTATATTTAATATGCATCCTTCTTATATACTAATTATAGAGCTTGAGAGTTTAAAAGATTAATTAAAAGTGAAATAAGCATACCCCATTCAGGTTTTGCACATAGTTATGGGTAAGAGAATTATAGCCATTCCTCAAAATATAGAGAAAACGTTAAAGGTAAAGCTAGTTTTATTTATTGTCTTAGAAGCAACATTACAAACTGTGCATCCACTATGTCAAATACACTTGATGAATATTAATTTATTTTTTCCATAAACTGAATTTTAGGGATAGCTGCATCTCAAGCTTTCTCTTATTTTATGTACTTCATTGGCTTCTCTGTTAGGAAACAAGTATTTACACTAATGTATTAACTGTGCTTTAGGTGAACTCACATAAGTGTTTATTAAATCCACATTATTAGAATTTATCAATCTATTCCATAAAAAACAATAGAAAAGTTTATTCAGAGCCAAAAATGTGATCATGACTACAGAATAGAGATGAAATTCATCTCCCATAGCAAAAGATAAAACATGAATTCTGAGAATCATCCACCAAAAGTCATAAAGCAGTGTATTCCATTTGCTGGAACAGAGACTAATGAGGCTATAGAAAAGCAGAGAAGACTAGAGTTTTCAGATGTTCTGAGTTAAAGAGGTCTGTGATGCTGAGTGATACATTCCAAGATTTATCTGTCAGTCACCAGGTCAGATACAAAAGTTAAGGTAAATGGTTATTAAAGGGACCAAGATAGCCTATGATAATTCTAGCTCTTGAATTTCAGCATTCCATCCCTATGGTGATGGTATTTTAGGAAACCAAGGCCAGGCAGTTTGCAGAATTTTTAATAGAAATGCAGTTTCTTTAGAGAACATCACTTCACACTTTTATCATAGCTATGGAATGAAAATCATGGCATGTGAGGTATTGTTAAGTAACTGATCGAGGAAGAACTTAAGGGATATGCAGAGGGATGAAAAACTCATTGGACTGAAGACAAAAATGTTCAGAAGTTGACAGTATCATCTATTGGGTATATAATAAGCTTAAATAGATAATCCTGAATAGAGTTCAAATATTTTTGAAATGTGATGTAGAACTCCAGAATAGACTACAGTTTTCCTTCCAAATGGTTACAAATATGCTTGCTTATTTTTAAACTTGAATCCTACTTTTTGAGGATATTATGGTCAGGAACCATGAATACTGGTGTGTCCAGATAAGACTACTTCGTTTGTGGTTACTTGTCTGCCAATTATCCTTTGTGTTTGGGTTTCCACTCACATTGTCTTCCTTAAGAACATCTTAAATATCAACTCAACCTCCTCTTACTATGCTTCAAAATAAACTGTAATGTTTACATTATTATGCTACCCTATCCTTTAAAAATTACATTTATGTTTCAACATTCCTTATATTCTACCAGTTTAATCTTTAGTTAAAATCTTTGAAGGCAATCCTTTTTTATATACATACATATATTACCATATAAAATGGTCATTTTATTATCATTCAAACACCTTAAGAAAAGAAATACAGGATTTATGATAAGTGTGCAAAGTGAGGTCAGATGCTGTCTCTGGTGACTTCAGAGCTGACACCCTGTTAAAAAACAAAATTCTCTGTAAGTCATTATCTTGTATGAATACCAAGCCAGCATTAGTATGTCTGCCAGAATATAATGAGAAGCAACAATAACTTCTAATCTACAGATTTTTGGGGAAAAGGCAGAGTGATTTATTATAACATACTGACTTAAGTAAGGAGTATATGGTTAGCTAGACTGTAAAGGCTCCTGGAAGGGAAGGGCTGGCTGAAACTTTGTCATAACTGTTGAGATTTGTATCTGAACAGAACTCATCCTTCTCAAAGGAAACTTCTGTTCTCAGATTTTCTCAGGCACCCTCAGATCATCTGGCATCACTTTCATTATGGAAAGTCAGCAGTTGGTCAATTGTAATTAATTTTACCAAATAACTTCACTGGAACATCTTCATGATTGATGGTAAACTATATCCTTTGAAACAGTAAATTGATGATCATAGTAACCATAACAACTTTTCAAGAAAACTAACATTCCTTATTTCAAAAACTTTTAAATGATCTATTAAGTATTATTTCATTGTTAAACAACAGAAGATATAAAAGATAGTCATCAAAATAAGGTGATCAGTGATATTGACTTGCCCAGTACCATAAAGTGTCCTAGATGCTTAACAATTATAGAGGTTGCATTGGGAAAATCAATTTGTTCACCAAGTAATCTGAGCAAATACAGATTCTCTGCTTTTAGAATATGTCCTTAAATGTCCCTGGCTCCCCCAAAATGAGCATCATCTTACAGAAATAAATGAGATTGAGCAGAAATTAACAGTCTTATTTTTTGTTACAGTATTTGGGGAGGAAGAACGTAGAATTGCTGAGTCGTAGCTTTCAAGCTGGGACAAAGGGACCAACATCAGCAGCAAGTTGAGTGAAAAACTCTTTTGTGAAGACTCCCTGACAACTGGTGAAAAAACATGCCCAATCCTAATAAATTTGTCCTTTTCAGAGCATCATTCTACTGCAGAATGTGTTGGAGATAGGCATAGTTACCATTGGTGAGAAACTCACACCTGATTCTACCAATTGTCTCTCTTTCAGTGAGTCACACTACTGAAGTCTGTGTTACAGGAAAATAGAGGGTTGCCCCTGTGTTTGACATTCCATCCATCACTAAATAAAACTAAGTCCAGTATGAGATAGTTGTGAATGTAAAAACCTGGAGTGTAAGCAGAGATGACAAGGAGTACATCCAGAAATATGGTTTATGATTTCTGTAATGTTTGGCTGAATTAAATATGATACAGGTTCTTCTGCCTGGTTATTAAAACATCTTAAAATGCTTTTGGTAACGTAGCCTCTTGTTGAAAGCTGTCTTTGAGGGGCTACAATAGGAGCCAGCCAAGTAGCCCCAGGTTCATACCTGAAAGGGGGAGTGTGGATGAGAGAAAGGCTAATTAAACAAGTTAAGAATCCAGAGACATAAGATAGCTGCTGGGAGGGCCATTCCATTCACACTGAATGAGCCAACCCTTGGTTTATTCTTTCACTATCTTATGTATTTGACCAACAATGATGGATGAAATGGCAGAAGACTTCTATTATCATGTCTAAGGGACAAAGAGACTTACTTCCCTTAATTCTCCACGTATTTGTTAGCCACACCTGCTGTTTGACTTTCACGGTCAAGAGTAAATGCACCTGGGCCCAAGTCTATTATTATTTAGATAAGAGATATCCACTGCCAAGGCCAAAACATCCTGTAGCCGCCAAACTAAAGTTTTATGGATAATAAGACAGATTTGAGCTCTCTGAACTTGTGGCTAGGTGGAATGGACTCCTTTTCATGGGTCCTGACAGCCTTAAACTGAGATTCCTGAATTGCACAGGACATCCAGCAATATACACCCACATATCAGTCACTAGTGATATGAGTACATTAATTGTAAGCCTGCTTTCCACTTGATAAAAACTAAGACATGCAGAATGGATGTTATATTTCCCTAAACATATATATTCCTAGCTCTCTGGTCATGACAAAATACCTCAAAATTCTTTGGAGCAGCCTTTCTGACTATTAAATAATTTTAGTAAACCTACACTTACAGTCGAGGCTTGAGGATTAGCAAGACAGAAGTGCCCACACTGGCCAAATCTTTCTTCTCATACAAATAGAAATCTGAAGCTGGTTTCTACATAAGTTGTGCCCATCCTTGTCTTTCTCTGTTGGAGCCAGACTCCTGTGCAATAACTAGTATTTTGATCAATTTAGCCGTTTGTTTGATGCATTTCTCTGTTGTTAGGTTCTGGGAAATATACTCTTCACTCATTCATTACAAATTGTGTCCTGTAATTCAGAAAACCTTCATCTTCAAGACTGACTACTAACATAAAATGCAAATAAAAACATAGCCGTAAAACAAGAGTCTCAATTGTATCACATCACAACTATTTGGCAAAAATAAATTACCTGTGTTCTCATTGATTTTGGGAAAAAAAATCTTAATGACACAACCTGGCAGAGAGAAGTGAGCCCAGAATTGTTTGGATACACAAAGACACAGAAATTCTTTATTCTTTTAAAATGCATACTAGATTTAATAGTGAATGATATTTGATGGTGATAATTTTATGGTTATTTTTTATTCATTCTAGCTAATCATAACCCTCAAAAAGTTCAACATTATCCAGATGTGGTTTCTGTGTAGTGTAATGACTTCATCCTTGCTTCATGCGAAGCCATTATTTAGTATCACAGTAGACTCTCAAAGGGAAAAACCTGCCATAAATCCATCCATAAAACCTGCTTTGTTTTGTTTTTGCTTAGAGCCTTTTCCATTTGGTGTTAGAATTATGACATATGAAATGCTAGATTCGGTTTATTTTTAATAATTTTGTCCAACTTTGGCAATTGTTGAAGGAACACTTCACTCTTATAATTAGGCCTTGTTTAATATTCCCACTTGTATGAATAATTCAATAATTGATACAAATAATTGTCTGAGTTGTACATCATTACAAGCTAAAGAGTGTCAATTTCATTAATTTTTTGCACTTAAATTGTCTTAAAATTAAAGTGTTTAAAAATGATATATTAATTACATTATAATTTAGTCAAATATAATAATATATTTTATAAAATAAACTCATGATATTAGTTATATATCAATTATTCCTAAATTATTACATACATAAATCCCTAATATACACTGGATGATACAAATTTGATTAAATATGAGATGCTTTGCCTGATCTCACTGTATTCTCAATTGGGGAGTGGTTATAGGGTTAAAATAAATGATCTTTCAATTCTAGAGTACGGGGAGATCCTGAGAAATTGAAAAAGAAACGAATGAATGCTGTGATAGAGAGAACATACTTCATGAAGAAACAGAGAACTACATTCAAGAATTGGTCAGATTTAAAGTATAAATGATGCATTTGAGGGGGAAACAGTAAGAAGTGAAGGTGTGAAATTTCTGTATTTGGTGACAGAATGGTAGAATTTCTATAAAGATTAGTTCTGAGATATGCATTTGGGAAGCTGGAATTGCAGGCTTAGATTATATTTTCTTGAAATTGGAAACTTAATATGTGAAGGAATATTTCAATCCAATTTTGACTAATAGTTGGTTTCTTTAGAGAATTTGGATTCTGTGATGAACTAATTAGGACAGAGCCGGGAATGGAGACCTGCTAAGTGTGGTTATTAATCTAGCAGTGAGCTTTTAATGCAGAAACAATACAAGGAAAAGATAAATTGCAAGTTGAAACCCTTAAGTGTTTAGACTGCACCATCATGAATAATCATATGTGTAATGTAAAAAAGCACTATCACTTCCAAAGTATAAGAACACTTGAACTGATCAAATATATTTTCAAATATTAAGTTAGACAAACTGTATTTAAATTTTGTTCATATGTAAGTTCAGCTTAAACCAGAATTATTAATGATTTTTTGTAAGTATGATTCTGCAATGAAAATAATTGTTTTCCAAGGAAATGCAGATGAATCTAACACTAAGGCCATTCCAAAATGCATAGTTTAATTAAGATTTTCAAGTTACCAGAAATTTCAAAATCATAATGGTTAGAGCTTGAGTTATTATAAGGAATGAAATGTCTAGCATAAGTTAGAGCCAATAACTTACCAAGTAGTACATATTTATTTAAGTTGATTACTAGTGCTTACTGAATGTTCATCTTTATTATTTTTTTCATTGGAAGGAGACTTCCCTTTATTACCTCATAGCAATAATTTAAATATGATCTCACTATAAGTACATTGCCTTTATACTAATGCCATGAAATAATTTTACTAATTTATATAAAATGATACATTTCCCCTTATATCACTTTCTATAGATAAGTATACATTTTCAAAGAATAAATTATAAATTAAGTTATTTAAAGAAAAGAACATGACAAGTGACAATGAAAAATGGCTGAATGTATCTTATGTTATAATTTCTCACTGTTCATCCTTTGAATTTTTTCAACTTTTTTCCTAGGCCACAGAATCTTTTCCATTGTTAAATAGGGAACAAGCATTCTATTTAATGTTACATCGAACATAAATAATCATCCTGAGATTTTCTTTTGGAAACTTTAAGCTAAGTTATTAGTAGTTTTAAAAATATTAAGAACACTTCATACCTGGAATTAAAAGACTGTATTTTTAATTTTTAATAATTTTACTTTGAAAACTTTTGCCTTTCTTAGTTGTATCTTTGTGTGGTTTGAGTACCAAGGTGATTGTAGCCACATAAAAAGTGTTCAGTAATGAACCTTCTGTTTCTATTGTGTGGAACAATTTGAGGAGTATTGGTATTAGCACTTCTTTGAATTTCTGGTAGAATTCTACACTGAAGCCATCTAGGCCTGGGCTTTTTTTTTTTTTTTTTTTTTTTTTTTTTTTGCTTCTATTTCAGTAGGGGTTATAGGTCTATTTAAGTTGTTTGTCTGTTCTTAATTTAATTTTGGTAAGTGCTGGTTATCCAGAAATTTGTCCATTTCCATTGAATTTTCAAATTTTGTGGAGTACAGGTTTTCAAAGTCTGACCTGAAAATTGTTTGGATTTCCTCTGTGTCCATTGTTAGGTCCCCCATTTTTTTTTTCTGATTTTATTAATTTGGATGTTCTCTCTCTGCTATTTTATTGGTTTGGATAAAGGTTTATCTATCTTTGTTGCATTGATTTTTTTTTTATTGATTTCCTGATTTCTACTTCATTGAGTTCATCCCTCAAATTGATTATTTCCTGCTATCTACTCGTCTGGGGTGAGTTTGCTTCTTTTTGTTCTAAGACTTTCAGTTTTGCTGTTAATTCTCTAATGTGATTATGCTCATTTTCTTCATATGGGCACTTAGTGCAATGAACTTCCCTCATAACACTGCTTTCAAGGTGTCCCATAAGTTTAGGTATGTTGTGTCCTCATTATCATTTAATTTTAGGAAGTCCTTAATTTCTTTCTTTATTTCTTCTTTGCCCCAGGAGTGGTGCAATTGTGCATTATTCAGTTTCCATGAGTTTGTAGGGTTTCTGTGATTTGTGTTGTTGTTGAATTCTAACTTTAAAGCATGATGGTCTGATAAGATACAGGGGACTATTCCTATTCTCTTGTATTTGTTGAGGTTTGTTATGCCTCCTAGTATGTGGTCGATTTTAGACAAGGTTCCATGTGGAACAGAGAAGAAGGTATATTCTTTTGTATTTGGATGGAATGTTCTATAGATGTCTGTTAAACCCAGTTGAGACATAACTTATGTTAGTTCTTTTGTTTCTTTGTTAAGTTTATGACTTGTCCTGTCTAGTGTTGAGAGTGGTGTGTTGAAGTCTCCCACTATAAGTGTGTGAGGTTTTATGTGAGTTTTGAGATTTAGAATCATTTCTTTTAAGAATGTGAGTGCATAGATGTTCAGAATTAAGACTTTGTGCTGATGGATTTCTCCTGTGATGAATATGAAATGACCGTCTCTTTTTATTGTTTTTAGTTTGTAGTCTAACTTGTTAGATATTAGGATAGCCACACCTGCTTGCTTCTTGGGTCCATTTGATTGGAAGATCTTTTCCTAGCCCTTTATCCTGAGGTAAAAATCTGTCTTTGAAGCTTAGATGTGTTTCTTGTATGCAGCAGAAGGATGTATTCTGTCTTTGTATCCATTCTGTTAGCCTTTGTATTTTTATAGGCAAGTTAAGACCATTAATGTTAAGGACAAGTTAGGACCATGGATTATTAATGCTTTTTGGTTTTAGATTTGTGAAAATCTGTGAATATCTTGTTTTCTCTGTTATAGTGATTGAGAGTTTTGCTGGTAAAGTAACCTCAGCTGGCATCTGTGGACTCTCAGTACTTGCTAAACATCTATCCAGGACCTTCTGGTCTTGAGAGTATCCATGGAGAAGTCAGGAGTAATTTTGATACGTCTGCCTTTATATGTTACCTGGCCTGTTTCCTTAGCTGCTCATGTTATTCTTTCTTAATTCTGTATGTTAGGTGTTTCGATTATTATGTGTAGAGGGGTCTTTTTTCTTTGGTCCAGTCTATTTGGTGTCCAGTATGCTTCTTGTACTTTCATAGGCATGTCCTTCTTCTGATTGGGAAAGTTTTCCTCAATGATTTGGTTGAATATGTTTTCTGCACCATGAATTGTGTTTCTTTGCTTTCCTCTGTGCCTATTATTCTTAGGTTTGGCCTTTTCACACTGTCCCACATTTCCTGGATGTTTTATGTAAAGGATTTATGAATTTATTGAATCTATATCCTTTAGTTTATCTTCATGCTTGAGATTCTCTCGTCCACCTCTTATATTCTGTTGGTTATGGTTGTGTCTGTAATTCCCGATCGTTTTCCCAGTTTTTCTACTTCTAATATTTCTTCAGTTTTTGTCTTCTTTATTGTCTCTATTTCAGTATTCAAGTCTTGAACTGTTTCCTTCACCTGTTTACATGTTTTTTCTGGGCTTTCAGTACTTTCTTTAAGAAATTTGTTTATTTCTTCCAATATTTTTTTGTCTTTTCTTCCACTTCTTTAAAGGATTTTCTCACATCGTCTTTGAGGGTCTCTTTCTATGATATTTTTTCAGTCATTCTCTTCTGCTTCATCTGCTTTGGGGCTTTCAGGTATAGTTGGTATAGAGTCCCTAGATTCTGGGTGTGTCATTCTTGTCTTTCTATTATTAGGTTTTTTTCTTGTATTGCTGTCTTGTCATCGCTTCTTCCAATAAGTACAGGTGGTCTCTCTCTGTCTCTTTCTATCACTCTCTCTCTCTCTCTACCTCTCTCTCTTTCTCTCTTTATGTTACTCCACAAAATTTGAAAATTCAGAGGAAATGAACAAATTTCTGGATAACTATTACCAAAATTAAATCAAGAACAGATAAACAACTTAAATAGACCTGTAACCCTTAATTAAATAGACCAGTCATCAAAAACATTCCCACCAAAAAAACCCTGGGCTAGATGTCTTCAGTGCAGAATTCTACCAGAAATTCAAGAAAGAGCTAATACCAATATTCCTCAAATTGTTCCACACAATAGAAATAGCAGGTTCATTACCAAACACTTTTTATGTGGCTAAAATCACCTTGGTACCCAAAGCACACAAAGATACAACTAAAAAGAAAACAACAGACCAATATCCCTTATGACAATGATGCAAAAAATACTTAATTAAAATTTTAATAAAATATTGGCAAATCCAATCCAAAAACACATGAGAGAAATCATCCACCATGATCAAGTAGGATTTATCCCTGGGTTGCAGGGAAGGTTTAACATATGAAAATCTATCAATATGATCTATCATATAACCTAATATAAAAAGAAAAACCACAAGACACATGATCATCTCCCTAAAGCAGAAAACACCTTTGACAAAATTCAACACCTTTTCATGATAAAGGTCTTGGAGAGATAGAAGATAACAGGAACATACCTAAACATAATAAGAACAATACAGAGTAAACCAACAGCCAACATCAATCTGAATGGAGAGAGGCTTAAAGCTATTCCTCTAAAATCAGGAACAAGACAAAGCTGACCTCTCTCTCCCTATTTGTTCAATATTGTACTTGAAGTTCTAGTTAGAGCAATAAGATAACAAAAGCAAATCAAGGGGATACAAATTGGAAAGGAAGAAGTCAAACATTCCCTATTTGCAGAACTCCTACAGCTGGTAAACACCTCTACAAACTAGCATGATACAAGATAAACTCAAAAAAATCAGTAGCCCTAATTTATTCAGATAACAAAGGGACTGAGAAAGAAATCAGAGAAACATCACCCTTTACAATAGCCTCAAACAACATAAAGTATCTTGGGTTAATGCTCACCAAACAAGTGAAAGATCTATATAATAAGTACTTTGTGTCTTTAAAGAAAGAAATTAAAGAAGATACCAGAAAATGGAAAGATCGTCCATGCTCTTTGATAGGTAGGATAAACCAGTCAAAATGGCAGTCTTGCCAAAAGCAATCTATAGATTCAATGCAATCCCTATGAAAATCCCAGCACAATTCTTCACTGACCTTGAAAGGATAATAATCAATTTTATATGGAAAAACAAAAGACCCAGGTTAGCCAAAACAATGCTGTACAATAAAGGAACTGCAGGAGGCATCACCATCCCTGACTTTAACTCTACTACAGAGCTATAGTTTTGAAAACAGCCTGGTATTGGCACAAAAATAGACAAGTAGACCAATGGAATCAAATCCACAATCTTGATATTAACACATACCTACGAATATCTGATTTTTGACAAAACAGCTAAAAGTATACAATGGGAAGAGGAAAGCATCTTCAACAAATGGTGCTGGCACAACTGGATGATAGTGTGTAGAAGACTGTCTATTGTCATGCACAAAACTCAAGTTCAAATGGATCAAAGACCTCAACATAAATCCATCCACACTGAACCTCTTAGAAGAGAAAGTGGGAGGTACCCTTGAAGAAATTGGTACAGGAGACCACTTCCTGAACATAGCACCAGTAGCACAGACACTGAAAATGACACTTAATAAATAGGACCTCCTCAAACTTAAGAAGCTTCTTTAAGGCAAAGGACACAGTTGACAAGACCAAAAGGCAGCCCACACTGGGAAAATATCTTCACCAATCCCACATCTGACAGAGGGCTGATCTCCATAATATAGAAGAACTCAAAAAACTAGTCAACAAAATGGGGTAATGAACTGAAGAGAGAATTATCAATAGAGAAAATCAAATAGGCTAAAGCACTTTAAAAAGTGCTCAACATCCTTAGCTGTCAGGGGAATGCAAATCAAAATAACTTTGATATATCATCTTACTCCTACCAGAATGGCTAAAATTAGAAGCACCAATGACAACTTACGCTGGAGAGGGTGTGCAGAAATGGGAACACTCCTCCACTGCTGGTGGGAGTGCAAACTTGTACAGCCATTTTGGAGATCTATATGGCGGTTCCTCAGGAAAAAGGGAATCAGTCTACCACAAGACCCCGCAGTCCCCTTTTAGGCATATACCTGAATGATCCACATCCATGCAACAAAGGCATGTGTTCAACTATGTTCATAGCATCATAATAATGGATAAAAAAAGATGTGGCACATTTACACAATGGAATACTACTCTGCAGGAAAAAAGAAAAACAATTGAATCTTGAAATTCTCAGGCAAGTGGATGGAACTTGAAGAAACCATCCTGAATGAAGTAACCCAGTCACAATAAGAGGAACATGGTATGTACTCACTCTTGTATGGATTTTAGACATAGAGCAAAGGCTCACTAGCCTATAATTCACACTGCCAGAGGAACTAGGATACAAGATGTGTTTTAAGAGATTCATATAAGATCCCTCACACAAGGGGGAAGGGATAATTTATCCAGAGCACATGAGAAGTTAGGGGAGGGTAGTGAATGGATGGAGAACTTGGAGAAAGGGAAGGGGAGGAGAGGAAAGCACTGGGACTAGGAAGATTGAGTCAGGGGAGAAATAGAAGAGAGAAGAGAGAGAGAGAGATAACATAAAAGAGGAAGCCACTATAGGATTGAAGAGAAAACTGAACCTAAAGAAATGTCCAGAGTCTACAAGACTGACCCCAACTAACAATTTGAGCAACAGTGGAAAGGCCACCATAAATACCCTTCCCTGATAATGAGATCAACAACTAACTTATCCACCATCAGTGGCCCTCATCTAGTACCTGATGGAAACTGAAACAAACACTCACAACTAAACACTGAGCTGATCCTGAGAAGGAGGGCAAGACCAGGCTGCAGAAACCCACAGAGACATCTGACCTGAACAAGGAGGAGCTAATATGTCGCCAGACTGATAGCTGGGAATCCAGCAAAGGACTGACTCAGACCCCCTGAACATGGGTTCAGCTAGAAAGGCCTGAACAATCTAAGGGTACTCATACAGTGGGACCAGGATGTATTTCTAGTGCACAAAAGGATTTTGGGGGCACATCCCCCATTGAGGGATACTCCCTTAACCTAGAGACAGGAAAGAAGTCATAGTCCCTACTCCAAAAGACCTGACAGATTCAGATGGCACCTCCTGTAGGGCATCATCCTACATATGGAATGAGGGGGTGGGAGGGTAGTGTTGTTGGTGTGCATGTGAGAGTGGGAGAGAGAAAAAAAATGGAAGGAGGGAGGTTGGGTGGGAGGGAGGGGAGAGGGAGGGAAGGAGAGGGAACTGGCATTAATATGTAAAAGAAAAATAAAAATGATTTGCCACCTTGTGAATAAAATGTAATATTCTGTTACAACATTAGATGCCAAGAAAAAAAAATTGTTAAGAGGATTATAAAGATATGTAAATCAGATTTCAGACAGTATTTTCCCTTTGTTTCATTGTTCTCTAATGTGGTTTATAGCAATCTTTGCCCTAAATAATTGGCATCATATTGCTTATTTTCACATATGTTCTCTAACCAGCATTCTGAAATCAAGATTATGATAGGAGTGAGGATAATTGTCTGCATGCTTTATTTAAAACTCTAGTATTCTTTAAGAGAATTTCATTTATCCTAACAAGATTAATTACTGTCTTATTAAAATATAATTTGAGTAATTTGAAAACACATATAACTTTCTGTTAAATACACTTGTCGCACAAAGGTTTTGGATGTGAATAGAATAATAAACACATATGAGAAAGGCAAATGGCAAGGTATTTATACTTGTGATTTAAGAAGCTTGTGTTTTAAATTTATTTTTGTGTTATAATGGTCAGAAAACTTATTTGTAAGACACATAAGATCATACAAAATGTGTTTCCTAACAGGGAACATCAGCTTTCATACAATAAAGACCAACATTGGACAACAGTGTACACCTTTCTACGTATATAAAATCTTTAACTAAGATTATAATCAATCACATAATTTTAGTGCAACACAACAGAAAAAAATGAATGTGTTGACATAGATTGTGTTACTTTCCTTTTACAGCCAACAAACTGTGTGTTGATAGCTTGATTCTTGGATACTTTTTACAAAGGTTGAATTTTCAAAATGTGCCCATAGAATTTTAGCAGAAATATTATGTTCTGTGAATAAAAATAAAATGTATTAATGGTATGAGGTAGTTTGGTCATAATTTTCATAGCCTGCTCTTTTCTTTTTCTCTAGAACTTCCTTTTTGTTATTTGCATAACAAGTTAAATTTAATATTTATAAATACAAGGTTATTTTAGGCTCTTTTTGAACAACTTTTTGGAGCCAAAAATATTGTATTTATGTTTATATTTAAATATAAATATAAATGCTATGCAGTATTGTGGTTTAATAAGGATTAGGAAAAACAGATAGAATGAATAGATGTTTATTATGGGAGAAATAACTTACAACAGGGACAGATGAACACCAACAGGTTCCTGGTTCCAAAGATGCCTCTAGGTGCTACTCTTTCATTGTGCTGCACAAGCAAGAGAGGGCTCCAGGGTCCCTTCCCCAGATCTAGTTCCCTAGGTGATGTCTGCCCCTATCCCCACCACCAATGTGCATGGTCACTGCCACAGGTGTGGACAAAGTGAATATCTCACTACAGTGCAGTATCTATGATAAGAGAAATAGTCTGATAATAAAAAAGAACTAAATGCTACTATTTCAAGACTCATATATTAGGAAGGTGGGGGAAATAAGGGAGCTAACTGTAGAGATGGCCCATGATAGACAGTAATTTTTAAAGTAAAAGAGTGAGTGGACATGATATGTCAACTTAATCTTGACTGCTTCAGGCTAGCTCATGGCCTGAGATCTAGAAGGGAGATTACATCTGATGTGGGGTTGTGGGGATAAACCCCATAAGGTTGGAAGGTGATATAAGTAAGAATCTTCACTGGAGTGTTGGAAGTGATAGAGTGAGACTGAAGTGAGGTAGTTATGATGTAAGTATAAACATGATGACATGGACAAGGGTTGGGCCTGGACACTGAGGTACCACAAAACTACAAGCAAGGAAAATACAGACCAGTTGTTTACTTTGCTTAAGAGAAAAGTAGTGAGATTGAGAAGAACCTCACTTCTGGATGGACCAGAACAATATTAGCACAGGTAATAAGTCTAGAAATGAATCTCCCACAGCCAAGGAGCCTACTGCTAAAATGAGACTTGCTTGGTATTTCAGCCTTAGTTCAGTTATAGGGGCCAAAAACTCATTTAGTGGAGGCCTAGAAAAAAAATTAGTTTCACTTTAAGGATTCAAATAATTTGTAATAGATTAAAATTAATAAAAGAATGGCAACTGCTGATGGAAATCAGGACATCACTTACAGTTTATGTTTTCTGAAGCCCTCTCTTCTAGGAGTTCTATTCTCTGTGTGCCTCATCTGTGTCTTCATTTCTGCTCCCTAGTTATTTTCCTCACCTTTGAAGATCAGTGTTGACCGATACATCTACACAGCAGCACTTGCCTCTGATCATCTTTATAGTAAATTTATCACAGAAAATATAATATGTTTCACACACAAATACTTGTGGTAGAAAAACACTTAGTTGTTTGGTTCACCAGAAACCATGATTGGGATCTGGATTTGGTGGCAGTTATTGATGGAGGAGGTTGATACAAATCTGAACACTACTGCAATCTTCCTGTGCCTAGCTTGCACATAGAACTGGATCCCCAAAAAGGAGGCAAAGGCTGTGAAGAGACAATGGCCCCTTAGAGAGAAGCAATTATATTGTCAGAGAAGTCAACTGAGTTGATCACCACTCTAGAAAAATTCTTCCTGGATGTTCTATGTGGTAATATTTCTGAAGTCACTTAAAGAATAATTTAATAATAAAAGTACAGATATTTGCAAACAATACTAATTATGAATAAGGAAATGTGTATTTTTCTGTAACTTTTTTCACTAAATTTTCTGAACGTCTCCAAAAATGTTGCCAAAACTTTCTTGAAATATGATGGGAAAAAATACCTTCAGGATTTAAAAAAGAATATAACTCCTGTCTTTATTATTAATACATCAAGTTTTGCAGAAGTTAACTTCACAATAATTAAAAGTTTGGACAAATTATGCCATTTTTTCTTTAGTTATGAATATATAATTAGATTCCATAATTTTTACATGTTCACTATCAATTGGCTTTATCGGTAGTTATGTTTTTAAAACATACTCTACTTAATTTTATATAGAATATATGGCTACCTATGAATGCAGTAGAATATATTTTCCACTTTGTTGCTCATAGGGATATATCTAAAATGAATAATTTTGGAGAATATTTCATAGGGTATGTAATTTTCTAAATTTTAAATCTTACATACTTGTTCAGATGCCTTTTGTTCTTATGAACATTAGCAGATATGAGTCTACCTATAGTTTTGTTGTTATACTCTCACCTAGAGCAGCCTAGTATAGTCCATGTAAAGCACTAAAATGACACTGTCTCAGCAAATCCTGAATCATCATCAGTTGATGAACTATTTGGCTTAGGCAAGTTAAAGGAAAGAAGTCACAAGATTTTTGTCAGTCTTTGTTGACAAAGAAAGATTTTGGTTTTCTTTTTCAAATATTGTAATGTTTCTTCAGATTTCCCCTCCATCTTTAAGTGTTTTCCATATGTCTTGAACAAGTTCTTTTTTTATCACTCTGCTTTTTGGAAACGTCCTTGAACATTTCCATAGGACACATGTTAAATGGAACTAGTTTAACACCGATGTTAGAAAGCATTATGCAGTATGATCTTCCCTTCCATATGTCAACTTTTATACATGTGTGTCCTCAGTTGCTTATTTCTTGGATTGCAAATGTGTGAAGGAGGAAGCAATCAGTCATATTTGTAAAAACAGGATTTATAGCTGTTTCTACTTTTTAGGTCTTTTCGAAATATAACTATGTTGAGGTCATGTGTAAGAGCACCTGAAGTCAATTTCCTTGCAATACCAAGGATGAGAGCAAAAAAGGACTGATATGGAAGCTCCTTGGTTTTGCTCAAGTCTAAACATCAAGAATTAGAAATGGGCAATTTGCTACAATACTACATAGACTACAAGAAATTAGATTAATGTTATTGTTTTTCTCCAACTACACAGAGTTGACTCCACCCAATGTACAATAGGTAGGATTTGAACACAAAACGTGCTTCATGGAATATTTTATTTTTTCCATTCCCTGGAAACATCATATTATAAGTGATAACCCAAGACAGGACTCAACATTTAAAAGTGCTTTAGGGTAGTAAATTTTGAACTTCCTCTTTAATGAAGAGAATGTGGGTAATGAAGAGAATGACAAAATGGATAGCTAGCGTTTAAGAACAACAATGACCTAATGGTAAAACTCTGAAATTGTATGTAATAATACAGGCTAAAGGAATGAATCAATAAAGAAAACTTAGAAGTTAGGTCCCAAAGGTGACTACTAGTATACAAAAACAGTATTGAAAATTCTGTTTAAATCAATTTCTTTGAGACTAATTTGCATTATTTTTCTTTGGCCTTAAACTCCCCTTTCGTGAGGTGACCACTGGGACTAAACAATGAAGTTATCATACATATAAAGGAATTGAATATACTTTGTTAACAATTCATCATTTTATATGCTGAAATGTTGACCTGGCTATTACTAATATGTTGCTATAATAACAATCTTTATACAATAAGATTAATCGAATTAACAAACTTATACAATACTGAAGGCACACTGGATGTAATTTTGTACATGAGGAACTACAAGAGATGTCATCACATGTTTTCATGCTTTATTCACCCACAATCAGACACTATCAAATTTTAATTTGCTCTGACTTTCCAGTCCCCCATGTATATATCAAATATTGTCCACACTACTTTGAATCTACCTCATTCTGATATCATTTTTGTGTCATTTAATCAAAATTTCTTTTAGATTTCTGCTGTTTCTGTATCTATTTGAGTTTTAAGTTAGTCATCAGACTTTACATGAAAACTGAAGTAGCAAATTTTAGTGTGAAGCCTTCAAAGAATATTAATTGTGTATTATTTATCAGATTTTAGGAAATTTTCAACATTACTCAAAAGTTAGTGTATTTCTTTCATTTTCTTTTTAAGAACTTAAGAAATATTTGTTGTTCTTATACCTAAGCATTGGATCCAGGAACTTACACATGCAAAGCGAGTTCTTTCTTACCAACCCTCACTGGAAGACCAAGACTTTGAAATTAATTAGATGCAATGCTTCTCTTTTCTGTGTACAGTAACATTCTTCTATCATCAAAAAGCCATAATGATGTGATCTAAGATCTTGGTTTTCTTTGTGCTCTTACTGTAATAAAAATATACACCAATGTTTATTAGTTAACCTCTAAAAATTAATTTCTATGATTCTGAGCATTTATATTCAGAGTATATATGTTTACATATCAAAGTTGTTTTGAGTTTTTTTTTGTTTGTTGTTGTTATTATTTGTTTCTTACATAGCAGTTTTTAGGTAGAAGGACCAAATACTCTGAAAGGCAACATTACACAGTGAATTCCTTCTCTCTATATATATATATAATAAAAGTCAGTGACATTGATTTTAATTCATGGTGTCATATGGAAAACTAAAACTGGTCAGTACAATACATATTGCATCTTCATTGACAGCTTAAAACACTATTCATGAGCTCATATCTAAGGACAAGTGTTTTATGGTATTTTCACTGAAGTAGAAGGTGCCACCTTCTATTAATAGATGGGATAGATGGACTGATATCATGATTCATGCCCAGAGAATTTGAAAAGTTTATTACCAAAGGATGTTGGAGGAGTACAGGGTAAACAGAAGTTGGTGAGAATACAAACACAAAAGGCCAGAGAATGATTTGTCCTTATAGGAGCTTGGAGGTGGGGATGGATTAAGGTTGCATAAAGGACAATAGTTCCAAGATTTGAATTTGCCATCAGAACTAAGATTTTGGGATGGTCATATGTTTCTGTACACACCCACACCCACCCACCCACCCATACACACACACACACACACACACACACACACACACACACACACACAAAGTACCAGAGATTCGTTACTGTCAAAAATAAGATAGAAGAAGGAATCTAGTCACAAAATACATCAACAATCAAATAATAATATTATTATTAAAAAGACAAAATGTATTTCATATGTGCACCTAGAAAAGAGTTATAGGACATCAATGTGTCAGACAGGAATATTCAGTTTCCTTCAGGGATGAGCCCCCACATAGGATGTCTGCCTCCTAAAGGTCTCCATGTTGTAGTATTGCAAAATTTACTACCATGCTTTTAACTCAAGCCTTTGGGGAATATCTAGGTCCCCAATCTAGGTCCAGATTATAGAACAAATATAAGTTACTAATAAAAAGGGCATTTGAGAATGGGATGTGTTGAAACTCTCTGTTGGTTCCTGGAATTAACTCTGTAAATCTAAAGCAATTCTAAAATTACTAAGTTTGTTGACAGTATTTATGAATAAATAGCACACATAATTAAGCATTTTGATAAGTTATATTATTAAAAAGTTTTAAACTTGTAGACATCACACATATTCTTTTAGGAAAAGGAACTTAGGAAAAGGAAATTTTTGTATGCTGAATGTTTTATTTTATCCCTAGTTTAAAAATACAACACTTCTTACAAAATATTATAGTTAAACTATAAATTAAATATATTAGTTTTAGTAGTGAACACATGTGTGGTATCTGGAAAATATTAGGAATTTTGATAGTAATGTAAGTGCAAGTGGGAATTTTACTGAAATTATAATTAGTAACTCTTGCAATAAATAAACCCAAGTCAATTGTTTGTTATTAAAAATATATTTCAAAAAAAACTAGTAGAATGTACAAGAGTTTCTAATGTTTATTTCACCAAAATATTACAAAATGTAAAGATTTTCTCTCAACTATGTGTGAAATAGGCTTATAATTTGAAAAGCAAGGTATACTGTTTTCTTCAGTATTAAATATTATAACTTATTAATAACTTGTTTAATATTAATTTTAAAATAATCATGCATATGCTAATATGTTTATAATAAAATTCCAAACTTTATATTTTCTTATTCTCTCAATTACAAAATGTACACTAGTAAAACTTCTTAGTTATTATTTCAATTGCTTTATTATCCATATTGGAAAAAAAGCGAATCAAGGGAAAGCTATATTTACATAAGCTTAATGGAAGTAACAACTCATTATTTCTCAATTGACAGATCCATGTTCCCTCTTATCCATATCGTAGAGGCGCTGCAACATGAAGCTATTACAAGGGTGTGTCAATGTGGACCTGCGCATAGGAGACAGAAGTAATTGTTACCGTGCATGAACACCATGGGTGAAAAGTCAAGTGAAGTGTGGTGAGTTAATCTCTGGAGTAAAATTGTATACAGTTATAGATATGAAACAGAAAAATATTAGTCAGATGATTGTACATTTACTTGGGTATAGTTTAATAGCCAGGAGAACTGGAGTAAATAAAGCACAAGCTAGTAGGGAAATTTAGAATTTATAAAACTTGTATATATCCTTCCCCTGTGTGGAAGTCACTGCTGCAGCTGTCTCACAGCTGTTCTGTACTCTGAAGTGAAGGTGTGGCCAGCACATGCACTAGGACAGCAGGACTTGAGGGTGCTGTGGTCTTGGAGTTGCCATTGATTTTGCAGCCACTAATGACCTGCAGAGGGCGTGCCCAGACCCAGGGGGCAAAGGCATGCAAAGGCTTCCAGGTCACCTGGTCCCTGGTGGGAAGCGTGGTGTCAAAGCCCACAGCCTTGCTAGCTTCCACTATGCTTACTGCCCAACCAAGATTATGGAAATGCTAATTAATGTAGCCCTTCAGAAACTGCCTTATAAAAAAACGGGGTGACATAGATGAATTTATTCAAATTTGTTCAGATATTGGATCCTCATATACTCAGGGGTTAACTATTTCTCCTGCATTACAGGGGATTTCAGATAAAAATGATTTATTTCAACAAACTAATCATGGCTTAGCGAAAAGGAGGACTGAAAGCTGTATGTATGTTCTGTATGGTGTGACCACACACATGTGATTTTGAATGCATGAATCCTAACAGAAGGACCTCCTTGGAATTGCTTTTTTGGATGCAGTAAAAAAATGGCACCAGGTCAGACAGTGTCTCAACAGGAAAGTTTATGGAGATGCACCTTAAGGATCAATTGCCTTTAGGAGAAGAGGGGATACAGAAATTCTATTTTTATTGTTTAAAAAATAAATCTAGAGAATGGAGGTTAATACAAGATTTGAGAAAAGTTCAAGAGACACAAAGCCTCAGGGGGCTATCAACACTCAGCTCCATCTGTAAACATGCAGCTGTAGAGCCTGGATTAGAAAAGACTAACAAATTTTAAATAATTTTCAAAATTTATTGGGAGATATACCCCTATTTAAAATTGTCTACAGGATACCTTGACCCCCCCTCAATGAGATTCTTAAGGGCAGTTTTGACTCCAGTTTCTCTAGACAGTTCATGGAAGCTGTCAGACAAGAGCTGACTCAAATGAACCATGCAATTCATGTACCCATAGAGCTTTGAAAACTCAACTTCAAAAAAATCAGTAAAGGGGAGTTGTATTCCCAGTCTCCACATAATGCATTAAATCATTTTAAAGTTTCTGAGTGTGTATGCTCAAGAGCAATCTGCCACAGATAGATTGTGGCACGATGGCACTCCACTGACTTTTGCTCATCCAAATGGGAAGATCCTTGCACTGGATTATGGAAAGGACCAGGTCCTGTTTTATTATGGGTCGAGGACATGTTTGTGTCTTCTGCCAGGAAGGAACAAGGCTCAATGGCTTCCAGGATTTCTGGTGAGGTGTGTGAAGCAGAGGAATGCCAGACCTAATGATCTTGTGAATGCTTGACCCCCAATGATTTGAATGTGGTTTGTTTGCTGAAGCTATGTTCCTGACCCTATAATATCATTCTACAGTTTGAGAAGGAAAAGAGGCTTTGATTGATGATTTCCAGTTTGTCAGTAAACCTGCTACACCAACTTCACAGACTTCTGTAATTTCTAATTATCTTAGATATGGTCAAGAACTGAATGTCTAGCAGTTTATTCACACTACAACTTGAGACTTATAGTTCATTTTTGCCTGTCAAAACTCATTTTGGCTGTTGCCTCGGAGACTTACATCTGGGGGAAAAGGACTCATTAGAACAAATGAACACGATTATGGAGGTGATGTGTGGCTAAAGCCCTTCTGCAGTATATAAGGAGGAGTTGGACAACAGCTTTGCTTCTGGTATTCAATACTCAAAGACTATAGTATCTCAGAGTTACCATTGGAAATTAGAAGCTGCAACATATTTAGACATTGAAGGGGGGGGAAGAAAAGGTTCAGAATTGTGCAGTTACTCATACTTCAATCACAGCAAGAACATTTTATTGTCCTTTGATTAAATTAAAATTATTAGAATTGTTATCTATCCAATTATGTGTCTATTGTTAATAATTATACTGAAATTATTAATGTTTGCAAGCTTTACTATGTTGTTGTGAAAATGTTAATGGATGAAAAAAGTCAGAGTTCATTATGGTAGAAATTTGACATGATGCTAATGAGTCTTTAGATACAATGTATTTTAAAAGACAGATTTAGATTTTGATATAGCTGAAACTACTGGAGACCAATTTACTGGAGACTACTGGAGACTACTTAGACCAATTTAAAAAGGCCATTTTATCTTGGTCATTCTTATATTTTTGTTTATGAGCCTAGCATTTAACAGCTGAGCATGCATCTCTTCAGCCCTCTTGGTTATTCTTTATTCCTTTAATAGGAGATGTTGTAGCCATAAAAACATATGTATTGCTTAGTATTATCAAGCTTGCTTGTGAACTCTCAATGAAAAGTTGGCTCAGAGTTACATGGAGTTACTCCCCCCATGACAACCTTTTTATTACAGAGACTGGTAGTCAAAAACAGGTAAGGTATTTTTGCCTCCAGGTGACTTATGATGGGTCATGCATGACGGGATATGTATTCCAGTGACAGGTAAGACTGGAAGATAAAAGAAGACAACCTGAGACAGATACTGTCATCTATCCTGTAGCATAATCACAGGTATTAATTAATTAAATTTATAAGGGAGAATTGTCAGGGTCTATATAAATGGCTTTGCTTCATCTTGAACTAAGGTCAGAGAGTTCAAAACAATCCTTACTCTTCTAGGGTTAAAACCATAAGACCTAAAGTTCTAAGGTGTGGATACAGTAGGATGTTTGGTCTTAGGCATGGATGTCTTAATAACAAAAGACTTGGTCTAAGTTGTGGTTACTCTTAACTCTCAAGGCCAGATAATGAGAGATTTAGTCTAAGGCATGGTTACTAACTGTTTGGAAAATTAAGGAAGTCTTTTGTCATTTTCCCATTTTAGGTTGGGCTATATAAGAATGGTGAAACTTGTTTGTAAGTCACTGGATTGTCCTCCTGACTCTGTTCTGTGTCTCTATATTTTCCTTAGTATCTTTATATGTCATTTCTCAATCCACATTCCACCTCTCAGATACAACTCAGGCAAGTTGGCTGGGTTCGACTGAAGCCCCACAAGGACAAATAGACCCATTTGTCAAACTCATACTATAAGCCCAGGGGAAAATTCTGGGTGTGGTATATAAATAAGAATAATATATCGCAGTTAAATAAGGATCAGGATAAACAAATAGGTTGAATAGATGTTTATTCAGGGAGAAATAACTTACAACCTAGACAGATGAACACCAGGAAATTCAACCCGATGCTCTCCTGTCTGAGTCATGCCAGCAAGAGAGCTTTTCCCGGCTCTCCCTCCGAACTCCTTCCACAGGTCACTTCCGCCCATGGCTCCACCCCCCAATGGGCGTGGTCAGTGCCACAGAAGGACGATCTCAGAACAGTTCCTCTTTTAGTCTAAAGAAAAGATTTAGGCTTAATACAAAACTATATACAAAACAGTGAATAACAAGTGTGCTCTAAGAAAAGGAAAATTGAGAACAAAATGACATACATATCTAGTCCTAGGGTGAAGGCATAATGGAGTTTACAATAGAGTTGTCCTAAGCTGGAAAACATAAGTCTAGTACCTAATATATCTAACTAGGAAGAGAGAATAATAGTTGTGATAGTTTAATCTTCAAACTCATCAAGACCTGAGAAGGAAAATAACAATACTAGAGTAGACAGGAAGTGCAGATGGAAAACTTCCAAAAGGTGCAGCAAGGACAGAAACAGCAAGCCACCTGGACAGTCACCCAAGGTCTCACACCAACATTGGTACACCCAGTTTTGGCTAAGGCCAAGAGAACTTGACAGACCACAACAACAGCAGGGAGATAGAATGGCTGTCTTACCCTGACTTGGCAAGTTAAAGCAGTCTTCTATATTTGTCTCCTGCAAGCACATAGGACCACATGTCCAAATCAGTGGTCAAGGTGGGGGCAATTCTTTGCCCAACAGGCCATTAGCTGAGGCGAGAATGAACTCCAGCAGGAGCAACAACAGTGTCCAACATATTTTCAGGAAAGTGCACGGTGCTGTCAGGAGCAACAGTGTCTCATGTCAATGGAGTACTAATATTAAAACATTTAAATGTCATGTTCTGCATGTTTATGAAATGATTGAAGATTAAGCATCTATATCTTACTAATCTCATAGGACAGGAAATATGAGTGAAGATAATCTGTAATACTCAGGAACTTAGCTAAAAGACTGGTTAAAACTTCCCTGAGGAAAGCAGGAACAAATACTTAAACAATATAACTATATACATATACATACATATAAATCCCTAAAAGAGAGGTAGAGTAGAAATGTCAAGACAAGAGGTAGAACTATAAAGGGAAGCATGATAAATATCCCAAATTGTATCAATATACAAATGTCTTGAATACAAGAAAAGTATACATACATAGAATATGGTAAAAATAATGTGCATAAAACATTGTAAATGTAATTATTTTACACAATATAACAAAATATAAACTTAATTTTACATAGCTTACCACATGTAAGAATACATAACAATGTAAGCTGTAAAATACTATCTCATTCTTACTCAAAATCACAAGAAAATAGGCTAATCTACCTATATCCCATCTAAACCATACCTTTCCCAACCATTCCCTATTCCTGTCTAAAAGATAAACCCGAGTGTAAGCATCACCTTCCATACCCAACCCTAAATAACTAAAACCAACCCAAAGACGATGACTATTATCCCAAAAATTCCAAGGGTAGGGAAAGGGGGCATCTTTATCTTAAGGTTACTTCCTGCTGAAATGGGACAATGATTGCTCCAATGGATCCTGTAGGAACAAAAATTTTTAGCAACCAAATTTCTCAACAAAACTGGCTGTGACATATGTAGCTAGTCACTGTGTGGCAGAAAATTCTTGACTGTAGTTCTATTTGAAACTCTGGCCAGGGTGTAATAAAACGGTGCACCATTACAGCTAGCTATTAGTCATGAGTTGTCTCGAGCAAAACAGTCTCAAACCGGTTTTAGGGTGATGTTTGTAGTTCAGATGCATCAGGTTGAGTCAAGTGGAAGTGATGATGTGGGGCCCCATCTTCTTTCCGGAGAGTTCAAAGATTGCTGTTAGCAATCGTTATTATTCCTTGCGGAAAAGTTACACATCAATATTAAAGTAAAATTTTCAAGTTTTAAGGTATGCATTAGGGAAAGACAACAATAAGCATTAGGAGTATGTGAGAAAATTAGGATTTCAGAGAGAAAATTGCATATAAGAAATGAGTCCCCATATTTTGTCTTCTTCTGCCTTATACCAATTGGCTTCTTGATTTAAGGCAGAAACCATGAATTTAATCTTAACAACATGCTTGAATTTAGAGAAGGAAAGGCAAATCCAACTCCAAAGCCAGCATTGGTTTACATAAATTGGGACTTCAGGAATACTAGATAGTAGAGAAAAATAGATTTCTGTATAGAAATAGTTTACTACAATTAAATATATTTTTTTTTTTTACCATATATCAGATTCTGCTTCCTTAAGTGATTGTTTCTGAAGAGCTGTCTTCTCTTCTGTAGGCACCTACATGTTCAGTGTCTTTTAGCTGTTTGATGATAGGTTTTCTCTGTTTTCCTGTAAGAACAAGAACAGAACACTTCCCCTACCTTTGAGAGGCCTCCGCATACCTCATGGGACCTAATATGTTGGATGACTTGTCATTTCTCTTCATTAAGATGTTTCTCTTGTTCAACTCGGATCTTGATTAACTTAGGTGGTATCCATAGTTTTTCTTCTCCTGTAGATACAAATGCAAGACCCCTACCCAAATGTAACACATATCCTGCTTTCCATTCTGAGGTCAGTACATCCTTGAAGTACACTGGCTGATTTAGTTCAGAAGTTTTTTCTATTGTCCAGTGTCTTTCTGCAGCTGTTTTTCCTTTTTCATCAGCATTAAGGAAGTTTAATGTTAATAAAGCATTATGTAATCTGTGTTTGGGTGTTTTGGTTCCTCCTGCCTGTTTATGGAGCATTTCTTTTAAAGTACAATTGGATCTCTCAACCACTGTTTGTCCTGTAGAATTGTGTGGTATACCAGTTATGTGCTTTATGTTATAATACTCAAAAAGCTGTTTCAATTTGCTGGAGACATATGCTGGAGCATTGTCAGTTTTTATTTGTTCAGGTATGCCCATAATGGCCATTACCTCTAATAGGTGTGTGATAACAGAAACAGCCTTTTCAGAGCTCAGGGCAGTAGCCCATTGAAACCCTGAAAATGTATCTATAGTGTGATGTACATATTTTAATTTTCCAAATTCTGCAAAATGAAACACATCCATTTGCCATATTTCATTCCTATTTATACCTTTAGGGTTACTGCCTGGTGGAAAAGAAGTTTGGTTATAGAATGAGCAAGTGGGACATTTCCTTACTATTTCCTTGGCTTGTTCCCAAGTGATAGAAAAATCCTTTTTTAAATCTTTGCTGTTCACATGGTGTTTCTTATGAAATTCTGAGGCTTCTAGCACACTTCCTATCAATAAATGATCAGTTTCATCATTGCCTTGTGCTAGAGGACCTGGCAGACCCGATGGGATCTGATGTGTGTTTATATATATATATATATATATATATATATATATATATATATATATATATGATGAGTCCTCTTTCTGATAGTATCTTGTAACTGTATAAACAATGAAGTTAATTCTGTATTGTCAGGAATAAATTCTGTAGTCTCAATGTGTAAAATGACTCTCTCTGAGTATTGACAGTCAGTAACTATATTGAGGGGTTCTTTAAAATCCATAAGTACCATGAGAATGGCATACAATCCTGCCTTTTGTACAGAATTGTAAGGGCTTTGAACCACTTTGCCAATTTTTCCTGATTTATATCCTGCCTTACATGATTTGTTTGCATCAGTGTAGAATGTATAAATTCCAGAAATAGGTGCTTTTCTTACAATGCGTGGAAGGATCCAAATCGTTTTCTTTATGAATTTAATTCTCTCAGTTTTGGGATAGTTGTTGCTAATCGTTCCCAAAAAGTTACTGCAAGCTCTCTGCCAATATTCGCTACCTTTCCATATGGAGGAAATTTCCTCATTAATTAAAGGTACTATAATTTCTGCTGGGTCCCTTTCTATTAGCTGACGAAGTCTTAATTTACCTTTTATAATCAAGTCAGAGATCTTTTCTATATATGTTTTTAGTTTTTTATTTGGTTTATGTGGTAGGAATATCCATTCTAATATGATATCTTCTCTCTGCATCAAAATCCCTGAAGGATATTCTCTAGATGTTAATATAACTAGAATACAGTCTAGGTTTGGATCCACGTGGCCCACATGTGTTTCTAGTATCCTCTTTTCTACCCATTTTAATTCCTTCTCAGCTTCAGCTGATAGTATTCGTGGACTATTCAAGTCCTTGTCTCCTTTTAGGGCCATTTTTAGGTGTGTTAAATCATGCCCTTGTACTCCAATAATGGTTTGTAGTTGAGAAATCTCTCCTAGTAATTTTTGAAGATCATTAAGAGTCTGGTAGCGATCTCTTTTGATCTGTACTTTTTGTGGTCTAATTTTCTGTAGTCCAATTTTATATCCTAAGTAGTTGATAGACTCTCCTTTTTGTATTTTTTCAGGTACAATTTGTAATCCCCAGTGAGGTAAAACTTTATTTTTTCAAACATTTTTTTCTAATATTTTTTTCCTTAGAGTCAGCTAACAATATATCATCCATGTAATGATAGATTATGGATTGTGGAAACTGTTTACGAATTATTTCTAACGGTTTTTGTACGAAATATTGGCACAGGGTGGGGCTATTTAGCATTCCCTGTGGGAAAACCTTCCATTGATATCTCTTCACCAGTTGAGAATTATTATACTTAGGTAACATGAAGGCAAATTTCTCTTTATCTTGTTTTTGTAAAGATATAGTGAAGAAGCAATCCTTTAAATCAATAACAATAATAGGCCATTCTTTGGGTATCACAGAAGGCAATGGCATTCCAGGCTGTAGAGAGCCCATTGGCTGGATAACTTTTTTGATGGCTCTCAGGTCTGTAAGCATTCTCCATTTACCAGATTTCTTTTTGATCACAAATACAGGAGAATTACAAGGGCTGGTTGATTCCTCAATATGTCCAGCATTTAGCTGTTCCTGAACTAGGCTTTCTAAAGCTTCTAACTTCTCAGAGGTCATAGGCCATTGTCCCACCCAGATAGGTTCCTCTGTTAGCCATTTTAAAGGTAGGGCTTTTGGTTCCTCTGTTTAGCACTTGTATTCTGTTTTTTTGTACAGCCTGGATATTTGGTATCTGTCTTGTATAGTACTTAATAATATTTTTTCCACAATTATGGGGTCGTTTATGGTTCCTATCTAATACTGGAGGAATGTTAATCTGTGTATTTCATTGCTGTAAGATCACGACCCCATAAATTTATCACTACGTCAGCCACATATGGTCTCAACCTTCCTCTCTGTCCTTTTGGTCCTATACATTCAATCCATCTCGTGCTCCCTAAGAATTGAACATTTACCTCATGCAGGGGCCATCTTCGAGGCCAAGATTTATGAGATATGATAGTTACATCTGCCCCTGTGTCCAGGAGACCGTCAAACAGTCTACTATTTATCTTAACTATCAATCTAGGCCTATGACTATTTATAGCGGTTTGCCAATATATATGTTTTTTTATTTCATTTTGTCATGTTTGATTTAACTTCAGTCACTATTTTGTCATCCAGAGTGGTATGAGTATTTATAATAGGCACAGAATTTTTTAATTGTCCTGTGGGAGATTGTCTTCCACTGTGACTGGGAATGTTCGGACCATCTGTGACGTGGGGGCCTTTGAGAGGCCCGCCCCCCAAGGATTATCCCAATGGTAAAGGTTTTCCTTGCTTGTCTCTGGTCGATCTACACTCATTTGTCTAGTGTCTGCCTTTGCCACACCTTCTACATAACCCAGGAGGCTGAGGCCTTCTGTTTGATTTATTCCTGGGAGTGTTATTTCTAGGGAAGCTTTGCCTACAATTTCTTTTTAGATGTCCTATCTTACCACAGTTATAACATCTGTCATGTTGATATCTCTTTAAACCTTTGGAGATGGCTTCTCCTACCCAAGCTTCTAAGTCACCATTGTAAGGAACTCTGTTATCTTGATGTCTTTATAGACCTTTAGATATGGCTTCTCCTACCCATGCTTCAGTCTTATTGTCATTATACTCAATGTTGCCTGTATATATGACCCATCCATCCAAGGGTGCTGATCGCATTTTTTAAAGGCCAAAGCACCTGCTTGCATTGAGGATTCACATTCTCAGAAGCTAAAGAATCTATGAGTATTCGCCTAGCATCTATGTCTGCTACCTCCAATTGTACTGCCCTAGATAATTTTTCTAGAATGACACTAAAGCGTTATCTAGGTCCTTGCTTTATCTTCGTATAGGGTTCTATCCTCTCTCCTAATTTATTAACCTTATCCCAAGCATTTAAAGCTGCTGTACTACATAGAGACAAGATATGTTCATCATAGGCAGCTTGGGTTTCTGGGTCAGCATAGAGACCCTCACCAAGAATTTTATCTTGGGGAGCTTTATAACCTTTTTTTAAGCCTGAAGTTCAAGAGTTTTTGCTTCCTCTCTCTTTAAAGCCCTCCATTCTAATTGAGAGGTTTCAAGGACAGCTGATATTAATTGATCCCAATCCTTAGGGTTTACCTTGTTATTCCTTGCCCATGAGTTTACTAATTGCTTTACATAAGGTGAGTGCATGCCATAAGAGACTACTGCTTCCTTTATACCTTTTAAATCTTTCATACATATTGGTTCCCACTGATATGCAACGACACATTTTGGGTGTTTTTTCGTTGCTGGTTTTTCATTAACAGATACAGGGAAAGCTCCCCTGACCCTAAATGGTGTGGAAAATTTTAAGTCTTTTTCATGCCCTGTTACCTGTAGTTTTTCTTCTGATGTATCACACTGAAGGTCTTCTAAAGCCTGAAATCTATTCACCATTGTTTCTTTGAGTGTCTGAACTTCTTGAATCAAATAACTTTCTAGAGACTTCATTGCATCAGTCAGTTTCTTACTTTCTCCAACTACAAATGATTCCATGTTTTTAATCTTCTCATCCTTAGATATTATCTGAATGGCATGTAAACTGCCTTCCAGAAACAATGTTCTATCTGCTAGCTTGCCATTATCCTCAGACATGGAAGACATTCTATCATCTAATCTTTCTATCTGATGTTCCAGTTTTTTTAAACTTATTAGTAGCTTCCTTCGACCAGGAACGAGCTGTTTCTGCTAGCGTGTTAATGCATTGCATTGTTTCTTTTCTGGTTATTGAGGTATCTGACATGAAACAAATTCTACCTGTTAGCTCTCCAACGCCATCTTCAATATTCTGAACCTTTCTTTCTATACTTTCTATGCTTTGAATTCTTTCATTTTCAATGTTTCGAATTCTTGTTACTAAATCTCCTATGGTTTGTACAAGTTCCTTATTGGTTGCTGTAACCTCAAACCATTTCTTTAAGAATATCATGTTAATGATGAAACCCATTGCTATTACAAAGTAAAAGTGCATATTGGTCCAGTCATAAGTTTCTTCTGCTAAAATCCCTTCTATATATGAAGTAAAATAATTCCTAAAATTCTGCATTGTAAAATTATCTGCCACAGTTATGGAACAATTGATCTCAGATTTTATATCAGCTTAAATTGCAAAGGATGTTACAATTACCTTAGGTGTAATTCTGCTGTCCTAGAACTTTGATGCTTTTAGTTGTAGATCTCAGCTTGTGGCAGTTATGCCTGGAGGTGTGCCACCAAATAGCGCCTAGCTGCTCACAAATGCTAACTCACAATATGGTCACACATACATGAACATGTGCACATGTGTAAACATGATTGTGAATATCTCATATTGCTTTTTAATAAAATATATGTTTAATCTTTACTACTCTGAAATATATGTGTTCTAATTTTGTATAGTTAATTTTGTAATATTTATAATAATGGTAATACTATGTGCATCTTTTTTTTCAGATATGTTAAAATATTTCTTATTTACCTGTGTGTTTGTGTATGTAGGTTGTGTGTAGGCTCACATAGAGGTGTTTGTACACGTGCAGCAAATTGTCTCAACATGTGAGTGGAGGTCAGAAGACAATCAGTTCTCTCTTCTCATTATGTGGATTCTGGAGCTCGAACTCCATGCATTACCCTCTAAGCCATCTTGACAGCTGGTCCCTATTTCTTCATGAAATCACTCAGAAATGGTCTCAAATAGTAACTGTGATTTAAATGTGAAATATCCCTTATATGGTCATGTGTTTGTACACTTGATTCCCAACTAGTGCAGTGTTTGGGAGACTTTTGCAAACTTTATGAGAAAGGGCCTCAATAAAAGAGGCTAGCCTCTGTTGGGCTAGCCTGGCTATAAGTGAACTTCCCACTTCCTGAATGGTGCAATGTAACCAGTGGTCTCAAACTGCTACCACCTTGCTTTCTACATAAATGGACTCCACCTCCTTAAGCTGGAAGCCACAAGACAAAAAAAAAAAAAAAAAAAAAAAAAAAAAAAAACCCAAAAAACAAAAACAAAAAAACAAAAAAAAAACATTCCTTCCTTAAACTGCTTCATGCTCTAAATTCAGTTCACACAAGGAAAAGTAACTTATATAATCAAGAAGATCAGTTTTAATAATTTGGCATATAAGTGGCATTCTTGATGATAACACACTTTTACTGGAATAGATATTTGAAATTCTCTATAACCATCTAGAAGGGAAGATACAGGGAAGGAGTAATTGCTAATTTATTTTCTCTTGTTCCCTTTGTCTCATTTTCAACTCTGAGTTCTTGGTGTGTTTTCTTTTTTATATGTTTTTTTGGTAGTGGGGGGGTTCCCATTCAGAAATTATTTTTAAAACATTAAAGGAAAAATAAAGATCTAGAACCAATGCAAATTATCAGGATTTTGGCTGAAAGAATCTCAAATATAAGTATATTCAATACAATTCCTATACTTAAAAAAATAGAGAAAATTTAGAGTTTGATACTAAAATTGACAATACTACAAGGTTGAAAGATGTATTCAAACTCTGGTCCAGTGCTTTTTGAAAATACTTGTATTACTTCTAGGTTGTTGGTGAAGATTATTAAATTATTTCTCTCAAGTAGCCACTCAAATGCACACTATAAAATGCGCTGTTAGAAAAACCCACATATACACACACATACACACACACACTGCCCCAAGCAGCAGCTGTGATGTGCTATTCCAAATTGTTGTTTGAAAATAATTTGCACAAATGTCAAATTTATATTTATAGCCATGTACTTTAAATCCTAGAATAGAAATTCAAAATGCATTCTTGAAATGGCTTTCAAATTTGTAAATGTGCTGTTTTTGTATGCAATTTGAAATATTTTTCTAATATTACACTAAAAAACTGTAGTTGATTGGGTTCCTTTATAGACTTTTTGGTTACTTAAAAAACTTTGCATTGAGAGCCATTTTCAAAATGATTCTTTATAATTTTAAGAATGCACATCCTATGTTTCTCTAGATTGGCCTCATTTGCCATTTATACATTTACTTAAAATTTTTCAAATCTCAAAAAGCATATTATGGTTAATTAAAGTAATTGAACTTCAACAAGTTTTTAAAGGCATCCAATCTTATTTAAAGAAAATGAGGTTTATATTTTTATCTGTATGTCTTTCTCTCTTTCTCTCTCTCTCTCTCTCTCTCTCTCTCTCTCTCTCTCTCTCTCTGTATGTGTGTGTGTCTGTGTGTGTGTGTGTGCGTGTGTGCGTGTGTTTGTGTGTGTGTATGTGTTTGTACAGAGTTTGGGGTTTAGAATTTAGTAATGGAAGAAAGTGAACAATAGAGATAAAGAATGCATATGAAAACATCAAATAAGCAAAATGTTGATAAATTCATAGCACAGCTCTTTTGTGTTTGTTTGGTTGCTTGGTTTTCTGTTGCTGTTTTTTTTTTTTTTTTTTTTTTTCTTTATGCTTCAATTTTGTGGTGACCATCATAAAGCTCTCAAGCAGGGAGTTTTCTACTTGGCTACAAGGCACCAAGAAAACAAAATTAATTTTGGTAATATAGGCAGTCTGACACATTGACTCATGCATTCTACTCTGATCTCATTCTTACTCAGGCCCATTTCTTCTCTTTGTTTTGAAGAAATCACTAGGAGTGACTGTTACAAGTTGATGTAAATTTTCTGGCCTGGCATGTCCCGCCACCCTTTTCAGCACCAAATAAACACATGGACACTATATTAGTTATAAATCTGTTGGCTAATGACTAGGGCTTCTTATTGGCTAGATGTGCCTTAATTATTAACATATTTCTTTTAAACTAAGTATTTCTACATGGCTTTATCTTACTGGAGAATGCCTGATGTGTCCTATTTCCTGGTCCCACATGATGACTCCTGTCTGCCTACACTTCCCAAAATTCTCATCAGGTAGCTTCACCTATCATTCCTGCGTGCTCACTAGCCAATCAGTGTTTTATTTATCAACCAATAAGACAAACATATACAGAAGGACAACCCTGATCAGAGTGAAATGAGAATAGACTTTGGCCCCAGCTATCTAAAAGTGTCTTTGAAATTCAGTTTTAGAAAAAAAGCCTACCTCAGTGGACAGTTGAAGGTAGGCTCTGTACTTCAAGTGAGATGAAGTACATTAGGACACATTCTGCTTTTGCTCTTTAGGAGGAGCTCTATTATCCCTTCCTTACCTACAGACAAATGTTGTATCCTGAAGATTCTGTGTAAAGGCTACAGGATGGCGTAATATTTGATTTTCTCTACTTGCATTGTAGTTACCATGGGCACGCTACTATTGAAAAGAAGGTATGGTTTTGTTTACTGGATGTGTCGTCACTCATAAACTCTTGATTTCTAGTAAAAGAAAACATGTTGGTTCATAATTCATAACTACTAATAGATATTACAAAGTAGTATGATTTCTATATCATGTGACAAGCAAACTGTAATAAAAATCATAGTCACAGTAAACAGTACTTGATTTAATATTGCCTCTTAGGTTTCAGATGTCAAATTATATTCAAAATCATTCTACAGTTTCTTTCCTTACAGTACTTTATATATATACCTATAAAAAGTACTTAGCTCCTATAAACTAGATGAGCCTGTAATCTAATCTTGAATGTGTTGTTTGAGTTTGTGGAAGATGTATTTTTTATTCTCTATAAAAACTAAAAGACAACCTAAAGCAAATCTGATACAGTGAAGGAAAATAATTAAACTGATATAAAATTAAATGGAGAGAAACTGAAAGCAATTACACTAAAATCAGGAATAAGGCACAGTTATCCACTCTCTTTATGCCTACTCAATATATTATTTGAAGTTTTAGCTAGAAAAATAAGGCAACTGAAGGGGATCAAGGGAATACAAATTGCAAAAGAAGTCAAAATATCTTTATTTTCAGTTAACACTATAGTATACATAATTGACCCTAAAATTTCTCCCAGGAAACTCTTACAGCTAATGAACACTTTAAGAAAAGTAGCTGGATACAAAAGTAACCCACAATATCAATAGTATTCCCATTCACTAATGGCAACTAGACTGAGAAAGAAATCAGGAAAACAACCTTTCACAGTAGCCTCAAGTAATATAAAATATCTTGGGAGAACCGTAACCAAGCAAGTGAAGACTTGTATGATTAAAATATTTAGGACATTAAAGGAGGAAAATGAAGAAGATATCAGAAGATAGAATGATCTCCCATAACCAGGTGGTGGTGGCATACCCTTTTAATCCCTGCACTCAAGAGGCAGTGCCCGGCTGTTCTCAATGAGTTTGAGACCAGCCTGCAAAAGCTACGGAGAAACCCTTTCTCAAAAAACTAAAAGGGGAAAAACTTATCTCCCATAATCAGTAGTAAAATTGGCCATCTTACAAAAAGAAATCTAAAAATTCAGTGCAGTCTCCATGAATTCTCCATATTTCTAACACAATTCTTTGCAGATCTTGAAAGTTCCATTATAAGCTTCATATAAATACACATACACACAGAGGATTTTTAAACATTTCTGAACAGTAATAGAACTACTGATGGTATCACCACTTAAGATTTTAAGTTGTTCAACAATCAACATGGTATTGGAACAAAAACAGATGTATTGATTAATGGAATTGAAGTGAAAACTTAAAAATAAAGCCACACACTATAAATATTTCAAAAAACAGCCAAAAATACACACTTGTAAAAAGACAACATCTTCAACAAATAGTATGTAAGACTGCATATAGAAGAATCCAAATACATACTTATCATCAACCACAATAATCCACTCCAAAAGAATCAAACAACTCAATATAAAAATGGATGTACTGAACCAAATAAAACTTGGAAATAGCCTTGTATGCATTGGCACAGAAGATGAATTTCTGAAAAGAAGATTATTAGCAAAAATAAGAGGGACCTCATGAAAATGAAAATCTTCTGTACAGCAAAGGACACTGTTATTTGTACAAAGCAGCAGCCTACATATAAGAGTAAGATTATTACAACTATAGATCTGATAGAGAATTAATATCCAAAATATATAAAGAACTCAAGGAACAAGATATGAAAAAATAGAATACAAGAAATAGAAGAGAGAATCTCAGGTATGAAAAATAACATGGCTAAAATTGGTAATTCTGTCAAGAAAAATATTAAATCTAAAAATTTACTGACATAAAATATCCAAAAATATAGGACAATATTAAAATAGAAAATCTAGAATAATAGAAATAGAAGGAGAAGGATCCCAGCTCAAAAACCCAGAAAATATTTTTAAGGATACAATAGAAGAACATTTTCTTAACATTAATAAGCCTATAAAGTTATAAAAAAGCTTACATTACAACTAAAATATAGGTACAGAAAGAAAGTTCCCTAGCCACACAATAACCAAAACACTAAACATATAGAAAAAAAAAAAAGAATACTAAAAGCTGTAAGGGGAAAAAGCCAAGTAATACATGAAGACAGTCCTGCTAAAATTATACCCAACTTCATATATGAGATTCTAAAATTCAGAAGGGCCTGTACAGATGTCCTGCAGAGTCTAAGAGATGACAGATGCCAGCCCAAACTACTATACCTAGCAAAAGTTTCAATCACCTTAGTTGGAGAAAATAAAGTATTCCATGACAAAGTCAAATTTAAACAGTATCTATCCATAACTTTAGCCTTACAGTAAGTTCTAATAGGAACCTACTGAAGCCTTACAGTAGGTTCTAATAGGAACCTACTGTACCAATGAAAACATAGCAAATAAATAATCCCACAACAACAAAACCAAGCTAAGGGAAACACACACACACACACACACACACACACACACACACACACACACACTGACAACAACAATAATAACAAAATAATAAGAATTAATAATCATGGGTCTTTAATAACTCTCAATATCAAGTGACTCAATTCTCCAATAAAATAATACAGCCTCAGAGAATTGATGGGGAAACAGGACTCACCATTCTGCTGCATAAAACAAACATTTCTCAACATCAAAGTAGGCATTACCTAAGAGTAAATAGTTGGAAAAAGATTTTTCCAAGCAAATAGACTCTCAAACAAGCTTTTGTAGTGATTCTAATATCTAAAAAAATAGATATTAAACCAAAATTTATCATAAGAGATTAAAAAGGACACTTAATATGCATCAAAGGAAAAATCCTTCAAGACTGTATTTTAATTCTTAGCATCTGTGCCCTAAATGCAAGAGCACCAACATTTGTAAAAGAAACTACTAAAACTTAAGCCACACATCAAACCTTGTACATCAATAGTGGAATACTTCAATATACCACTCTCAACAATGGACAGATTATCCAGGCAAAATTAAACAAAGAAATATTTGCGGTACAGAGACATGGGGGCAGAACAAACCATCCAACATCAGCTGCCATTGGAGTCTTGGATCTGCCCCTACCAGGAGAAGTGAATGCATGTTCTTTCCTTGCCAACCACCCTGAAATCCCTGACATAGGCACCTAGTCCTATCCTGCCAGCAAAATCCCCCATAAACCTGGGGACATAACAAATCCAGCATCTGCCACAATCAGCGCCTTGAACCTGGACCAACCAAAAGATGGAGAGGCCCCACCTATACCCAAAAGAAGAAAAGATGGGAAGACATGACATTATAACAACACAGTCAACAACATAAAGACTAATACGACACCACAAGTGTCTAGGTGTTCTACACCAGCAAGATCTGAATATCCCAATGCAGATGAAGTCAAAGAGAATGACCTTAAAAACAACTTTATGAAGATGATAGAGGCACTCAAATAGGAAATGAGAAAATTTCTTAAATAAATGGAAGAAAAAACAAACAAAACAAAAACAAAAAAAAAAAAAAGGGAAAAAAATGTAGGAAAAGACAAAAAAAAAAAAAAAAATGTAAGAAGCCAACAAATCTCTTAAAGGAAAGCCAAGTAAATACAGACAGGTGAAGAAAACATTTCAAACAGTTCAAGACTTGAAATCTGAAATAGAAACAATAAATATAACACAAACTGAGGGATTTATGGAACTAGAAAATCTGGGTAAGCAATCAGGACCTATAGATACAAGCATAACCAAAAGAATAAAAGACATGCAAGAGAAAATTTCAGGTTTTGAAGATACATTAGAAGAAATATATTAATCAACCAAAGAAAATGTAAAGTCCACAAAATCCTTAACAAAAAATTTCCAGGAAATATGGGACACAGTGAAAAGACCAACCCTATGAATACAGTTACAGAAAAAGGTGAAAAAGCACAGTGTAAAGATACAGAAAATATATTCAACAAAATAATAGAAGAAAACTTTCCAACTTAAAGAAGAGCATGCCTAAGAAAGTACAAGAAGCTTCCAGAACAGCAAATTGACTGGACCAAAAACAAAACAAAAACAAAAACAAACAAACAAACAAAATAAAAAGAAAAAGAAAGAAATGTCCCCTTGCCACATAATAATAAAACCACCAAACATATAGAACAAAGAAAGAATATTAAGTCTTGTCCCGCCGCTGCGCCAGCCATAAATAACACACAGAGACTCTATATTAGATATAATTCTGCTGGCCAGTTACTTGCTTCTTATCTGCTACCTCTGTATTAACCCATTCTTATTAATCTAAGTATTTCCATGTTGTCTTATCTTATCCGAGAGCCAGCTGGCATCCTGCTCTCTCCAGACTCTCCATGTTGACTCCTCCTTAATACTTCCTCTTTCCTCCTTGTCTCCTAGTCCCGCCAGTCTTGCTTTCCTATTGGCCAACAGTGCTTTATTCATTAACCAGTATGAGAAACATATTTACAGAATGACATCTCCCATCATCTCCTCTTTTTTGTCTAAAATAAAAAGAAGTGTTTTAACCTTAACATAGCAAAATATATCTCACAACAGTTATCAAATAAGAATCACTGTTAACAATATTTAGTCCATTAACATTTAGCAAGATTTAAGAAAATATTCCATCATCTATCCTATCATTGTATGTCTAAAGTCTATGTAACTTATCTTTAGTCCTAACTAAGGAAAACTATAACCATAACATTTTGTCTTCAACTCCCTCAAAGACCACAGAAGGATAATATATAAACTCTAGAAATGACAGAGACATCTTGCATTGTCAATCACCTGAAGTTCTTCTGTAATCTTCCATCCATCTTCAGCCCATAGGCCATAGTGTGTCTGGCAGACTCTTCAGCAAAGCAGGAAGCTTTAAACTGTCTTCTTGTATTGGCAGTTTGTCAGTCACTTTCCTCTGTGTCCTGCAAAATGTCTGGTAGACTCTTCCATGAAGCAGGAAACCTATAGCAATGTCCATCTTGAATCAGCAGTCACTTTTCTATGGGTCCTGCATGTCCAGTTTATACATCACAAAGTCAAACAGTCCAGACAAGAGCAGTATTTTGCCCAAATGGTTAGTCTTGCCATATTGGAAGCAAACTCCATAACACATTTCTTCAAAGTCCATCTTCCTTTCTGACTCAGGTTGTGTTGCCAAGAGCAGTTATGTCTCACTGTCAAGAAAATCCCTAAGCCATTTTAAATGCCATATTTTGTATGTCTTTGAAAGGTTTGAAAAATGCCTACCTATCTCAAATACATCTCTATATTTTTAGAAAACATAACTCACCTAGCTATAAGTTTTGACTATTATAGATAACTATCTAAAATCTGTACTAAATTATACATTACATTTTTAAATGAGCTAAACACAATACCTAAACAAAAGGAGAAATATACACATCACAAAAGTGACCTTAAATTGTATCAATAAATGAAAATCCATTCCAAAACAAAGTATTCATATCTATACCATAATTCCATTTTTACCTTTAAAGGGAGATTGGTTGTTGTCATTAACCATTTATAACCAATCCCATTTAAATGTAAACAAACATTTATAAACAATATTTGCGAATTTGGGTGTCGTTCATTCCAAACTGCTTCCTGCTGATAGGGGGCGCTGTCATTGGGGATCCTAAGAAACACAGAAATCCTGGCTGTAATCTGCAAGGCTGTTATGTCCCAACTATTTTGAATGTTGGATCACCTGCGACTCTGTTTCAGGGGGTCTGGCTTGATCAAACCACATTAGTCTGGAAGGAATCCATAGCTTTTTATTTTCTATGGAAACAAAACTACAAATCCTTTCCCCAGTAAATTGCCCTTAGACTTAAATTTTGAAGTCAAAGCATTTTTAAAGTATATAAATTGAAGTAATCCAGCAGCATTTCTTATATCTGTTGTTATTTCTTCAGGAGTCAATCAATTAAAGACAACAGAATAGCATATAGCGTCCATAATCTTTCTGTGCTTTCCATCTTTAGGTGTTTTTTTTTTTTTTTTTTTTTTTTTTTTTTTTTATTATTATTATTACTCTGTTTCTTTTACTTCTATTTTTTCATTTTTTTGAGACAGTGTTTCTCTGTGTAACTTTTATCTGTCTTGGAATTCACTTTGCATACCAGGTTTACTTTGAAATCACAGAGATCTGCTTGCCTCTGTCTCCTGAGTCCTGGGATTAAAGGCAGGCATATGCCACCCCATCCAGCTCCTCGCTGTATTTTTAAAACCATTTTATTTCCTTTCTCTCTCAAGCCTACATATATTTTAGAACACACTGTAAACCTTTAGCGCTTTTTCTTATTGTGAATATGTCTTTACTATAAATATTTTTTCTGGCCATGAGTCTTTTATCTGGTAAACAACAACATTGCTAAAATGAAAGTCATAGTTGCTTCTGCCACGGTTTATCAAAGATGGTGGCGGGGACCTTTACTGCCAACAGTGAGCGCTATGCTTACCACTTTGGTCTATGCTGCACCCAGCAGCATGCTGCCAGCTTGGAGATGTGCTCACTGCCATTGCCAGTTCTCATACACACCAATAAATTTTTAGCAGTGCTTCTTAAAAGCCATGCCCTTTTTTTGCCGCTTATGCCAAGTCAGGAAACTTCCTTTAAAGGAACAGTGCTAATATCTATTTGTCTTTAGCAAAACAGAACCCGACCGAGAAAAATGCTGCTATCAAAAAGCCTTGCTTTTCTCTGTTTTTTTTTTTTTTTTGTTGTTGTTGTTGTTTGTTTGTTTTTGAAACCATTTTTTAAGCTTTTGTTAAATTTTAAATGGAAGTTGTTATTAGCCATGTGGGCGCCATATGTAAGGAGTAAGTTTTTCCGCCTGCCACTGGTCTTGTCCCGCAGCCATGCCAGCCCCAAATAACACATACCAAGTAACATATATAAGCACACATTTGGTAACAAAGCAAACCACAACAGATACAAAAAAAATGGAATAACCCCCTGTATCTTATAAGACCACCATGCTTTAAAATTATAATTCAACACAACACAAACTTCAGAAAGCCTAAAACCTCATGGAAATTTAACAGTGCTCAACGCTACTCTGAGTCAAGGAAGAAATAAAGAAAAAAGACATAGACTTTCTAGAATCGAATGAAAATGAAGACACAGTATACCTAAACTTATGGGACACTTTGAAAGCAGTGCTTAGAGAAAAGTTCATAGCACTAAGTGCCTACATAAAGAAACTGGAGAATAGGAGAATAGTCACACAGAATAGCACATCTGAAAGCTCTAGAGAAGAAGAAGAGGAAGAGGAAGAACAAGAAGAAGGAGAAGGAGAAGGAGAAGAAGAAAACTCAGACAGAAGTGGATGCCAGGAAATAATCAAATTGAGGGCTAAAATCAATAAAGTAGAAAAAAATCAATAAAACAAAGAGTTGGTTCTTCCAGAAAGTTGACAAGATAGGCAAACTATTATCCAAACTAACCAAAAGCCAGAGAGAGAGAACATGCAAATTAACAAAATCAGAAATGGAAAGGGGGACATAACAACGGACACTAAAGAAATCCAGAAAGTCACAAGGTCATACTTTGAAAACCTGTACCCCACAAAATTGGACTATAAGAACAATATTGAAGATATATGGAGAAAGTAGACAGCCTTGACTTGTTCCTGATTTTAGAGGAATCACATTGAGTTTCTCTCCATTTAGTTTGATGATGGCTGTTGGCTTGCTGTATATTGCTTTTAATGTGTATAGGTATGTGCTTGTTACCCCTAATCTCTCGAAGAATGCCATTATAGAGCCTTCATCCAGTAGCTGATGGAAGCAGCAGCAGAGATCCACAGCTAAGCACTGAGCCAAACTCCTAGAATCCAGTTGTAGAGAGGGAAAAATGATGAGCAAAGGGGTCATGACCATGCTCGGGAAATCCATCAAACAGCTTACCTGAGCAAGTGGTAGCTTATAGACTCCAGACTGATAACTGTGGAACTAGCATAAGACAAAACAAGGCCTTCTTTATGTGGGTGCCAGCTAGGGGGTTGGACAATCGATGGGACTCTGGCAGTGGAACTAGTATTTATCGATAGCATATGAATGGGCTTTGGGAGCCTTTTGCCTTTGGAGGGAAACACTCTCAGCCTGGATATACTACATGCAAGAGGGCCTCCTCGGTCCTGCTCTAAATGATGTGACAGACTTTAATGATTCCCCATGGGAGGACTCCCCTAGGAAGCAGAAGGGGATGTGATGGGGCTTCGTGGGGGGGGGGCAATTGGAGGATAAGAGGTAGAGGGAACTGAGATTGGAAAGTAAAATAAGATTGTTTTACTTTAAATAAAAATTAATAAAATAAATACTGGAGCTAACGAACATTATAAATAAACTAGAACATTTCACCCCAACACAAAAGGGTATACCTTCTTATCAGTACTACACCTGCCTTTCTCCAAAATTGACCATACACTCAGTCACAAAACACATCTCAACAGATACAAGAAAATTGAAATACCCCTCTGTATTCAATCAGACTACCATGGAATAAAGGAAGATTTTAGCAATAACAGAAACAACAGAGAATCTACAAACTAATGGAAACTGAAAGACTGCTGGGTTAAAGCAGAAACAAAGAATTAAATTATAGACTTCCTAGAATTCAATGAAAATGAATGCACAACATACACAAACTTATAGGACACAATGAAGGCCGTTCTAGGAGGAAGGTTCATACCACTAAGTGCTTTCATAAAGAGATTGGAGAGATATCATACTGGTATCTTAATAATACACCTGAAAGTTCTAGAACAAAAAGACTAAAACACACCCATGAGGAGGAGACAGTGGACAGCTAGAAATAATCAGACTGAGGGTTTAAATCAATAAAGTGGAAACAAAGAAACAATACAAAGAACCAATGAAACAAAGCGTTTATTTCTTAAGAAAATCAACAAAATAGACAAACCCTTATCCTCCTAACTAAAATGCAGAGAGAATATCCAAATTAACAAACTCAAAAACAAAATAATTGGGTGACTTAACAAACACCAAGAAAATCCAAAGAATCATTAGCTCATATTAAAAAAAAAAAAAACAAAAAACAAAAAACAAAACTGTACTCTAAAACAAACAGATAATTTTCTTGATAGATACCATTTACCACATTAAATCAAAATCAGATAAAAAATTTAAATAGATCTATAACCTCTATGTAAATAGAAGCAGACTTTAAAATTCTCTCAACCAAAAGAATGGCTCCCCTGAATGCAGGCCTTAGTCCTCAGTCCTCAACACACCCCAAGCAGGACAGCAGACGGCCAGGACAATTTTTTTTTTCACTCAAAATTGAATATAGCTGGGCTTCTGAGTATCTGGGCAATGCTTTAGTTAACAAGGACCTAAGCATACAGTTCAGATCTTGGGCTTTATACATACTTAAATTGACAGGATTAACCTCTTCATCATGTAAACTTAGTCTTTATTACTATCTACATTTGTAATCTGTCTTCAATGTAAAATCATGACATACATTCTTTATTAAAATGTGCGTTTTGTGACTTGAGAGCCCATGTGGTAAATTTGTGTGGTAGATTAGCTCATATATCATTTGCATTTCATCTTTTGTGTCATCCATGTCAGATTATCAATTTAACAACAAATTACATAAAAACCAATTTGAAATTTTACATTTACTAAAAATAATACTGGGATAAGAAAAAATTACAAGTCTGAGACACAGTATTTCAATACCTTAGACTTTTCATTCCAGCTTGTCTTGTCTCAAAGGGTAAGGTGGTAGTAACGAGGAAATGGGAGAATAAAGCTAGCTCAGAAACCCAGGCTCCCTGCTTGGTTCTTCACAATACTGCATAGCCCTTCTTGACCCCTCAGAATAGAGGTCATAGACATCTGACACCTTCAGTTTGGCCATCATCTGAACTTATCTTTTAGGGATATGGTTTCTGAGTTTCCTAGAATGTATATGTCAATGAGCACACACTATTAATATGATATAAGAAATGTGAGAACCACACTTATTATTTCATAATAATAAAGTGCAACATATCCTCTCTGGTGAGAATTGGATATGTTCCAGATGAATATTTCTTATCAATTCTTTTTAAAAAACTATTGTTGCTTTGTGATCGTTAGTCTTAACAAACAACCCTCTATCACTCAGGAAAGAAATCAAAACTGTCAAAAACTAAGTGGATATATCCCACCTTGAGTATGAATAACAGCATAAGCATTTGCAGGAGTCTACATGAGAATCCTGAGTTTACATGGAGAATAAAGTTCAGGCTCTGTATTCTTAGAATTTCAGTGGTCCATTAGCTACTAGATTATATATGTATGTAATACACAAATACCCATACATCCCAGACACACACATTCATTTGGTGTCAACATAATTAACTAGTTTAGATTTTTTGCTATTACTTTGATGCATAATTTTCATTGGCTAGAAATGTACTATTTACCTTCAAATATTACTTTTTATCACTTAAAAGCTAGGTGTACATTCAAAAAGGATATAGGCAATTTATAAAATGGGCAATACCTAAAACAATTGAAAATTATGTATAAAATAGAAATTTATCTCATATATAAAGTTCTATGTTATAATAGAATAGTATTTTTAAATTATATATCCATAACTTGTGTATCATATACATGTGATATGCCTTAAAATGTAAGGAACCCTAACTGAAAGAAACACAGAAAAACATCAAGAAGGAAAATCATTTGACTGAATCCCTGGCAAGGGCTAAGACACAATTGAATTGTCTTCTGAACCACTGTTTAGCTCCACACCATGACTAACAGCCACAGAAAATAGTCTATTAAAAAATAAATATCCCTCCTGTAGTTAACAGAATTTTCTGATGAGTAAGTCAGTTCTGGCTTTGTATAAATGTTTGATCTATAAAGTTAGGCAGTTTAAAAGTTTCAAGATATTTTTTTAACAGTATGAAAACCAGAGTAAACTCAGTAATCTTTCTTCACACATTTCATAAAATTATTATCATGTAACTTTATTATTTGCTTTTGTTCAGTGTTGGATTTTCATAACCTGTGTAATTTATTTCAATTTTAACAATATAATGTGTAATTTACCTATTATATGTTTTCCTCAGACCATTTATACCCCTCTGAATTGTATCACATGTATTGCCTACTCAAAGTAGAATACTAATTTTACAATTCATATTCCTGGTGAATCCCATTTAATGTCTATTTCTTCTCTGAAGTGTTTTTTTTTTTTATCACTGAAGCCTTCAATTTTCATCCTAAGATCAACAAGCTTAAGTTGTCCTGCACACATTGTCCTAGTACAGAGAAGCAAACTTAATAAGCATGGGCAATACTCAGAAGTTTACAAACTGTTGTGTTATCAAATTATTTTAATGGATGATGTGTGTGGAGATGCATGTGTATATAGGTACACTACATACATGTATATGTGCATTTGGAGGCTCTAAGACTGCCTCAATATAATACTCAGAAAGCTTGTTAACCTCCTTTGAAACAGGGTCTTCCACTGGCTGCTAGCTCCGAAATGAGTCTTGGCTGGCTGGCCAGCAGGCCCCAGGGCTTCTTTATCATCCTACTCAGTGCTGAAATTCCAAGCATATGTCATCACATTGATCATTTTTATATAGTATCTGATGATTCATCTCAATGCCAAGTACTTACAAAACAAATGCTTTGCTGACTTAGTCACTTTATACAATGCTACTTGTTATTTCATGTAAATCTGAATAATTCTGAGAGTACATAAAAGATACAATTGAATAATTCTCAGCCTCAGAAGTAAGATAGGATTTTCCTAAGTGCATAGGATTCTATTTATTTATTTATCTATTTGGGATTCTATTTATTTATTTAACCATTTATTCATTTATTTAATTTTGCCTTCTAGTTTTGTGGGCTCCAAAGAAAATGACATCCACAAGATCTATCTGAAATATATATTACATTGGATAAAGCAACTGTGTACTAAGGTAAAGGTCACTCCAAAGCAAGATGTTTGTTAAAGAGCTAATGTGGTATTTGTTCTCATACATAATAATTATGAGAAATATTTTCTGATTTTGATACATCACTGCATTTCAGATTTTGGTTCTCCTAACATATTGACAAAATACAAAAGGAATTAAATAATGAGTGAGAACATATACACCAAAGAAATCAATGTGTCATTGTTGTAGCCCTATGGAGGGACACATTGGTAGATTTGGTGGATACAAAAACCACATTTCATTCATAGCACTAGACAAATTTACTCTAGTGAAGAGACCAAGAACTTAAGTGAATATTTAAAAAGATGACCGATATAGTAATAGGCATCCATACATTTCTAGAAAAACATATGTGGGGTAAAGAATATGGCTCTCACAGATGAGAATATATTTAAAAAATGCATTAGCTGATCACAGAGGGAAAAGATGCGTAGAGAGAACAATGGGAGGTTATCTTTTCAGAAACAGAAAATATGCTAGGTAGTTTGGTGTCAACTGGACACAAATTAGAGTCATTTGCAAAGAGGGACTCTCAATGGAGAAAATTCTCCAATCAGATTGGTGTATGGACAAGCATTTTCTTGACTAATGATTAATATGTAGGACCCAGCTCATGTGAAAGCAGACTCTTCCCTCTACAGTTTGCCTTTGGCCACAGTGTTTTGTCACAGCCATAGAGACACCAAGACAGGAACATAATACTCTAAAGAAAATGTGTGCATTTAGTTCTGACTGTATTTGAATATAGTGGAAGACTGGTGATTGGAGAAAAGTTGGATCCATGACACATTGCATTTGTCACACCATAACGATGTCCTCACACAATGTGGTGTTAATGCTTTATATTTACATTTATATTTCAGAAAGATTGCTCTCCTCCTCATCCTGATTGATCATTTGAAGAGAGGTGATCACCTAAGCTATGGATGAATCAAGAAATACAGGAAGCAGAATGAAGTGAGTTTACTTACATCAATTCCCAGATGCTGAGGGGAACAAAGATCTGGCTGAATTTCTCAGATGAGAAGTAAAAGTGTAGAATAAACATTTGAATGCAAATGAATAATTCACTTTTAAGTAAAGTTAAAACTGAAAGACCTAAAATACCATGTGGAGATTTACAAGAGAACATAGAAAAACAGCTCCAGAAATCCAGAGGAATTCAGAATTAACTGACAATTTAAAACTTTGTTTTATTGTGGTCACTACTATCTGAAAGCGTTGGGAAAGAATAGAGATTTGGAGTCGATACAATAGAAGGATTACATTATTCTTATGTGCAACATGCATGATTGCCTCTCTCTCTCCTTCTCACTCTCTCTCTGTCTCTCTCTCTCTCTCTTTCTGTGTGTGTGTGTAATTCTCAAACAAGGATGTAAACTTAAAAAACTTCTTCTTAAGAATGTCTTTGCCTTATCTTCCTCTCATTATTCTTCTCTAGCCAAGACTATCTACCATTCTGATAATTTTCTTGCTTAGCAATTCTCTCAGGTTTGTATTTATTTTTATTTTGTCAGGTCTACATTATACCAAGGCCAGGGTTGTGGTTTTTATTTTTCTTGTTGTTACTGTTTGTTTTGTTTTTTTTTTTCTCTTTACTCTTTGGAGGCCTGCCACCAAGCTCCCATATAAATCCAGGAAGACATTCTTTCTTATGAATGCCCAGCCATAGCTTGGCTTATTTCTTGCCAGCTTCTCTTATCCTATGTTATTACACCTACCTTTTGCCACTGAGCTTCTACCATTCTTTATTCTGTATACCTTTATTTACTTCTTGCTCTGTAGTTGGATGAGTGGCTGAGTGGCTGGTCCCTAGCATCCTTTCTCCTTTGCCTTTTCTTCTCTTTTATATTTATTCTCCATGTCAGACCCACATATCACTTTCTTGCCTAGCTATTGGCTATCCAGCTCTTTTTTAAATCAATCAGATGTTTTAAGCAGGCATAGTAACAAAGCTTCACAGAGATAAACAAGTGCTTCATAAAAGAATGCAACACATTTTTTGCATTAGTAAACAAATATTCCATAGCATAAACAAATGTAACACATCTTCAACTAATATTCCACAAAAAGTTGTTGCATTATCACTCCACTCATTAAACTTGCTTCTGGTAACACTGCTGAATTAAATATGTTTAAATTTCAAGGCTCTAATAATAATAGTTAGTGATAATTACTCACTCTTCATGCCTGACATGAATTCCTGCATCAGTAAAGAATGTCAGAACAAGAAGTAAAACTTAAACAATATTTTGATATCATCGCAATTTATTATTATTAAAAATTATATTAGACAAATTCAACAAACATTAATTGAGTCCTGCCATAAACTAGGTATAATCTAGATCCATAATATAGCATTTCCAGTGCTATAAAAAGGCATCACAATCATGACAACTCTTATAAAGGAAAACATTCAACTGATGTGAAGGCTTATGTTTCAGAGGTTCAGTCCATTATCATCATGGTGGGGAGCATGGTGGCATCTACATGTTAATCAGAAAGCAACAGCAAATCGGCTTTGACACTGAGTGAAGATTACACAAAGGTGATCACAAAGCCTGAACCCACTATGACACACTTCCTTCAACAAGGACATACCTCCCAATAATGCTGCTCCCTATGAGTTTATAGGGGCTAATTATGTTCAAACTACCACAGCATGTTGCTAAACTTCAAGGATTATGCATTTTAGTAGATGAGGTTTTCAAATAAATTGCTTAATTTAAATTTAGATTACTTAACAGAGAAAAAGAAATAAGAACATTTGTATTTAATGTGGTAGATGCTGCACTAAATAATACCCACATATCGAGTTCAATTTAAAATGTAATTAGCTCACTATACTTCTATTTTATTTCACAAATTTTTGGTATTTTTATATATTACCCCCCCAAAATTCTTTTTTTAAAATTTGAGAATTGTCTCGAAATTTTTCTTTTAAGTCATTACCAAATATCTATGTAAAGAAATCTTTAGTAAATAACATCATATAATAGCCACCATTTTCATCTTGCTATAGGTTATGAACAGTACATTTATTGAAAGACGCTTTTAAGGATTATTTCATGCCAGGTGAAGCTTTGCCAACATTCCTCTGCAAAACTAAAGGAAACTCTGACAGCACACATTATAACCATATGGCCTGCCTCTCATCTCAAGAATAATGGTGCACTTGGGATTTTATTATAAAAGTTTTCAAAACCAGCATACAGAGTAAGTGATTGCTTAGAACCACACCTAACTATGATATAATGCAATGAGATCTAAGGAGAAAGAGCCAAGTGTTTCCCAACAGCTAGTTAGAAGAGGGAGAAATGTTTATTCCAAAGAAGGTGCATTTCATTATCAGAACAGACATGCTTTCCTGTTTAGGTCTGACTAACATGGAAGGCAAGATCTATAGTGGAAACAATTCCAATATTTCTAAAATAACTTCTTTGGGTTTATAAAAACCTATGAACTAAGTGTTAACTTAATTACTTATCTGGATATTTAGAAAGTTGCATTTTTTCATGTCACAGAGTAGCTCCATGTAGAGATATAAGCATCCTTTTACAATCAGAGCATCAGAATACATATCTATGAATACAACTTGTAAAATGAGCTGTAAACTCAGCACTGAGAATATATGGCCACATCTTAACTCTGTTCCTCAGTGCAGTCACTACTTGGACGTAAGGAGGATTTAGTTTGTTTATTTGTTGTACCCTGCTTTTGTTTTGTGTGTGGACTATAGAGGGAACCTGGAAACTTACACATACAAGAATAATGATCTACACAGGTGCATATGCCTTTAACCCCAGGATTCTTGAGACAGGCAGATGGATTTCTATTACTTCAAAGTCACACTGAGCTACATAGAATTGATCCAGTCTAAAATAGAAACAGCTCACACAAAGGAGATCTTAACACTTGGAATCCCATGCCTTTAATCCCAGGATTTGAGATGTATAAAAGGAAGAAGCAAAGGGTCCCATGTGAGATTTATTCTCCAGCCAAGATGAGGACTGGACAGCCCTTCCAGACTGAAGTAGAAGTAATATCTAGTGGCCAGCTGCTTTGTTTATCTGACCATCAGCTCAAACCCCAATGTCTATCTCTGTGCTTTGGTTTTTTTTTTTGGGGAGGGGTTGTTTTTGTTTTTTGTTTTTTTCTTTTTTTAAATATTACATGTACCTAACACACCTCCATTGAGATTCTCAGTTATTGTGTGTTAGGAGTGTCAGTGCTTATACTGTATACACAAATTTCTACTCGTACAGAAACATAGTTCTTTAATTATACAAATAAAGACTTTTGCTATTTTCTATCCTTCAGTCCTCAACATAAATCACATGAGGAAAGCTGTGGACACCATTGTGTTTGAATGTTTGACCTTTAGAACTGTTCATGTTTCTTACTTAAATTTTGTAAGAATTGATCAATAAGTTCACCTTGAGAGGAAGATAGTAATTTCAACAATTTCTACATATAGTTCTTCTCTTCTCTCTTACATACTTATGCAAAGCAGTATCTTTGGCATTGATTGACTGTGACATTGAGGATGGCGTCATCTTGTAAAATCACCCACTCCTCCCAGATTTGACTCTTTATGTACTAATTAACAAGAAAATGCATCACATCAGTTTGCAAATCTGAATTTGTTTTTAATAAATGCTAAATCAAATGTATTACAAAGGATTCTTTTAAATAAGTTAATAAATTATTATCAGTTCATTTTTACTTTTGTATCTTTAACCTACACATCTAAAGCAATGTAAATACCTTTCTGTTGGGAAGGAAAAGGTTTACAAATGGAAAGGCCTAGAGATTCACTGTTCTAGGCCCAGTGCTTTGAGGGTCATGGGGAAGACACATAGCTCATGGCTAAGGACTGCAGTGAAGTTACAGCTTCACCCGGTATCTAAGGTGTGAATGAGAGACAGAAAATTCCCAAGGGACCCATGGTACTTTTCTAGAACATATGTCTAGAGGCTTAAAATACCCAGCTAGATTATGTTCACCTCCTACATCTTCCAATAGCTCCAATATTCAGATGACAACTTTAATATATAAGCCTTTAGCAGAGGATGTTCATATACAAACTAAAGCATGCCTCTTCTTCTCTCCTTTCTTTCTTCCATTCCTCCCTCCCTCCATCTCTGCCTCCTCTCCTCCCTTCCCTTTTCCTACCATCTTTCTCTATTTCCTCCTTTCCTCTGTTATTCTCTCCTGCTCTTCTTCCTCCTTTTCCTCTTGATCTTATTTTCTTCCTTCTGCCAACCTTCTTTGTTGTTGTTTTTTTCAAATAAATAATTTGGGTCATAGCAATATTTTCTTTTTTCTAATGACATATACTAAAAAGAAATATTGCAAGCATTATTTGACCTTGCAATTGTGTTTAAACATATTGATATTAAAGTACTTAATGATCCATGACCTAAAGATTTTATATAGCACAGATAACACTTATCAAGACAGGAATTTATTAAAAGAGAAGACAAAGATATATTTTAATTTTGTTTACTATAAAATGTTTCCTGTTTAACAAATATAACTACTCAATAGTATAAAATTAATTTATTTTCAGAAAGTGAGACAAAGTGAGTATTTTGTTCACCATTAATCAAAAAGTAAATATGAAATAAACATCTTCTGCATCCCTCCAAGACTAGAATAAAGATGCTGGTCCTTTTTTTAGCCATTCCAAAACCTCTCATTAAATCTCCTGGGCAAGGTCTAATGCTTTCTATATTCTGAGCATCAGCTCACACCAATTGCATGCTACCCTATTACTTGATACTTTACTTCAAATAAAACTTGCTTGGTTCCATCATTCTTATAAAAAATTATAATAATTAACCAAAAGATTTTATTTCTCATGTGCTGTCATGTCTAGACTTTCATGTGACTTTAGTACATCCAAACTCATGGCTGTTTACCTGTGTTTCCAGGACAGAAACTGATCTTTTCAGTATGGTTCACAAGCACATTTTTCTGTTGCTGGGTCATCTTCCTGGTCCTGCTGCTACACTTTTGCATGAATAAAACATACTTCTAAGATTAACTTTTAATATCAGACTAAACAGTGTAAAGATGAAGAAGAATTCATATTAAATTATTATTTCCACTTTTATTATAAAATGGTTATTTTTAAAGAATCATAAATAAATCTCTTTAAACTGTTTTCATAAATTCATAATCTATTGAACACAAATCTATTAATGTTGAACTTTTGCATTTAATAGTATTGCCAAGACAACACATAAATCTTGACAGCGTTCAGATAAGAAAATTTATTTTTTCCCTTTTGAAATTTAAATTAGAAACAATCTTATTTTGTATATCAATCCCAGTTCCCTCTCCCTCCCATACTCCCATTCCCTGAACCGCCCCCCTCCCATCACACTTCTGCTCCATAGTAAGGGTGAGGACTTCCATAGGGGATCATCAAAGAAAATGCTTTTTAATTATCCTTCAGGCCAGAATTTTGTGATTGAACACATTGCAGAAATTGGAGATATGGCTTTCTACCACATAGAGTAGTAGTGTTAAAAACAATACACAACACAGTGAAAATCATTAGAATATAAGGATTATGCTAAATCTTTCCAATCTCAACTGTACTATTACATTCTTTGCTTTACTACTGTTGTTCAAACATTACTGTAATTTCTTATGTTATCCTGTCTCTGCTTGATGACACCAAGTACTTGTGACGACACAAGTTTACCCAAACTTCTAATACATTCTAAATATACCAACAACAAGACTCTTAAAAATGCAATGAGTAATAGCAACTTAACTTCATTACTCCCAAAGACTGTGTGTGTGTGTGTGTGTGTGTGTGTGTGTGTGTGTGTGGGTGTGGGTGTGGGTGTAGATGGGTATGGGAGTGTTGTTAGGGATCAAATCAGGCCCTTGATTGCAGGCCTCACAAGCAATTGGCAAACATTGATCTCATGACTAAGCAAGCAGGCTTAGCTATCCTAATATCTAACAAGTTAGACTTCAAAAAAAATTAATAAAAAGAGATGAAGACGGTCATTTCATATTCATTGCAGGAGAAATCCATCACCACAAAGTCTCAGTTCTTAACATCTATGCCCCTAATACAAAATCATCCACATTCGTAAAAGAAACACTACTAAAACTCAAAGCTCATATAAAACCTCACACACTTATAGTGGGAGACTTCAATACACCACTCTCAACACTAGACAGGACCACAAATCAGAAACTCAACAAAGAAACAAAAGAACAAACAGAAGTTGTGTCTCAACTGGGGTTAACAGACATCTATAGAACATTTCTTCCAAAGATAAAAGAATATATCTTCTTCTCTGCTCCACATGGAACCTTCTCTAAAATCGACCACATTCTAGGTGACATAACAAACCTCAACAGATACAAGAGAATAGGAATAGTCCCCTGTATCTTATCGGACCACCATGCTATAAAATTGGAATTCAACAACAACACAAACAGAAGAAAACCTGCAAACTCATGGAAACTGAACAATGTGCAATTGCACCACTCCTGGGTCAAAGAAGAAATAAAGAAAGAAATTAAGGACTTTCTAATATTCAACAAGAATGAGGATACAACATACCAGAACTTATGGGAAACCTTGAAAGCAGTGCTACGAGGGAAGTTCATTGCACTAAGTGCCCATATGAAGAATACAGACAATAGTCACATAAGAGAATTAACAGCTCAACAAAAAGCCTTAGAACAGAGAGAAGTGAACTCACCCCATAGGAGTAGATACCAGGAAATAATCAACTTGAGGGCTGAAATCAACAAAATAGAAACTAGGGAAATAATACAAAAAAAAAAAATCAATGCAAGGAACAGTTGGTTTTTTGAGAAAATCAACAAGATAAACCTTTATCCAGATTAACGAAAAAACAGAGAGAGAACATGCAAATTAACAAAATCAGAAATGAAAAGTGGAACATAACAATGGACAAAGAGGAAATACAGACAATTTTCAGGTCATACTTTGAAAATCTGTATTCCACAAAAATTGAAAATTCAAAGGAAATTGACAAATTTCTGGATAACTATCACTTACCAAAATTAAATCAACAACAGACAAACAACTTAAATAGACATATAAAATGCAATGAAATAGAAGCAGTCATCGAAAGCCTTCCAACCAAAAAAAAGTACAGGGCCAGATGGATTCAATGCAGAATTCTACCAGACATTCAAGGAAGAATTAATACCACTACTACTCAAACTGTTCCACAAGATAGAAACAGAAGGTTCATTGCCAAACTAATTTTATGGGGCCACAATTACCTTGGTACCCAAGCCTCACAAAGACACAACTAAGAAAGAAAACTACAGACCTGATGAATATCGATGCAAAAATACTCAATAAAATATTTGCAAACCGAATTCAAGAATACATTAGGGAAATCATCTACCATGACCAAGTAGGCTTCATACCTGGAATGCAGGGATGGTTTAACACATGAAAATCTATCAATGTGATCCACCATATAAACAAACAGAAAAAGAAAAACCATATGATTATCTCCCTAGATGCGGAAAAAACCTTCGACAAAATTCAACACCGTTTCATGATAAAGGTCTTGGAGAGGTCAGGAATAACAGGAACATACATAAACATAATAAGTGCAAAATACAGCAAACCAACTGCCAACATCAAACTGAAAGGAGAGAAACTTAAGCCAATTCCTCTAAAATCAGGAAGAAGACATGGCTGCCCTCTCTCTCCATATCTCTTCAATATCGTACTAGAAGTTCTAGCTACTGCTATAAGACAACAAAAGGAGATCAAGGGGATCCAAATTGGAAAGGAAGAAGTCAAACTGTCTCTAATTGCAGATGATATGATAGTTTAAATAACTGACCCAATAAATTCTACCAGGGAACTCTGACAGCTGATAAACACCTTCAGCAAACTAGCAGGATACAACATAAACTCAAAAATAATCAGTAGCCCTACTTCTTTCAGACGATAAAGAGACAGAGAAAGAAATAAGAGAAACATCACTCTTTACAATAGCCACAAGCAACATAAAGTATCTTGGTGTAACACTTACCAAACAAGTAAAAGACCTATATAATAAGAACTTTGTGGCTCTAAAGAAAGAAATTAAAGAAGATACCAGAAAATGGAAAGATCTCCCATGCCCTTGGATAGGTAGGATAAACATAGTAATCTTGCCAAAAGCAATCTACAGATTCAATGCAATCCCCATTAAAATCCTACCACAATTCTTCACCGACCTTGAAAGGAAAATAATCAACTTTATATGGAAAAAAAAAAAAAAGACTCAGGATAGCCAAAACAACCCTATACAATAAAAGAACTTCAGGAGGCATCACCATTCCTGACTTTAACTTCTACTACAGAGCTATAGATCTGAAAACAGCCTGGTTATGGTATAAAAATAGACAGGGAGACCAATGGAATCAAATTGAAAATCCTGATATTAACCCACACACCTATGAACACCTGATTTTCAAAAAACAGCTAAAATTATACAACGGGGCGAGGACAGCATCTTCAACAAATGGTGCTTGCACAATTAGATGAGGGTGTTTAGAAGACTGCAGATAGACCCATGTCTGTCACCATGCACAATACTCAAGTCCAAATGTATCAAAGACCTCAACATCAATCCAGCCACATTGGATGTCTTAGAAGAGAAAGTAGGAGGTACCCTTGAACAAATTGTTATAGGAGACTGCTTCCCGAACATAACTCCAGGGGCACAGACACTGAGAGAAACAATTAATAAATGGGACCTGTTCAAACTCAGAAGATTCTGTAAGGCAAAGGACACAGTGGACAAGACCAAATGACAGCCCACAGACAGGGAAAAGATTTTCACCAATCCTATATCCAAAAAGGGCTGATCTCCAAAATATACAAAGAACTCAAGAAACTAGTAAACAAAACACCAAATAACCCTATTAAAAAATGGGGTACAGAACTGAAGAAAGAATTCTCAATAGAGAAAATCAAAAAGGCTGAAAGACACTTAAGAAAATGCTTCACATTCTTAGCTATCATGGAAATGCAAATCAAAACAACTTTGATATAAACCATCTTACTCCTGCCAGAATGGCTAAAATTAGAAACACCAATGATGACTCATATTGGAGAGGATGTGGAGAAAGTGGAACACTCCTCCACTGCTGGTGAGAGTGCAAACTCATACAGCCATTTTGGAGATCAGTATGGCGGTTCCTCAGGAAATTGGGAATTAGTTTATCACAGGACCCAGCAATCCCCCTCTTATGCATATAGCCAAAGGATTCACGTCCTTGCAACAAAGACATCTGTTCAACTATGTTCATAGCAGTACTATTTGTAATAACAATAACCTGGAAACAACCTAGATGCCCCTCAATTGAAGAATGGTTAATGAAGATGTGGCACATCTACACAATGGAAAACTACTCTGCAGAAAAAAAAATAATGGTATCTTGAAATTTGCAAGCAAGTGGATGGCCCTTGAAGAAACCATCCTGAATGAGGTAACCCAGTCACAAAAAGAAGAACACAGTATTTACTCACTCATATATGGATTTTAGACCTAGATCAAATGATCAACAGCCTATAATTCACACCACCAGAGGAATGAGGATACAAGGTATATTCTAAGATATTCATATAAAGTCCCTCACAGAACTGGGAAGAGACAAATCCCCCAGAGCTCAGGGGAAAGTGGGGTGGCAGCGAATGGAGAGAGAAGTAGGAGAAAATGAGGGGGAGAAAAGAAAAACATGTGCCTGGTTAAGAATAGAAGACAGGAAAGAGAGAGAGAGAGAGACAGACAGACAGAGAGAGAGAGAGAGAGAGAGAGAGAGAGAGAGAGAGAACATAAATGAGGGAGCAAATATTGGTTTGAAGATTAAATTTAACACAAACAAAGGTCTAGAGAACTACAAAACTGCTTCCAACTAACAATTTGAGCTTCTGTGGAAAGGCTACCATAAATGCCCTTCCTGGAGAGTGAGATCACAACTAACTTATCCATGGAGCCCTCATCTAATGCCTGTTGGAAACAGAAGCAAACACCCATAAATAAACACTTAGTCGAAGTAGAACCCAAATGCAGATGGAGAGGACAAGACCAGGCAGCAGAAACACATAGAGACAACTTACCTGAACCAGGAGGAGCTAATGGGCCACAAGACTGATAGCTGGGAAGCCAGCATGGGACTGACTCAGGCCCCCCTGAATATGGGTCTCAGCCAGGAGGACTGAGCAGTCTAAGGGCCCTCAGACAGTGGAGCCAGGATGTATCCCTGGTGCACAAAAGGACTTTGCGAACACATCCCCCATGGAGGGATAATTGCCTTAATCCAGAGACAGGAGAGAAGCCCTAGTCCCTACTTCACATAACCTGTCAGATCTACATGACCACAACTGGATGGCATTCCCCTACATATGGAATTGGGTTGGGGGGATGGAAGGGGAGGGGGTTTAGAGTGCATGTGAGAGAGCAGAGAGGGTAAAAGGGAGAGAGGAATAGAAGGAGGGAGGGAGAGAGGGAAGGAGGGAGGGAGAGAGGGAAGGAGGGAGGGAGAGGGAACTGGTATCGACATATAAAATAATAAATTAAATTAAAAAAAATGCTTTGACTCCAAAATTTAAGTTCAAGGACAAGTTACTGGGGAAAAGGATTTCTATTTTTGTTTCCACAGAAAATGAAAAGATGTGGATTCCTTCCAGACTAATGTGGTTTGATCAAGCCAGACCACCTGAAACAGAGTACCATGTGATCATACATTCAAAACAGCTGGACAAAGCAGCCCTACAGACTACAGCAAGGATTTCTGATTCTTCTTCGAATCCCCCATGACAGAGCCCCTTACTAGCAGGAAGTAGTTTGGAAAGAACAATTCCCAATTCCCAAATATTGTCTATAAATGTTTGTTTTCATTTAAATGGACTTGGTTATATATAAAATAAATTTTAAAAATATAAAAAATTAAAATAAATAAATAATAGACATGCCAGATCACAAATAGGGAATCAAAACTTTTAAATGAGCATTGACAATATTGTCTTAAAACTCATTTAAAGATTAAAACTCTATTTTATGTGTATTGAATTTGTCTAGAAAATGAAACTAACCATTGGAACAAAATAGTAAGTAGAGATTTTAAAAATATTTTTTAGACATCATTGATAAAATATTGTCTTAAAAATGGGGGTAACATATATATTAAATATTCTAGTTGTCTTTTAGTCACTGTATGTTAAATGTAAATAAATATAGAATGTATTATGCCCCCAAACCCTTATTTCATGATTAACATTTTGTGGAACTTATATAAGAATTCTTTTTAGTCTCTAGCACAGTGTATTGTACACTGTAAGCAGTTAATAAATTATTTTTGTAGGCTCAGACTAGAATATTCCAGCAAGGGGAAGGATAACCACTACCAAGAAGAAAAGCATATTACTCATCTCTTTAAAATTCTGGTTGCATACACCAAAGGTTATTTCTACAGTGTGAAGCCATTTGCAAATGTAGAGTTGAATTCCTTGTGTTTTTCAACATTTCTCCATTGCTTCTCCATTGTTCCACTTGGATTTGGTAAACGCTAATCTTTCAATTGTTCTACTTAGTAAGACTCTTAAATTTTGCAAGTGAAAGGTAAAAAGCAAAAATATTTTAAAATTTTATGTGGAGTATTTCTATTTGTGAACTGTCAGTAGAATTTCAAAATAAGAAATATTAATGAACTAGGCTTAAACTATTTTGTTAGTGATTTATAACTTTAAATGAATCATTTGAAATTAATTTACTTTGAATGTTTTTCTATAAGATTTTGCAAGCATATGCTTGCTTTCAGGTAGTGTGTCTGTGCATGGTTACGTGTGTGTGTGTGTGTGTGTGTGTGTGTGTGTGTGTGTGTGTGTTACAATAAGACCGGAGAGATGGACTGTTTCATGAAGAAGCAGCAGTTTTTTGGTGAAATCTTCCTATATATTAAACCATCCTATGAGCCTGCAGTTGTTTTTTAATACCTAAAGCACTGTCCTGTATTTCATGGGAAAACAATTCTTTTTGTATGGATTATCTAATGTAGCCATAGGTTTTGTGTCTGTAGAATGTTCTGTGACACTCAGCATAAGAAAATGTTTTTATTTGTGTATCTCTTCTAGGTCTGTGATGTGATAGTTGCCTAAGTTCTCAGGAGGTTCTTCACATTTGTATGTGTAGTCTTTCTTTGTTTCTCTCATATGCACAGTTTTTCTTGTTGTTCTGATGGGTTGGGACAAGCATAGTGACATAGTCCTGGAGAGAAATCCTATTTGTACCTCCATTCATACACCTTGATAATTTTCTTTTGTGAAGAATTCCTGGGTTCTAGGGGTGTTAGCCTTAGTATTTTGGAGTTAAGTAGATTATCACAAAAATTATGCTCCTTTCTGATTTATGACATCTCTTTCTGTATAATGCATGATTCACATTATTGGCAGTGAGTAGTTTTCTATGAGTGGTGAGAGCTATTCTGACACTCATCACCAGCTTCCCAGGTAGTCTGGAAGAGTTGTTTCACATTCTGTTCTGTTAGGAATTCTGCTGACAGAGTTTCTGTTTAGATGAGTAAAGAATTCTCTTAGGACATATTCTCAGAAACAAGCGCATCCCGTGTCTGCACACAGATATGGACAAGTGCTCCTTGAGATGGTTGATCAGCTCTTTCTTTTCCCTAGGTCTCTGTCATGTTGTTCCCACTTCTCTTTCAAAGTGGACATATTCTGTCTTCACAATTATTGTTTACTCTTCCTTCTTCCTGCGTGAGTGCTTGAGAACCTAGAGATCTGTTCCTCCATCTGGACAAATGATCTCAGCATTAGTTTAAGCTCTAGATTTTCAGGATTAAGGTAACATGGGGGTTGTTTTATTCTGAAATGTGTGTCTGTAAAGTAGGCCATTCTTAGCAAGAACTCATAGACAAACTCAATGTTAAAGATTTGGTCCCCACTATCTCTGTCTCTGGAGATCTGTTTTAACAACTATGAACACTGAAGTATATAGTAAGCTTTCTCTGCTAAATGTCAAAGTAGAATAGATGATGCCTGCCTGGCTTTCTGTTCTTACTAATTTGTTCAATACTTATATATTGAAAAGTGAGTTTATAGTATTTCAATGGTTTTGTATTTTGTTTGTTTTGTATTTCATTTGTTTTGTTATGTCCTAACTCCCAATGGAAAATATTACAACGTTCACTCACTGTGAACATTGGGATATACCCTCTTGGCTAGGCTGCTTTTTGTGATCACAATAGCTGACATAGAATAAATTGGGATATGGATCCCAATCTTCATCTATCATTATTGCCAAAATGGCCATACTTTTGAGAGACCATTTGCAACCAGAGAGCTACAGTTTTTCAAGTAGAAACTTTGGCAGAAAACTAGGAAAGAAAACACAACTTGTGGCTACAGAAGAGACAAACACATTATATGAGGACTCAAGAAGACTCATTTGCCCTGCCTAATGGGGACTCCAACATCTGGTTCTTGTTATGTTGGGTGCCAAATGGCATGAACCAATGTCTCAGGGTCTCTACCAAGACAGTCTCATAGTGATTGTTTCCCTTGGCAGTCTCTTATCTAACCACACCACCCAGATTCTAGTCCTGCAAGGATTCTGTACACAACAAAATAATCTCTAGTAAATCGTGTTTTGCTTAAAAATGGTTACAGTGGATTCTATTATCTATATTTCAAAATCCTAACCAAAAAGACCCCCAAAGAAATCTGGGCAACCAGTCTACTTATATATGCTTAAGAACTGGGGAAGGTTCCCCCTCACTGAATGTAAATGGATTGCTTTGAGAAACATTTTACATTAAATTTCCACATGACTTAACCATGTCCAGGAAACCTATTCTACTAATACTAGAGTCTCCCAGGACTGTCTGTTTTCAGCTAACCTTACCCACCAAGAACTATGTTAACTGTGGCTTCGGCTTTTGTAAAATATGAGCATTGTTTTGATTTTTTGTTGATGTTTCTGGGATGAAATATGTAATAAAAGCAAATTGGAAGCATTTATTTTTTTAATGAGCTGGAAGAGGGACAGGATATATGATTGCTCTTACCAGCAATTATAGTTTCTGTCTACAGTGGAAGAAACTGAAGCAGCCTACCGATGTCTCCAAGGTCCACCAAGAAGCAGAGAAACTCCCCAGAAAGCAGTTTATGCTACCTATACCTAAACACAAACTCTAAGACTCTATGGGCAAATATCTTCCAGGTGAGCCCTATGTACAGATAGTTCCACAGTGTCCCAAAGCAGTGCTATTAGTTGGGTGAAAAATTCTCAGACACATGAGTCTGTAGGTGATGTTTCACATGTACATGTGTTTATTTCTATTATGCTTTACCTAACATGATGAAGCATCTGACACTACGTGCTTTTATATGTTGTCAAATGGTGGCGTAATTCAGAGAATTACTCATCCATCAAACTCAGTGTCAGTCACAAACCAAAGAACTGATTGTCATTTTCTTTGCCTTTCTCTATAGATGACTAAAAACATTGTTTTAATTGGTGACTTAAATTCCTAAAGCTATTTCTTAATTACAGCAAAACAGAAAGTTATGTCAAGTAACTTTCTTACAAATCCTGAATCATGTATCATATATATCTATGTTCTAGAAAATATATTACTTTTAAATTTAATATGTTTTGAGAATTTTACATCTGACTACTGTATCCAGCTCTTCCTCCTTAAGACTATTCCACATTTTTCCACTCACTCTCAAATTCTCCTATACATATATATGCAAATATACATATACACACACACATATGTACATTCTGCTGAGTATATGTATATGAACACTTTGTAGTAGGTGACCCATCAGGGTGCTCATCCTTGAAAAAGACTAATTTCTCCCTCTCTCCCAAGAGACAGCTCCCTTCTATGATTTCCCTATCCATAGTGGTCTGACAGTTGGTACTGTCATTGTAAAGATATTGTTTAAGTGGGAATATTGCTGATATTTCACAAGTGTTTCTTTCCACAACCTAGTCATATATAGAAGACATTATCTCAAAGCTGAAGCCTGCTCCTCTGGGAGCATGGGGGGGGGAAGGGAGTTACGAGGAAGAGGAGGGGAAAGACGGGCATGAGGGAGCAAGAAGAGCCCATTCCCCATAGAGGGATGCTCCCTCACCCTAGACACATGGGGGAGACCTAGGCCCTGCTCCAAATGATATGACAGACTTTGAAGACTCCCCATGGAAGTCCTCACCCTCCCTGGGGAGCAGAAAGGGGATGGGGTATAGATTGGTAGGGAAAACAGGGGAGGAGAGGAGGTGGGGAACTGGGATTGACATGTAAAACAAGCTTGTTTCAAATTTAAATTTTAAAAAATTATTTAAAAAAAAATTCCCCCCTAAAAAAAAAGAATAGAAAGAAAAAAAGAAAGAAGGGAGGAAAGAAAGGAAAATACTGTGAGGCACATATTTTTAGAGAATGAAAAAGACACAAGTTAATGGAACATGCCAGTACCCCTCTTCTCCCACCCATCATTAAAGTACCTATGATTGCCCCCAAATTCTTACTTAATACATATAGTGAAACAGACACTCTTTTGATATTTTATTTTATTTTCTAACATTAGCAAAATAGTTAACTAATTAAAAAGATTAAATTTATTGATGTTATATGGTGACTCTGATGAATTAAGAATGTGCATTCCTAATGTTTTGCCCTGTAGCCTGGAGGAGACATATCCAGCAGTGTTATTGGAGTTGACATACCTGGAAGAATAAGGGCAAATATAATAAATAGAATTATAATTCTGACCCAGCTTTACTCAGTCCTCTTGAGCATGCAGACCACAATCCCCGGTAAATATGAAAGCACAGATTTGATAAATACATGCTTTAATTCTAAGGGATAAATATGAACAACCACTAGTCTCAAATATTTTACATTGGTATAGTTTTTATATATTGATACAAATTTAAGATTATTTTGTTATACTGTATGCATTTCTACTCTTAAGACATTGAGGCAATGCAGCTCATTTAAAAATTTTATGCTTTCATGTGGCAAAAGCTACCTGTTTGAACAAGAAGCTGCCATTGCCTCCACTGCTGACAGTATTCTGTCCAAACTGGACAAGTACAGCACAAAAGGAGGAGACTGTAAGACTTTGTCAGGACAAGATAGGACAGTCCTTAATATTTCTCCTTCAACAAATGTCTGTTAGATATTCTAGGACTATAGGCCAAAGATGGATGTCCTGATGTTGCAGAGGAAACTTGGATGGTTGTTCAAGTAGCCAGCTGTATCTGTCCTTTGTATAGTTTTGGAAGTTACTTGGTCTGCATTTTCTGTTTAATAAGGTAACATTATATCCTTCTTGGGTCTCTGATGGGAACTGAAGATGAGTTTTTTTTGTTATTGATTTTAGGAAAATTAAAAAAATACATAAGAGTGTAGAATGAATAATAGAATTCCAGAAATGGATATTGGAGTTGAACCAAAGATCAGAGAAGCAAAAAGGCCAGCCATTATAGAGTTCTCACCTCTATCATTGTCCAGACAAAAGGGTGATCATGTCCTCTGACTGCATCTCCAAAGTGCACTGCTTCTAGACTTCCAAGAATGCAGACTGAATACACTGAAACACTAAAACCCTGTCTTACATTCCTCCCTACTGATGGGATTAAAGGTGTGTTCCTCTACTGCCTGGACTCTATGCCTGTGGCTAGCTTTGCATTCTGATCTTCAGGCAAGCTTTATTATATCATTAACAAAATATTATCACCTGAGAGATATATAACTTATAAGGTTAAAAAACATAAAAGCAGAAGTTATTTATCTGAGAAGTTGTTTTCGGGTCAAAAAAGATATTTTAGGATGCTAATGGGCTATGATAGAATATGGCTTCAGTAAAAAACTTTGGACTCACTAAGATAGGATAGATAATACTGTATTTTCTCCTAATTTGCCAAATACTAAACATATGAATGTAATTCTTACTATATATAGTTTTATTGTTAGCATTAAAACATTTCCTTTTTTCTTTTTAGAAAAAGGTATTGTGCACTGTATGAAAATGTATTTGCTGTGATGAGTATAATAAAAAGCTAAATGGCCAATAGCTGGGAAGAAGGTATAGGCAAGATTTCCTGGGAAAGGAAGGAAAAGAAGGAGGAATCTAGGTACATGGGAAATTCTAGGAGATGGCGAGGAAGCAGGAGATACAAGATGGAAGAGATGTAATAACACATGATATAATGTAGATTAAAATAAATGGGTTAATTTAAGTTATACAATCTAGTTAGGAATAAGCCAAGTTTTTATAATGAATAAGAAGTCTCCACATCATTATTTGGAAGCTTGTTGGTGGGAGAAAAAGGCTCATTACAGAATACTTCTAACAAATTAGAAAAGTAATATAATTATTTATTGAATAATGAGAATTTAATTTAATTAAAAGACTTCATTGCTATAATAATGGCCAATATAAGGTAATTTCCCTATACTTCTATGTTATTAATTGACTTCTGAACAGGATATATTTAAAAAGATATGGAATGGATTGAATAGGATCAAGGTATTTTTTAATACATGCATTGAATTGTCAATGAATAAAACAAATATACAATTTGTACAGAGATATCAATTGATATTTTCAACCCCTTCTGAAATCTTGTAAGAACATGAATTTCATTACAATAATGTATTTCCTAAGAATTTTGGAAAGATTATGGGATAAAATTCTCCATTTGGAAGCATCTCTAGTACAAGAAAACACTTGGAACAACTGACAAAATCACTCAGTTTTCAGCTGAATAACAGTTGATGTGTATTAGCAGAGACTATCTCCTAAACTAAGATGTGTAGTATTAGATATAACAGACATTGCAGTCACAAAGGAAGTCTCAAACTTAAAATGCAAGCATTTTTACCTTGCACAAGTACCCTTCTTTGGCAAATTCCACCACAATCACCACCACCACAAAAAAAAATCTCAAAAAAATTCAGTCTCTCTCTCATTCTCTCTTTCTTTCTTTCTTTGTGTGTGTGTGTGTGTGTGTGTGTGTGTGTGTGTGTGTGTGTGTGTGTGCGCGCATGTTTGTGTGTCTATCTTTGCATGTGTATGTGAAGGAAACTATGAGGGTCCCGGCTGTGTTAGAACTAAATTTTACTGGGCAGACAAGTTTAATAGCAATACTGTGAAGATAGGTGGATATCTGAAATCTAATTTGTAATATCTGATGTAATATTCCTCTAGTCTATAAACCTATGGGATATTGGATACGAAAAATAGGGAAAGTCTGAGGTCATGCTCTTTTGAGCCTACAGTCAAGACATTATGATTAAAAAGTCTCAATCCAGTATATTTAACACAAAAGACTCAGTATGTTAATTTATAGTGTAAGGAGACTTCACCCCCTTCAATATGCCATTAAATGTTTATAATAGGCAAAGAGCCTGTCTATGTGTATGAGTAAAATCTATGTCTTCACAGTTAAATAGATTAAATTTATACTGACTCATACAGAACTCTTTCATATTCTTAAATAGGAACATATTTACAGAACCAAAAACCTGTTATTTGGCAGTGGTAACATGGAAAGTAAAAAAAAAACAGGCCATCCATAAATGTAGTACAGCTTTAAAGTTACTCATAAATGTTTCCTCTATGAAAGTCATCCACGAGCAACTAAAGAACTATAACAAGCTGTCAAAAGAAACTAACATTACACTATAGTGCCCCCTGGCATACAGAACAGGCTGTGTGCTACTTTTGAAAACAAAAATTTAAAGTAGACTGTGTTTTCACAGTAAATAATAATTGTTTTAAATTTGAAATGCATAATACAAGAATGAATAAAGAAGGGTAACTTATTGCCCCGCGCTACCGTCTCGCCAGCAAGAATGACGCGGCACACTCAGGATCCTTCTGCAGTAAAGCTTTAATGCATCTTGAGAGGGAGAGCATAAGCTTACAGAGCGGAGACGCCAAACATCCAAAACCCAACCCTTATATAGGTTTACAACCTTCGCCTGGGACGTGTCACCTCCTGATTGGCTGCAGCCCATTGGCCCATATGACGCCACGGAAGAGGCAGAGGCCAAGGGAGGGAAAAATCACCCTGCACCTGCGCATTGACTTGTTTACTCTCAACGCCAGCTGGATGCAGGCGCCATCTTGTAATGGAGAATGCAGGGACGGCTCCCTACAACTTATCTATTCATCAATACATTCACATCTATTAAACAATGCCATACAACTGTGATAAGAGAAAGGCATGGACAGGTATATATTCACCTATGTTGTCTTCTCAATATAATTGTGAAATGTCAAAAAATATAATGAAAATAAAGGTTAGTGCATGTAAACGCACAATAAAAATAGCAAGCACCTTCTAAAAATACCATCAACTGAGTAACTTTTGTTATTAAGATTTTATCATATGTATGCATGTTTTTGATATTAAATCATAATCTATATGCCATTGACCTGATGATAATTTCATTTTGATATAAACAAGTTATCTCAGTATTCTCTTTCAATGGTGTCAAGCAGAAAATGAAAATGCATGTGCTTTTCATTTCTGCTATACTCTCTGAGGTAATGTCTAACAGACAGCACATGCAGTGAAGAATGCCTGGGAAAACACAGGGGATTATGTATGATAAGGCCAAGGGTGATACTCCTATGAAGGCAGAGAAAGGACCAAGGTGGAGGAAATCTAATGATTAGAGAGAGTATTCAAAAAGAAAATGTATAGGAGACAAAATTAGTAATATGAAACACTAGGATACACTTTACCAAAGGAAATTATTCTGTGTAAATGGGATTTTTATGAGGCTGTAAGCTACTAATAATCAATATAAGTAACACTAATGGCCTGAAATATAAATATGTGTCTCCTTTGAAATGTTATCATATTCAAGTGATACCAATCTCACAAGATAGGTAGTGATAGACTATGTCATTAATGGTCTCTATTAACAAGGTAATTGTTTCAACTCAGGTGTAAATGCATGCATGAAAGTTTGAAAGATACCTTGGATACCTACTGGTTAATGCAGAAATCTGAATCCACATTTCTTTACCTTAAAAGTGAACCCCATTCACAGGTTCTCAGGAGGCAGAGGCAAGGAAATCAAACTCCAGACTAGCCTAAACTTGACATTGAGATTCTCTCTCAAATTCAGAAATAGAGTAAAACAAAAACATCAATTGCTGCCTGTCTGATCCTGCCTCTCTCCCCTGAGATGTAAGAGCTGCTTGCAAGGGAAATTTACATTTTGATAACATACACAAGACTATATCTAGACAAAACTAGAATATTTATTCTCCTTTGAAACTTTAGCATCATTCAGGTCTCCGTAGTGGATTTCTTATTCTTCTTCAGGGTCAGGATGAGTACTAATCCCAGCCAGCAATGCATACAATATATGATTGCAAGAGAGCAAACACTGGCAGCAAGAAGATAAGCTTATTTGAATGTGTAGACCTTTCTTTCACAGATCACTCTCTAATATTCACTAACATCCAATCCAAGCTAGAAGACCAGTACTTGTATTTCATAACTCTCAGAACCAGAAAACTTTCATGTATTTTCAAAGAGTATAAAATTCCAACAGTAAGAAAATAATGTTGGTTGCAGCTAGGAAAATCATAGCCTTTTTTATGTCCAGTTCTTCATTTGAAGCAAACAAAATCTAGCGCATTTAAGCACTTTAAGGATGTCTTTGTTCTGTTTGTCTTTGTTCTTTACATTTTCTTTTTTATTTAAACTATAAACAATCTTACTTTACATATCAATCCCAGTTCCCTCTTCCTCTCCTCCCATCCTTCCATGTCCCCCACCTAACCCCTCATCCCATCCCCCACCCACTTCCCCAGGGAAGGTGAGGCCTTCCATGAGGGATCATCAAAAATTGTCTTTGTTCATTTTTCCTGGTTTTTTTTTTTTTGTTTTGTTTTGTTTTGTTTTTGGTGTGTGTGTGTTAATTGTGGTTATCTTTTTTTTTTTTTTTTTTTTTTTTTTCTTTCAGACAAGATCTCACTATATGGCACAGATTGGCCTGGAACTCATATAAATTAGGCTGCCTTCAAACTTGTTCATATTCACCTGCCTCTGCCTCCTGAGTTCTGGGACTAAAGGTGTGCAACACCATTCCCTCTATGTTCTTTCTTTTTTGGTAAAACTATTTAGTTTATTTTTGAGATTAATTTTATTTGTATAATTTCCCTTTCCCTTTCATATCTTCAAGTCCTTCTATTTACCCATCCTTGTTCTCTTTCAAAGTCATGGTGTCTATATTGATCAACTGCTGTCACATACATATGTGTATGTGTTTATAAATATAAATACATAATTACAACCTGCTCATTCTGTATAATGTTCTGTATATATATTTTCAGGATATATTGGTTTTGGATAACCAATTAGCGTGCTCTTCACTGGGGAAGATCATTTTTCCCATTCTCAGCATTCCTTAGTTGTCTATAGCTTTTTGTTTAGGGCTGAGACGCCCTAGGCTTTCCCATGTCCACATTACCATGTGTATTAGTGTATTTGTTCAGCTCATGTGTAGACATTCATGTTGGTGAGACTTTATGGGTGTAATTTCTGACATTACTTGGAGACACACATTCACAGCAATCTCTCTTTTACTCAGGCTCTTTAGATTCCCTCTGCCATAATGTTCCCTGAGCCTTAGGTTCTGTAGTTGTTTGAACTGTGCATTTTGATTGGTTGAAGTTTTCTGTGTTGGTCTCTGTTGAAAGAAAAAAAAATTTCCTTATTGGAGGACTATATAATATTTGTTGGTATGAAAACAAATGTTTAGAATGTACCAGCTTATGCTGGTATAGTAAATTAGCAGTTGCAGGTTCTTCAAGAATCTATGACTTCACTTGCACTAGGTAACTATCTATGTTTCTAGTACCTGACATTATTTCCCTCTTGTAAAGTGGACCTTATGTCTTAAGTCCAATTAGAGTGCTGTTGGTTACTGTCAAGATATATATGCCCATGCTATACCCTTAGTGATATCATTTCAGGCTAGTCATTGCTGTGGTTTATAGGTATCATAGCCAAGCAGGGGTGTTTGTTATATCCCTCCTTTGGAAACTTTAATGGTGCCTTTGATACCTTTTGGTACCATAAAAGCTAAAGCTAGTCTTACTGGTTAAGGAATTCAAGTCAGTTCCAGTTCAAGGGTTTCTGGGCCATATTTTGGAAGCACATGGTGTCTTCAACAATAGGTAATTACCTTCCACCTCTGGAGGCCAACCAAGGGCAATAGAAATAAACTATATTTGGGGAGTTTTCTTACAGCCCTGAAAAACAGCTCAATAGAAGGCTTCTCTTGCCTGAACTAGAATTTTTGTTACATGATCTTTGGCTCTTGAAGGCAGAATTGTCAGCCCAGATGAGCAAATTTCAGAATTTCAGGTAAAGTATATATGCATACTTATTTACAGATTTACATTTATTAAGTGTTTTTTTTTGTTTTAGTCATATGATTGCTTATGACTTTTTCAAACATCCGTATTAGTTTACCTCCCTCTTTCCTTCTATATTTAGCTCTCTACCCCTCCCTGATTAGATTCTCCCTGTTTTTTTCCCAATTCCCTGAACAGATTACTTGTACTCTACTATTGCCCTCTCTATTAATTTTACTCCTCCCAACTGAGCAATGGAACATTTTACTTTCCTGATTTCTGTAATTATTCAAGAATATCTACACACAAAATTTTGTGCTAGGATCCTCAGATGAGAGAGAACATGCAGCACAGTTACCTCACTCTGTATGATCTTTACTAATACAATTCATTAGCCTGCAAAATTCATGACTTCCTTTTTCTTTAGAGCTGGATGGTACTCTATATTATGTATTATATGTGTTCTTTTCCCACTTGTCTTAGTTAGGGTTCCTATTGTGTAGAGACACAATGGCCATATCAACTATTATAAAGGAAAACATTTAATGGAGTGGTTTGCAGTTTCAGATGATTAGTTTATTATCTTCATGGTGGGACAGGACAACATTCAGGTAGACATGATGCTGGAGAGGGAACTCAGAGTTTTACATCTTGATATACAGGGAGCAGGAGGAGAGAATTCAGAGTAGGCAAGACTTGAGCATATATGAGTCCTCAAAATGCTGCATGGAAGATTTAGCTTTTACTCATACAGGCAAAAAGGGTTTCTGGGCAGTGAGCTACAGGCTGCTTTAGGGGAGCATAGACCAGAGTCAAGGCAGTGGACACAGCTCCCAGAGCTGGGGGTAAACATACATCCAACAAGTTGGAACGCCTAACTGATTGAAACTAGTAGCCCAAATCTCTACTTTAATCCTAGCTGGGCTGGTTAGCAAATTAAAGATTCACGTGATCAGAAAAAAAAAAAGAGAGAGATATACAGTAAAGAATGATTCAGATGAAGAAAACCCCTTAAAGGCTTTCTAGCATGTTTAATAATATGTGCAGGCTTGGGAAAAGAAAAACGTCCTTAAAGAAATAGAGCAGATGGGTATGGTGAGACCTGCCTTTAATCTGAGGCTTCTAGAGGCAGCGGCAGATGGATCTCTGTGCTATCAAGGCCAGCCTGGTCGACAGAGTGAGTTCCAGTATAGCCAAACACACACATACACACACACACACACACACACACACACACACACACACACACACACACACACACACACACACACACACACACACACACCACACACACAAACACACACACACACACACACACACACACACACACACACACACACACACACCAAAAAAAAAAAAAAACCCTGTCTCAAAAAGAAGAACTAAACTAAAAATACAATAGAGTAAAAAGAAAGGCCACATAAAGATGGAAATTATAAAGAGAGAATTGATACTGTATGTTATTTTTGTTGTCTTTGAATTGTTTGACTATTAAGAAAGGAGCAACAGCTGCTAAAAGACATTTGATTATTAATGCTGCTAGATTAATCCAACCTATATACTTTGAAAATGCCTTGACTTCAAATTTTATGTCTAAGGACATGTTACTTTGGAAAAGAGGTTTTGCTTTTGTTTCCACAGAAGATTAAAAAGCTAGAAATTCCTTCCAAGCTAATATAGTTTGATCAAGCGAGACCCTCTGAAGCAGTGGCCCAGGTGATCCAATATCCAATACAGCTGAGATTACACAGCCTCACAGACTACTACAGCCAGGATTTGGCCATGGTACTTGGTTTTCTCAGGATCCTCTTAGGGTTGACAACATCTCTAAACAGCAGTATGGAGAGAACTACACCCAATTTCCCGAGTATTGTTTATAAATGTTTATTTTCATTTAAACAGGGTTGGTTATAAATGGTTAATGATAACAGTCAATCTCTAAAGAAAAAAGGGAATATGAAATAGAAATGAATACTTTGCATTAGTATGGATTTTGGTTTATTGATACAAATTTAAAGTCAATTTTGTAATGTATATTTCTATTCTTGTTTAGGTATTATGTTTATACAGCTTATTTTAGTATATGTGCTGCCGAAGCGAGCACTATACAGCTTATTTTAAAAAGTAATGTATATTTAAATACAGAGTATAGTCACCTATAATAATTAAAACTTATGTTAGTTATTTTGAGATGTACAGATATATATTTTAGATGGATAGATATTCTTCAAAACTTTTCAAAGATCTATAGAATATGGCATTTAAAATGGTTTATTTTGGTTTTTCATGACAATGAGACTCAACTGTTCCTGGCACTAACAATTGCATTAGAGTGGAAGATAGGTAGCAAAGAAACTCATTATGGAGTTTGTCTTCAACATAGCAGGAATAGCCATTTAGAAACTGCAGACAGTAAGTATGGTGTCTAAACTGGACAAGCAGTTTACAAAGGAAAGTGATTGCTGAACTTCCAAGGAGACAGCATAGCATGATTCTTCAGGGTTCCTGCTTTACATAAGAAAGAAACTGATGAACTTCTCCAGTACAAGACAGAGCAGATCTTCAAACTTCCTACTTCATTAAAAAGTCTGTCAGACACTATGGCCTATGGGCTGATGATGGATGCCCCAATTTTACAGAGAATCTTGGGGTTACTATCCAGGTAGTTAGATGTCTCTGTCAATTCTAGAGTTTATATATTACCCTTCTGGAGTCTTTGATGGAGTTACAGACAGACAGCTATGGTTTTCCTTAGTTATGATAAAAGATAAGTTATATATAAAACTTTCAACTCACAGAATTAGGATAGGTGATAGAGTATTTTTTTTTAATTTTCCAAATATTAGTGGACTAAATATAGTAAACTATAGTGTGTGTGTGTGTGTGTGTGTGTGATTTTACTATGTCGAAGTTGAAACTTTCCTTTTTATTTAGATGGAAAAGATGAGATGATGGGAATGTCATTCTATATTCTGCAAATATATGTTTCTCTTACTGGTTGATGAATAAAGCTGTTTCAACAAATGGACAGGCAGGATATAACCAGTCAGGGAGTATAGGTGGGTTGAGCATACTTGGAGAATGCTGGGAAAGAGGAATGCAAAAAATGAGTCAAGGACACACCATGTAGCTACCAAGAAGAAAGGATGTCCAGCCATTCTCAGGTAAGCAAAGACCATGTGAAGATGCATAGATTAATAGAAATGGGTTAATAATTAAAAGAGAGCTAGAAAGTAAGAAGCATTACTTTCTAAAGAGTTTATGATTAATATAAGCCTCTGTGTGTTAACTTGGAACTAAACGCCTGTGGGACCAAGCAGGAGCAGCACAGAAACTTCCATCTACATCAAAGCCCATCTTCACAGTGACACACTTCATCCAAAAGGTCTACACCTATTCAAACAGGGGCCCAACTCATAGTAGTGCCATTTCCTGTAGGCCAAGCATTCAAACATATAAGTCTATAGGACCATATTTATTGAAACTACCACATCAGTATAATAAATTTATCAGTGAGCATGACTATTATAAATAAAATCACTTATGTAGTGTGATTCATAAAACATTAAAGGGTCCTTTATGAAAATTACCACCACGGTATAGTAGTCTCATCTTTTTTCCATAGAGGTGTGGCTTGGGAACCTTCTGACATGCCTGACCTAAAACTCATTATGTAGGCCAAGCTGGTTGGCCTTGAAGTCACAGAGATCCATCTGTTTCTTCTGACCAAGTGCTGGTATTAAAGGCAAATGCTACTATAACCAGCTTTTTTTTAAAGTTTGATTTATCAAAAAAAGGTAGTAATTATCTATTCCCTTATTTTAAAAAATCAAGTTTGGTGTGTTCTTTGTTATATAACTGTATATAACTATATGAAGACCAGGAATTTAAGCCCTCTGTTTCCAGATCAGGATAACTTATCAAAGTGATCTGGGCCACTGACTAAGTACTTCACTTAAGAAAGGAACTAAAAAGTTTCTGTATCATGTCTGAAGGAAAATAAAGTTCTGTGTCCTGCTTCCATTTCTCATACTCAGACATAAATGTAGTGATATACGGTTTATGATCTAATAAAGCCACTGAAGACCAGTTTGCAAAGCCAGTCATACTAGCTAACCATACAAACTAGGCAGTATTGGCAAACAACTTTAATCCCAGGACTAATGAGACAGGTAGATCTATCAAGGCCACTGTGTCCTACAAGAGAGTGAAGAGTAGCAGAGCTCACACCTTTGATGCTAGCACTTGGGATCACATGCCTTTAATCCCAGCAGTATGGAGGTGGAAATAGGAGGATATGGCTGGGTGGAGAATGGAATAAAAGGAGGAGGAGACAGGAATTCAGAGCCTTTTGCCTCTGAGTATTCCTGGAGATAGAATTGCCATTTCAGCTGATATGACTTACTGGCTTGGTTGCTTTGCTCTTCTGATCTTCAGCATTAAGCTTGGACCCTGATATCTGTATTTGGGTCTTTTATTTATCATGCTATATATAAAGCATTGAAATACCAGGTTACCAATTAACTAACACAAATTTAGCTTACTGATAATTCCATCTTTACCTGCTCATTTTTAATTTATTTTAATAACTATTAAATGGAACCAAAGGAATCCTCATAAAGAACATAAAAGGAATAAATAATTACTACAGAGTAAAAAACGTGTTCTCACTCTCTATGTTAGTTCATATATTTTTTGCTATCACTGTAAAAATAGTACCTGAAGCTCATTAAATTATAAAGAAATAAGTTCCTTTGGATCACAATTCTAGAAATCCAAGAACCCTCAACTAATGATAGCTTATGTTTTGGTAGTGTTCTATGATGAAATATCATACACATAGCAAAAGACAGGATAGTATGTGTGTGTGTGTGTGTGTGTGTATGTGTGTGTGTGTTTGAACTTTTCTGTTCCCTCAAACTTCAAACCAGATTTAGTCATGGGAGCTCTATCTTTATAACCTTACTCAGCCCTAATCCTCTCCCAAATGTCATAGTTGTATTTAATTTCCATGTTTCTAGCATTTCATTACTGTCTCTGATTTTGTTATGTAAACCCTGAACAACATACTTAAACCATTTAAAAATTATAGCAACAGTAACTTTAAAAATAGAATACCCTGGTGAAATCACTAGCTGTAAACTTTTCATTTTTTTTCTCTGTATTTTTTAATATGTCACTAGAAATAAATATCTCTCAACCTTTCCATGGTAATACGATACTTCCCTGGCAAACTTTAGCAATTCATCTTAGATATTTTATATACATTAATACTAAATAAAAGTTTTTCAGAAGCTGAAAAACTATTGTTTTAAAAGTGCGGATTGCAGCCCACTGACAGAGCATTGGCAGCCTATCCCAGCATTCTTAGAGAGTATCAGTGACCAAGAAGCCTGGAAGCATCGACAGCAGTGGCTTCCAAAAGCTATAAGAGAACCTGTGTCTAAGCCAGCATCTAGTGCCGTTCTCTGTACAAGATACCCAGCCTCATCAGCAATCACCAGAGCCTCTAACCTGAGTGCACATTCAGGACCAGTCACTAGAGCAATGGCCCCACCTGAACCTGGAGGAGTGACCTCCTGAGCCTTGGGGCCCACTGTACCTGAAGGAGTGATTACCAGAGGCTTTTTCATGCCTGCACATAGAGCAGCAATCAATAGTTCCACTGTACCAAATGGAGGGAGAGTGATCCCTTAAGCACAGGATTCACTTGTATGACTTGGAGAAAGAGATGGGTAGTGTAGGAATATACTCAACAACAGAAAGAACAATTCAGCACCACTAGAAACTAGTGGTTCTACAACAGTAAGACCAGAGCATCCCAACACAGATGAAGCAGAAAAAAACAACCTTAAAAATAACTTTATACAGAGGATTGAGGCCATTAAAGAGGAAATGAAAAATTCCCTTAAATGTGTGGAGGAAGAAAACAAAACATTGGAAGAAATCAACAAATCTCTTAAAGAAAGCTACAAAAAAGCAATCAAACAGGCAAAGGCAACATTTCAAAACTTAAAAACTGAAATAGAGCCAATAGAGAAAATACAAATCAAGGCAATTCTAGAAATGGAATATCAGGTAAAACAATCAGGAACAGATACAAGCATAAACAAGATAATACAAGATGGAAGAGAGAATCCAAGGAATTACAGATAAGATAGAGGAAATAGATTAATCAAATAAAATGTTATATCCAACATATTCTTAACAGGAAATATCCAGTAAATTTGGCAAACCATAAAAAAGACGTAACCTAAGAATAACAGGCATACACGAAAGAGAAGCCCAGCTCAAAGGCATATAAAACTTATTCAACAAAATCACAGAAGAAAGATTTTGTAACCTAAAGAATGGCATGCCTATGGAAACACAAGGAGTTTACAGAACACAAAATATACTGTACCAAAAAAAGAAAAAAGAAAGAAAGAAAAAGTCTCCTCACCACATAATACATAATAATCAAAACACTAAACATACATAATAAAAAAAGAATATTAAGAGATGCAAAGTAAAAAGGCCAAGTAGCATATAAAGGCAGACCTATCAGAATCACACCCGACTTAGTGGAAACAGTGAAAGCCAAAAGGTCTTGGACAGGCTTTCTACATGCATGCCATCAAGACTACTATATCCAGCAAAGCTTTCAATCACTATAGATGAAGAAAACAAGATACTCCATGACAAAACCAGATTTGAACAATAACTATCCACTAATCCAGCCCTACAGAATATTCTAGAATAAGAACCCCAATCCAAGAAATTAACTACACCCACATAAACACAAGCAATAGATAAAATGAACTTGAATCTACAATAAAAATAAGAGTCTATAGAACAAAATGAAGGAGTAATACAGAGTCATGGTCTCAGTTGGCAGGAAAGTTGGCAGGAAAGCACCAGAACACAGTCATGCTGTTCCCTTTTCTGTGGGCTCTTCAGACTCTGTGCAGCAGGAAACCAGACAGGCAAGTGGTCTCACTCCTTAGGAGGGAATAGACCCTACTCTAAATGACTTGACAGATTTTGATGATACCTCCTGGAAGACATCACCCTACCTGTGTATTGAGGGGAGGGGGGAACGGGATGGGAGGGAGGGGAGAGGGAACTGGGATCAATATGTAAAATAAAAATAATAAATAAGTAAATCTACTAAGATTCAATATAACAGGCTTAACATTGAGCTCAATTAGCTGATTCACAAATAGATTACCAGCCTTTAACAAAAAGCTCTGTTTTGGAATAAAAATAATAACTCAAAGAGTAATGAAGCATAATTAGTTACTACAGTAAACCACATATAATAAAAATTGGTAGACATGCAAAAAAGTAATAAAATGAATTATAACAGGTAGAAAAAATAGCACCTACCCAAACTGGAAATAATAAATATAGGGAACAAGAGAAAGTAATCATAAACATAATTTTAATACATGTGGGAATATTTTAAAAAACTCAAGTACATCAATAGTTACAGTGACTACAACTTGAATTAAGCCTTTTTCTCATACACAAAAGTAAATAAGAGAGCTACATTTTTAATTAATTCATTCAAAAATTTGAAGACAAAGCTGAGTATAGATAAACAAATGTTGATAATAAAATAACTAAAATTGAAGTACATTATATTCTTCCTAATGATAAAAATATAAATTTATCAATAATACATTCTAAATATGCATATCTTGTATGAAGAAATTGGAGAGGAAAAAAAGTAATAAGAGCTTTCACTGACATGTATAGTACCATTATTATTGTATGCACAGATAGGTATAAAATTAAAAAAAATATCAAAGACCTAAAAACCACTAACAACTTGCCTGATTTATATGTAACTGTTGATAACTGCTTTCAAGGCAGAAAGGTACACATTCTCTTAACATTTATATTGACCATTCACTGAAATAAGTCATACACCAAATAAAGTCAATTGTCACAAAGAAATTAAATTGCTTGAAGCCATTTATTGTCCAGTCTCTGAATACAATAGAATTAATTCAGGTATCATCAAAGAACATATATATATATATATGTGTGTGTGTGTGTGTGTGTGTGTGTATACATATACACATATATATATACATATATATATATATATATGATGCTGCAGTACTTAGATAGCATATTTATCAAAGTCACACAAGAAAAAATGTAAAATTCTTTGAACTGAATGAGAATGAAAGCACAGCATAGGGAAATATGTAAGAAGTTTCTAATCCTGTGTCCACAATTTAGAAAAAGAAAGTTCAAACTAGATCAAAAAGACTATAAATTGCAAAATAAAATGAAACAGAAGTCATTAAAATATTAATAGAAAAAGAACAAAAAGATAAAATGAGACCAAATTAATAACTTGTAAATATTAACAAAATTGATAAACATTTATCTTCATTAATGAAAAGCAAAAACTAAAATAAAATATGTTAAAAGTTGCCATCACAGCACAAATACAAAAAAGAAAATCGTAAAAGCCAAAGAACTAAAGAGTTCATGGCTATATTGGACAATTTATATACCTAGTACTTGTAAATAAAATTTACTAATACTAACACAATAAGAAAATATATGAATCCTGCTATATCTGGGAAAGAAATTGAAATTATAATAAAAAAAATCTTCAAAAACAAGGTCTCAATGAAGTCTGTGAGTCAAACCAGGAGAAATACTAAGTCAAGCAAATGGATTTTAAAACTATGAAAAGATTAAGCACATTCTTATCATGGGTTAAGTAGTTTTGCTTCCAAAATTAGAAAATATTACATGAAAATTCTGTCAAAAAAATTCCCCATGACCTAAAATATTAGTACATTGATGATGTGAGAAGTATATAAACACACAATTACCAAGATTTATCTGGCAATGAAAATATCAGATAAAATCTCAGTATAATAAATGCAATTCAGATTCAGTAAGGAAATTATGCAATCATGTTAAAAATTTTAGAGAAATTGCTTACTTTTTTATTTAAAATTATTTATTTTCATTTTATATTCCAACCCAAGTTCCCTCTCCCTCCCTTCCCACACCTACCCATTCCCACCTCCCACCCTTCGCCCTATCCACTCCTCAGAGGGGATAAGGCCTTCCACGGTGAGTAAACAGTCTGTCATATCAAGTTGAAGCAGGAGCAAGCCCCTTCCCTCATATCAAGACTAAGATATCCCACAATAGGGAGTGGCTCCAAAAAGCCAGTTCATGCCCCTGGGATAAGTCCTGGTACCACTGCCAGGGACTGTTCCTCCCACAGATCCAGTCTCACAACTGTCACCCACAGGCAGGGGCTCCAGTTCTGTCCCACACAAGTTCCCCAGCTGTCAGTTTTTAGTCTGTGAGAACCCTCTAGCTTGTATCAGTTGCCTCTGTGTTTTTCCTCATCATGATCTCGACCACCCTTGTTCATATGATCCCTCCTTCCTCTCTTCAACTGAACTCCAAGATTCAGCCCAGTGCTTGACTGGATCTCTGCATCTGTTTTCATCAGTTACTAGATGTTCTATGATGACAATTAGTGTAGTCACAAATCTGATTAAAGGTGAAAGCCTGTTCTGATGGCCTCTCCACTATTGCTAGCATGTCTGGTGCCCAAGAAGGCAGAAGGCAGAGTCTGATTCTCTGGATCTGGAGATACAGACTCCACGTAGATCCTGGGAAAGGAATCCAGGCCCTCCAGAACAGCTCGTGTCTAAATCACCCAGCCAACTCCCAAGCCCCAACCCAACTTTATGCTTGTTGATTTATTAATAATTGAAAATGAAGCACATGTAATTTTAATAGTCCTAAAAAGTAAAGTACTTAATTTTTTCAATGATCCTGTTATGAACCCAATCGAAAATTTCCATCCTGGAATGAGAAACGGTTATGAGCAAACAATCTTTGTACTATTGGATAGCTCAAACAGAAGATGCCCAAGCCTATACAGAAGGTTGTAGGGATAGTGAGCAACTACTATGGAGAAGACAGGCAGTAGGTCTGGAAGAAATTCCCTGATAGCGAGCTGCCTGGATGTGCTGCAGAGACCCTCATAGCTACAGGTTTCACGAGTTTCATCCAGGTTCAGGTAGGCTTAACAGGGATATGGCTGCTTTTAATTGTCCATGGTTCTGTCAGTAGCTCCGTGTCCCAGTACTCTTGTTCATTCATCAAGTTGGACTTGGTGGAACTCTTGCTCTGTGGAGTGGCCAGTCCCCTATTTAGGGTAAAGAGGTGTCTGTTAGGATTGCCAGGAGAAAGTCTAATAGATCTATACACTGAAACCAGAATATGAAAAGGAAAACTTCAAACTCACACATGATACTTCAGAGTAGGGCAACATCTGAAGTTATCTATTCTATGAAGTATAGTTGACAAGGTAACTAACAGGTAAATGGCCACCAAGTATAGATGCCTCATAGGGGCTACAGGAAAGCTTCTAAGGAAAATGATTTTAAAATATGTATGTGATGTACAGTTTATTTTTTTTATCCACGTTTCATTTCATGCACACTGTTTTACACATCTGTAGTTTTCAACATCATATGTATATTTTTCCTTTTCTTTTATTTAAATTGAAACATTCTTATTTTATATATCAATCCCAGGTCCCTCTTGATCCCATCCTCCCATGCCACCCACCAACCTCGATCACATCCCTCTTCTGCTCCATAGAAAGGGTGAGGACATCCATGAATGATCATCAAAGTCTGTCACATCATTTGGGGCAGGACCTAGGCCATCCTCGGTGTGTCTAGACTGAGAGAGTATCCCTATGTACTTTTTAAATCTGTCAAATTCTACACAAATAAATACCTTTGGCCTCTCAGTTTTAAGCATTTCCCTCACCATTCCTTATCTACTTGTTACTTTTTGGTCTTGTTTTCTGGCAAAATGTTCTGTATATATCTATGTACTCAGTAGCTGTATTTCCATGTGTAACAAAAACTTTGGTTCTCCTGAGACTTTGGGAATTTGAGCTATGATTAGTAGATTTCAGCAAAAATCAAGATTTCCTGACTATCTCGATAATCTAAGGGACCTCATAAAAGGCTCCTAGATTTCAGACCACCCAGAATGAGTGCTGTAATGAGGTTTGGCCATGATCAACATGTGGTGTCATAGCCTCAGATGTTGACCTTAAACTCTGTTTTAATTAAACTTTATTTCCTCTCTTCTCATTTCTTAATGATTTTTGAGGCTTGAGGTTTTGTAGAAAATTGCGTATGTTTTCCAAATCTTTATCCTGGATAACTTGAGACTCTATACCAAATGCCAAAATATTGATTTCTGTCATTTATTAAGGGTTTTCCTCTGTGGAGATATGTTTTAGGTTCCTTATGTAACTGTTCCAGTGACACATCAACTCCATAGCAGCTGTTCTCTGCAACTATGAGAAAGCCATCCTGCTTCTTCTCCAAAATGTTAAAAGAGATATGTCACCTTCAGAGACAAGACTTGCAGTCCTAGAAAACAACAACAAAGCACAAAGAATAACTTGCTCTTTCATCACAGTTTTACAGTTGATTTTTTTAATTTTCTCCTCCAACAGTAATTCCAGATGTCTGAATACAGCTGAGATTTTGCTCTTGTCAAATTCAGTGATTGGAATGATTGACCCCAAAAGGAATTGTCTTAGGTATTCGTCTACTCACTGGAATGTGAAAAGCAAGTAGGCAATATGTAATACTTGAATACAATTTATGTTATTTCTTTGCCACATCTTAGTTTGTAAAATCAAGTGAATAAAAACTCAGAGTCTGCCTAATAAGCAGACAGTTATAACTCTCCTGTTTCATAGGCAATTTGTTGTTTCTTCATTTCACTTGGGTTTAAAATGTTATTGAATGTGTATTATTTTAAAATCTGTTATATACTTAAATTTTGTATCACTATTAAAATTATTCATATAAAAATGAACTTATTCAACAAATATTATGGGACCTTGCTAAAGTGATACTGATAATTGGGAAAGGGAATATTGTTGTTTGAATTAAAATGACCCACATAGTCTCACAGGGAATGGCACTACAAGGAGGTATGGCCTTGTTAAAGTAGGTGTGGCTTTGTTGGAGCAAGTGTGTCACTTGGGGGTGAAATTTGAGGTCCCAAATATTCAATCCTGGCCTAGTGCAATATTTACTTCCTGCTATCTGCAATGCAGACATAGAACTCTCAGTTCTTTCTCCATCACCATGCCTGCCTGCCTGCCTGTTACCATGCTCCCCACATGGCAATAATGGACTGTGAACTATAAAGCCACAATTAGATACTGTCCTTTATAAGAGTTTCTCTGGTCATGCTGTCTCTTCCCAGCAATAGAAAATCTAATTAGGACAGGGAACTTCAATTCTATCATCCCTTTCTATGTCTCTCAGCTCTGCTCCTATCATTGTGTCTTCTTCTAAATCTAGCACATAGATTTCTTCACCTCACAAGTATATAGGAGGCAGTGTCAGAATTACGTAATATAATACTTAGTGAAATACAAGAGACATATGGTGCATTGCCTAGAGAAAGTAACTGTTTCAGAAAATATTATCTCTGCCCAAAATGTCTCCTTATGACCAAGATAATGGAGGACATCTTAGAGAGAGGAATAAAAGAAAAAGCTAGTACATATAAAAGTACTATATATGACTTAAATAACATTTAATTCACTGAAATAATTTATTTAATTACTAACAATTATTCACGAAGATGTTTCTTTCCAAAAAGCTATTATAAGAAATGAAAGAAGTTTTTCAGTTCAAACTTTTATGGGAATAGCTATGAAATATAAAATTCACGTCTTAAATTGGTGTTAATTCATTATTACATTTTGATGAATTATTTTGATAAGAAGATAAAATAGCCTAATAGCATGCCCTCTGCATGTCTCCATACTTTGGCTCACTACTCCAACAAAAGTTCATTGCCTTACTGGAGACCATACTAGTATTCAGCACCCCAAAAAAGGCCCTTCTGTAAATCCTCTAATGCTTCCCAAAAGCCCAACAGTACATTGTCTTGTCTTCACACCCTGGCCACAACTGTGGCAGAAGCCCATTGCTCTACTGGATGCCATGCTGATACCCAGAAACACAGAAGCCCCCTTTATTGCGGTAAATAAGGATCAGGATAAACAAATAGGCCGAATAGATGTTTATTCAGGGAGAAATAACTTACAACCTAGACAGATGAACACCAGGAAATTCAACCCGATCCTCTCCTGTCCGAGTCATGCCAGCAAGAGAGAGAGCCTTCCTGGCGCCCTCCTTCCTCAGGTCACCTCCGCCCATCGCTCCACCCCCCAATGGGCGTGGTCAGTGCTACAGAAGGACTACCTCACTACACCCCTTCTGTACCAGAATCCATGCTAGTACCAGGAAACTCAGAGGCCACTCTGGTATCGAGAATCCCAGAAACCAAGATGCAATGCTCAAAACCACAGAGGCCATGCAGGATGCCAAATCTCCAATGCACACACAGGACCTGAGGACTTGCCCATCACAAGACACTTGGGGGTGCGGGGGGCGGGGGAGAAAGAACACAGGAACCTAGGGAAAAACATCCATCCATCAAAAATAAACTTACAATCAACACCTAAGCCTGTAATTACCTCAAACCCAGATGTCTAAAGGGCAACACAAGAACCCAGTCAACAAGAGCCCTGGCAATATGACAACTCTAGAGTCCAGCTATCTCATTACAGCTAGCTCTGGATATTCCATTACAGTTGAAGCACAAGAGAATGATCTTAAAACCAATTTAATGATGTTGGTAGAGGCTCTTAAAGAGCAAAGAATTCCTTTAAAGAAATCCAGGAAAACCAAAACATGGGAAAGAAATGAATAAATACCTTAAAGAAAGTCATGAAATCTGAGAAAAATTGGAAGAAATGAATAAAAATTGTTCAAGCCTGAAAATGAAAATAGAATAAGTGAATAAATCATAAATTGAGGGAATACTGAAAATGGAAAAACCTAGGTAAGTGAACAGGAACTAAGGATGGAAGCATCTCCAAAAGATGGGAGAGAGAATCTCAGGCATTGAGGACTGAAATAGACTCATCAGTCAAGGAAAATGTTTAATCTAAAAATATCCTAATACAAAAAAAATTCACAAAATGTGAGACACTATGAAAAGACTGATCTTAATAATAGGAACAAGAGAAAGAGAAGAATTCCAATTCAAAGACCTGGTAAATATTTTGAATAAAATCATAGAAGAATTTTTTCTAACCTTAATAAGGACATGCATATAAAGGTACATGACTCTTAAAAATACTAAAAATATTGGACCAGAAAATAAAGTCCCACAGTCATGTAGTAATGAAAACACTACACATACAGAAGAAAGAATATTAAAGGCTATAAGAGGGAATCACCAATAACATATAAAGACAGAACTCTTAGAATTACACATACTTCTCAATGCAGACTCTAAACGCCAGAAGAGCTTGAACAAATACCCTGAAGACTCTGTGAGACCACAGATGCCAGTCCAGGCTAATATACCAAGTAAAACTTTCAAAGACCATAGATGGAAAAAACAAGATATTTTATAACAAAGTCAAATTTAAACAATATCTAATGACAAATCCAGTCCTAGAGAAGGTACTAGGATAAAACTCCAACACAAGGATGATTAATGCACACATGAAAACACAGGACATAAATAATATCACACCAATAAAACCAAAAGAAGGAAAACATAAATCAGTAACACAAAAACAAAAGAAGCTAACAAACATTGGTCATTAATATCCTTAAATATCGATGGACTCATTTCCCCAATTAAAAAAAAAAATAGGCTAACAGAATGTATGTGAAAACAGGATTCATCTTTCTGATGCATGCAAGAAACATAACTCAACGTCAAGAATAGACATTACCCCAGAGTAAAAGGTTGGAAAAATATTTTCTAAGGAAATATCCCAAAAGCAAGATATTATAGCCATTCTAATAGCTAAGAAATTAAGATTTCCAATTCCCACCTTGTCAGCATATCCCAGGCTACAATTCTACATCTGAGGTCAGGCCAGCATCCTGCATCCCTGTTCCCCTTTTAGTGTAAATCCTTGCACTCCATCCAAAAAAGGCTAATTCAGAAATTTGCACCTAGAGCTGTAATCACTTAAAATCCATTTTAATATCTAACAAAATAGACTTCAAACCAAAACAAATAAAAGAGAGGGGGAAGGACACCACATGCTCATCAAAGGAAGAATTCACCAAAATAATTTTTTAATTATTAGCATCTATGCCCCAAATACAAGAGCAGGCACTTTTGTTAAAGGGAACACTACTACATCTTAAATAACATATTGATCTTGTCAAACTTATAGTGGGAGCCTTCAATACCTCACTCTCACTTACAGATATTTCATCTAGACAGAAAACCAGCATAGAAATAATGCAGGTAACATACATTATAAATCAAATGGGTCTTCCAGATAGTTATAGAGCATTTCATCCAAGCAACCTCATGGAACTTTCTCCAAAGTCAACCTCATACTCAAACACAAAGGAAGTCTTAATATAGAAGTAACTTCTTACAACATATCAAAGCAATACAGATTAAAGCTGGATATCAGCAACAACAGAAAGCTTGCAAATGCAAGGACCCTGAACAACTCTCTACTGAATAAACAATGTGTCAAGACAGAAAATAAATTAAAGACTTTGTAGAATTAATAGAAAATGAATATAAACCATTCCCAAATCTATGGGGCATATTGAAAGGTGTGGTAAAAGAAAAGTTCATAGCTTTAAGTTCATCCTTATAAAAATATTTTATAAAGATCTCATACTAGCAACTTAACAACACACCTGAAAACTCTGAAACAAGATAAAAAACAGCCAAAGAAACAAACAAAAAAGCAAACACATTCAAGAGGACTAGATGGTAGGAAGTTTTCAAACTGAGGGCTGAAACAATGAAGCAGAAGCAAAGAGAAAAGTTCAAACAATCGATGAAACAAAGTTGGTTCTTTGAGAAAATCAATGAGATAGAAAACCACTTGCTCAAACTAAATAAAACTGCCTGGAGAACCACGAATCAGAGGTGGGGTAGCACAAAGACCCAGGATGAATCCAAAAACCAATGGCAAAAACAAAGAAACAAAAGTCAATGAAATGATGCCTAAAGATATTCTGCTCTAATAGACAAGGGGATAGTACAATCATCAAAGAGAGGCTTCACCCTGCAAGTGATACAAACAGATGCAGAAACCCACAGCCAAACATTAGGCAGAGTTCAGGAATCCTGCAGAAGAAGGGGAGAGGATTGTAGGTGTCAGAGGGGTCAAGGACACCACGAGAAAACTCACAGAGCTCATGGGGGCTCACAAAGACTGAACAGACAATCAGGGAGTCTACATATATGTTATGATTGTGAGGCATGGTGTTCTTGGGAACCTACTAACAGTGCAAGTAGGGCTATCTATGACTCATTTGTCTGTTTGGAGGGCCCTTTTCCTTTTACTGGGTTGCCTTGTACGGCCTTAATATGAGGAGATGTGCCTTGTCTTATTGCAATTTTATATGCCATGTTTGGTTGATATCTCTGGGAGGCATGCACTTTTTTGAAGGGAAAGGAAGAAGAATGAATGGGGAAGGGGACTGGGAAGAGGTAAGGAGGGGAAACTGCGTTCAGGAGATAAAATATGATAGAAAAATAAAATTTAATTAAAAGTAAAATAACGCCTTTTATACTTCATAAGGTGATCAGTGAATATATTATTTAACTCATTATCTGATCCTGAAAACACTGCTACAGTACATACATTTCAAAGGCTAATTCAAAATACCACCCTTAGAAAAAGAAATTATCACTTTTGTTAGGCTGTTTGCTGTTTTTATGTTCTGTTGTGTTCCCCATTGAAGATGCAGAAAAAGATCCCCCCTGTGCCAGCAGAATCTTCTTAATTATTGTAGGAAGAAACCATTTCTCCTGCCCCAGCTGTCTGCAGTTCTCTGAGTTAGAACATAATACAAAGGAAACATGGATCAAATGTCTTGAAACTAGATAAACAAGAATGTGGGCTTTTAGTCCCTTCAAGATTTCTGCGGAAGACATCATGCACTTTACTATCTACTTTAACAACGTGGTTACAACACTTTTGTTTACTAAATGTATATTTAAAAAGCCCATCAAACTAGAAAGTCTACCTTAAAACTCAAAGTATCTCCCCTATAGAGTTTTACCTTCCTGGCTGTGGCATTTGACCTTTTACCCTCTAAGGAACATTGGTGGAATAAGTAAGCACTGGTGTAACTATTTCAGAAAAGGATTTCAACCCACCCATCATTTACTCTGTGACCATCATTATTCTGTGAACCTACAAAACCAATTTTTAGGGCTCTTACTCTCCTTTTGAAAAAAAAAAAAGAAAGAAAAAGAAAGGTTACTGTTGTTTAAGTTTTCATAATGTATATATTGCTTTATAACCATTTCATGTTGAAAATTTGAAAAGTAATGTCTTTAATGACTCCTATTTGTTTTAATAATCTAGGACTCGATATTTGTGTGAGAGATTCAAGACACAGCAGTTCATTTTCAGAAAACCAGTAAGCTGGGTTTGATAAAGGACCTTACATTATTAATGATTAAAGCTAGACTATAACATTTATTAAACAGCTTCACCATGGATAATCCAACAGATTTCTTCAGCAAAAACAAGTTGATAATTGATATGATCATTGGCAAGCTATCAAAGCTGTCCATGTTGAGTTCTAGCGAAATGCATCTGGATATAGTTCACAATTCAAAAATCTGCACGATAAAATAAGGCTTCTTAGAACCAGCTTGTTTGTGGAGAGGGCAGAATGGCTGGAAGCTAAACCAAATGCTCCAATTCTGAAAATATCTGGGAAGATGGAATGTACCCACTGCTCCTGCAAAGGAAGACCCTCATTCCCAGCACCACTAGTGCCTACCATTCCTGCTCCAGGAGATCTAAAGTCTCTGACCTCCAGGAATGCCTACAATTGTGTGTGTGTGTGTGTGTGTGTGTGTGTGTGTGAGAGAGAGAGAGAGAGAGAGAGAGAGAGAGAGGAGAGCACATGCACTTGTAAACACATCAATTTTTTAAAATGTATAAAAATAAAAATATTTTGTTAAAACATGCTTTTTAATTTATTTTTATTTTACATATCAATCCCAGTTCCCTCCCCTCCCTCCGTTCCTGCCTCCCTCCTCCCTTCCTAACACTTTCTCCCCCCCACACACACACCCCAACCACACTCCTCTCCCACCCACCCCCACTCCACATGTAGGGTGATGTCATCCAGCAGGAGTCATTTAAATCTGTCAAGTCATTTGAATTAGGGACTAAAACTTCTCTCCTGTCTCTAGGTTAAGGGAGTATCCCTCCATGGAGGATGTGCCTGCAAAGTCCTTTTGTGTGCTCCAGTAATACATTCTGGTTCCACTATATAAGGATCCTTGGAATGCCCAAGCCATCAGCTGAGACACATGTTCAGGGGGTGGGGGGTCTGAGTAAGTCCAATGCTTGATTCCCACCTATCAGTCAGGGAGCCCATTACCTCCTCCTTGTTCAGGTCAACCATCTCTATGTGCTTCTGCAGCATGGTCTTGTCCTCCCTCTCTGCATCTGGATTCTACTTCAGTAGTTTTTTAATTATTTTTCTCTCTTTCTTTTTTTTCAACAATATTGGGGATTGAACCTATGGTATCATGGACAGGGGTACAGTCCCAGAATTCTGAGGTTTAATACTCTTTCATGCCCACCCACCCACCCACCCACACACACACATTCTTATTGCTACTCTGTTTTTAAACTCATAGTCAATGATTTATGTGCTTACCAGAAGTAACATGTCTTCGAGAGATGTAACTACAGTAGGACGCCACCATCTTAGCTCTCACTTAGGTACTGTTTTCTGAGTGTGAACAAACACAGGAGTGACTGTGACTTTGGTGAACAGATATAATTTGACAGAAGGTGAAATGCTACTTTTTATTTATTTATTTTCTTTAAATTTTTTTTCATTTTGCATATCAACCATAGTTCCCCTTCCTTCACTTCTCCTGTCCCCTGTCACCCTCCGTCCCACCCTTCCCACCCACTCCTCAGAGGAGTAAGGCATCCCCTGGGGAGTAGTATACCAAGCTGAAACAGGACCAAGCCCCTCCCCTCTGAATATGGGTGATAGTCATGTGGCTTGATCTGTTGGGGGACCCCTGGCAGTGGGACCTGAACTTATCTCCAGTGCATGAAATGATACTTTTTACAGAAAGAAATAAAAATAAAGCAAGTCAAGTAAAGAACAGCATGCTATCCCCAACAGAAAATACAGGAAGAATTCCCTGAGGCATAAGGTGAGAAAATGCTCTGCTAACACATTAAAGACAATTATAGTAAACAACTATCAAAAAGTGAACTTTCATTTTTCTCTATACAAGCTTTTATGAAAATCAATGCTAGAGTGCTCTTCTGCACTAAACCCAGACATTGTTTCATCCCCCAATTCCCAGTCCTTTTTCGGCTAATCAGTCCTTCCAGACTAATTGATTTCTCATTCTACAACAGCTATTCCTGATTTTAGAAAACATAGCTCCTTTCATTGGAATAAATATTTGACTTATATATACACAACCATCTTTTAATGCATTTGAAACTTACTGTTTTCCTACATTGCATCTTATCAAAGACTGCTACCTGCTTTTCTTTATCCTAGGAGTGGTAACTGCCTCAGACTGCAGCCAAACGTCTTTGCACATGCTCTGCCAACTCATTCTCTTTCTTGTCTGCTTTATGCTTTGCTGCTGTAGCAGAGAGCTATGTTTCACACCATTGGGAATAAAAATGGTAAAGTACAAATATGGAACTTAAAACAGACCCCTAAATGCAAGGAATTACGATATAATTTTACCTTTTACACAGATGCACATTGGGCAGGAGCTTCATTCACTCTTACTGAGCAGCCTGGTTGAGCCAAAGGTGTGAAAACAGGAAACAGCCCAGTCAGTTGCAGAAACAGAGGGGACTTTGGGGGGAATGGCTTGATCATCTAATTAGGGAAGCAGAAGGAGACAGAGCTGAGGAGGAAAAAAAATGTAAACTTGATTATGAAGAATGCTGAAAAGTACTCTGAGTATTTGTCCACTAGTGTGAAGTTACTGGAAGGACTTTCATTTTAGCTGTACCATTCTTTTGAGGGGAGATATGCTATCCAGAGGCACAATTACTGAACTGTAAGAGTAGCTTATTATACTAGGATGGTGATGAATATTTTGGTGAGTCACTTTTTTTTCTGTGTGTATGTCAACATGTGAGAATCAGTAAGTATAAATACATGTGGGTGCACATGTAATGGTGTTTGTATATGTCTGTGTTTGTGTGTGTGTGTGTGTGTGTGTGTGTGTGTGTGTGTAGAAGCCAGAGGACATTGTAGATGTTCTCTTCATTTTCATATTGGTACTAAGTGAAGCCTAAGGCCTCCAGATTGGATGCAAGTGACTTTATCTGCTGGCTCTGGCTCTTCATTAATGATGAAAAACTGCATGTGATAGTGGTAGTATTTGGAATAGGGACATACCACCCTCCCCGCTACACATACATACATGTACACAAAAAAGTTTTAGTATTATTACAGTTTTTCAGATACAAAAATATATCATGTATAGCTAAGCTGGTAGCAGATATATGAAAAATAAATGTAAATACATAAAGACAGGTAGGTGATAGGTAGGGAGATCAGATAGATAGATGATAGATGATAGATAGATAGATAGATAGATAGATAGATAGACAGACAGACAGACAAACAGACAGACTCTTATCATATTTATCATGATTCTGTTTTGGTTTTTTTGATGCAGGATTTCTCTATGTAGCCTTGCTAACCTGGAACTCAGAGAAATCTGCCTGCCTCTGTCTCCCTCCCTAGTGCTGGGATTAAAGTCATTCACCATCACTACCTGACTGGGCTCAACAGGATTTTTATGATCATATTTTGTACTTGTTTGACATCTTAAATGCATTCATTATTTGATATTGTTATTTCCATATCAGTATAGTACTCCCAAACATACTTTTAAATATCAAATCACATATGTGTTTCAGAATAAACATAAAATGTGTCAAATACAAAGTAATAACTATATGAAGTCACATATATACATCTATGTTAGATACAGTGCATTTGAAATAACATGTTTTATTTTGTAAACCCACATAGTTTTACGTTTTTAAAATTTTTTAACAAAATAACAAATAGTTTTGGACAATGAAATATCTTTAATCACATATAGTTCATACAAATGTTAAATTTAGGCCACATGCTTATAGCCAAACATTCTAGGCTACAAAAGAGCATTGATTTAATGAACAAAAATGGAATCAGGTTTTTTTTATTTATATGGTTTATTCAGCCACATTAAAAACTTTATTCTTATTCATAATATAATAATCCATGAAATTTAAGGACTGGTCATTTGAATTTGATCTGAAAATTACAAAAAGTTTAAACCTGAATAAAATAGAGATGATATCTTAGAAGGTTTCATATATGTGTTGGAGAGGCATCTTAACTTACAGGAAAATGGCAGTTTGAGTCACTCTGGCATGGAAGACAGCCACATGGCAGCAAGCAGCTACATGGTGGGAAAATAGTACCTTTGATAAAGAATAAGGAAGGCCAAAGTACTGGTAAAGATGCTTTCAGGTGAGCATCCAATCCAAAAGAAGAGAGCAAAAGGAAAAAGGGAGAACTACAGGCAGGCATCAACAGTGATGCAATAAACTAGTCAGATGCCATGTTCTTCTGAGGCTTTTTTTTTTTAAATTCTAGCAAAGGAGACCAAGAATAATCACAAACACAAATAAAATTTGGCAAAGGGATATAAAGTAAAAGCAAGGAAAAGAAGAACTCAGTGACATTGAGCCAAGACTAAAGGGGAGCGAGGAGATGAATGAATGGCATTTCTATTACCTTTGGCCAGATTGTTTTCACATTCTGGGCTTAGGGGCTGGATCTAATTTGCATATCTGCCTTCATGTCACTTCCTTATTATATTTTCCCCAATTCAACCAGGGGGTGTGGGTGGGGCTACTTTTCGTCACTCACTAAGCCAGGGTTTGAACCCAGTGCAACTGGCAGGAGGGCTTTTGTTTTCTGTTAAAGTATGACCAGTAACTTCCTTTTCCAACCTTCTCCTGCTGTTCTAGACATACTTCATATGAATTGCAAACCCTTGGGGTAGCTTCTCAGCTCTTCTCTTCCAAGAATGTTGAGTTCCTGAGAAACAAAAGCATGTCTTTTCTTGTCCAAATACTGTCCTTTAGGTAAAATGTAGCCTCAGTCCTACATTATATCACAGGCACAATGCCAATTTCTCTTCCCAGAAAATTGTTCATATTTTCAAAAATATTTTATCAGAGCTCTAAATTTTTAAGTGACTTCAGCTATGAATAATTTAAGAAGACTTTTTAAAAAAGTAATTTTGTCCTTGCTATACATTTAAGAAAAAAAGCTGATTGTAGTGAAACATGTTTGAGACTGTACTGCTGTTAATGGGCCAATGTACACTACTTTGACTGACAGGTTGAGATCATTTTATATTCACTAAATGTACACCTTACAAGGCCTCTGTTTCAATTGTGTTAAAATTAATTAATGGGTTGCTTAAAAGGTTGAAAATTTTGCATTCTTTAGATGTTAATTCCTCTCCAAGCAAAAGCTCTCCAATTGTGGGAATAGGCACTAATTGTAGAAAAAGCAAAATTTCAAAGGATATTAAAACAGAAATGCATTCACAGTTTTAAAATAGTTTTGCTTCGCATCTTCTTGCTGTATTACTGAGTTCATAGGGACCAAACTTAATAACACCATTAAGACAAATATTTAGCACAAGCTGGGAACATTTTCATTCTAACCATGAAAGCCACTTTCTAAATTATGTAATTAATATGATACTCCAATGTGCAGAATATAAGCCTACTGCTGTGCCTAGTCCAGCTTGTTTGCTTTTGTCCTACAGATTGTAAGCAATAAATGTTTAATAAGCTAAACAACTGATTGCAATTTACATGAAAAAAAATTTGCAAAAAATAGTTTTCAATTACCTTTCAGTATTACCCTACCCTATGGGAAATTCCAACACTCAGAACTCATTCACATGGACACAGCTATCAAATACACACTCTGGATATTGATATTGCTCTTTTTTAGATATGGCCATATATGTGTCTGAATGGGATACATTAATAAAATTTAAAAAAAATAAAATGCCCTTACTCTAATTTGTGTTTATCATTCTAATGCCCTTCCCTATAATGAGATTAATAACTACCTTACATACCATCCTAGAGCCTTCATCCAGTAGCAGATAGAAGCAGAAGCAGACACCCACAGCTAACCACTGATCCAAACTCCTGGAATCCAGTTATAGAGAGGAAGGAGAGATAAGCAAAGTCAAGACCAGCCTGGAGAAACCCACAGAATCAGCTGACCTGAATAAGGGGGAGCTCATGGACCCCAAACTAATAGCTGGAAAACCAGCAGAGCACTGACCCAGACCCAGACCCTCTGAACGTGGGTGTCAGTTAGGAGGCCTGGGCAGTCTATGGGGCTTCTAGTGGTGGATCAATATTTAACCCCAGGGTATTAATGGACTTTGGGAGTCCATTCTACACAGAGGGATACTCTCTTAGCCTAGACAAAAGGGGGAGGGCCTAGCCACTATTCCAAGTGATGTGACAGACTTTAAAGATTCCCCCACAGAAGGCCTCATTCTCCCTGAGGAGCAGAAAGGGGATGGGATAGGGAGTCGATGGGGGGCAGGAGAAGATGGGAGGAAGAGGGAACTAGGATTGATATGTAAAAAAGATTGTTTCTAATTTAAATTTTAAAAAGTATATGCTTTAAAAAAGAGAAACTCTTATTATTGAATTTATTACATTGTCATGAAATTTGGGGAAGCAAACATTACAATGAGGTCCCTGAGAATGGCATAGTTCATTTGGTAGATCTCTTTCCTAGAATACCCAAAATTCTGGATTCAATATCCATAAAATCTAATATGGTTGTCATGCATATACATAATACTAACAAAAGGAAGGTAAAAACAAGAGGGTGTGAAATAATTTCAAGGTTATATTTGGCTATATAATGAATAAGCTAGATCTGAGTAAGGAAGACTTTAGAAAAGTCTGACAGAGCTGATAGAGAGCAGGCACCTTGTGGAGGAACAAACTTGTTTGCTATGTTCTGCTCTCTGGAATTGAGTTGTTAGGGCACATACTGAACTTTTAAAACTGTGATTTTGGTCTCCTTTCTGCTTGGGCTGATTCTTTCTCAGCAAGTCTGATGGTATCTCTGATATCTCTTGTGGTATAAACACACTGCACCCAAATGTAATGGGTGCGAATAAGGGATGTGCAAATTAAGTGCAACCTGACAAAAAACAGCCCAAAACTTCTTCTGTATGGCTTGTAAATTATGAGTGGGACTAACCATTTCAGGTGATCAAAAGAGCAAAAAGTAAAACTCAACCAACTACAGAGATCTGCTGGCTCTTGTCCTAAAACAAAAAATAATTCTATTTTCTATGGATGCTGTCAGTTAAGAATTCCAAAGTATCTCAATTGGCTACTTTTGCCTTGCAGACTCTCAGTGAATTTCAATCAGATGTTGAAGGAGAATTAATTTACAGAAAATTGTGAATGAGTTCAGACAACAGGCCAAGGCAACCTCTGATCATAGGGCAACTACTAAAAACCATTGTATCATCTCCAAACATTTATTTTTTTCTTACATGAAAAGTGGACTCACTTTAAATTAGGACCATCAAAGTCAGCTCCTTAAAAACCAGTCCAAATTCCAGAATCTTATATTTTTCATTAATGCCATTATCAAGGATGCCCCTTGAATCCAGTTCTTCCCAATTAGGAGACTGTTAAGTAACAGTTATCTGGTCCTTACATACTCAACATAAGCAGGCAGAACACATGAAATCAAATTGTATGGTCTAACTATGATCCAAAAGAGGATATTTGGAGGCACATGTGAGCCAGTTGGCCAGTGGCCATTCTGAAAATAGGCATGCACAGTTGCTAGGATGCTGCAGCTCCATCTAGGCAGCTAGGTCGTGAAATGGAAAAGACCATGAGAATCTGTGATAGCTAGGTGCATGGAGTGGGCAAGTTTGTTGAAAATCCCCAGCAAACTACACTTCCCAGTGAGTCTGGAATGAGCTAAGTTAAGATTTCACAGTTTGTCCTTATGTATAGAATGCTACCTACCCATCTGGTTTCAAATCAGTTATTGCACCATCTAAGTTAATTTAACCTGGGGAATGCAAACTCAGATTTCACAAATAGCATAAACAGCACACTGTCCAGTGACATGAGAATTCTGCTTTGCTTTGCTGGATTTGTGGCTTTTAAAGAAAACAAAGAGGAATCAGTAATAACTGCCCTTTCACAATTCCTTATAGTCTTCCTGTACCTGTAAACTTGACGAATGATAAGTGTCAAGTGATAGACTTGCTTTGTAAAGTTGAATTGGGTTAAGTTGAAGAAAGATGAGAAAGTACTTAAGCCATTCCTCTCCCTTTTTTATTCAAAGCCCTGAGTAGGTCTGAGGTCTCTCAGCTCCTTCTGACAAAGATGAAAAGCTCTTTGGGAAAACTCTAACCCTTTCCAGGTATTACTGTCCTCCAAGGAAAAATGTTGACCAAAGAAGGACAGGGTGAAAGGGAGTCTACAAACATGTTTCTTTTCTTCCTTCTTCAAGAAGTCAACTGATACATCATCTGGATTCCTTGAGAAGCTCTGGACAGTTCAATATTCAATCACCAGTCATATTTATGCACCATTTCCTTTTTCAGTTTACATTTATGGTTCTAGGTTTGTAGATTCTGGCAACATTTGATTCAAACTAGACATTATAAAAAACCCAGGATAAGACAAGTTCAAACATTATAGCAAATTTTATGCTTATAAAAGCCACTATTGCATTATAAAAATGCAAATATATTTAATAATGTTAAATTATTGATAAACATATAGACAAAATAACACAGAGAGTACTTTATCTGTATATAACATTGAATTAAAATACATACTTATAGATCATTAGTGCCTTTACAAAGAGTGATTTTGTATTAAATGAACGATTTTTCAAACCTATACATTTAACATTTTGATTGCTATCATAATATAATAGTCATTACCTTAATCCTTATCTAAGCATATTTTAATTATAATACTTCCATTAGTATACATTATATTATAAATACTAAGGTTTTAAATTTTCTAAGATTTTCTATAAATTATCTTACTATCTATCAACTTGCAGTTTATGCAATTTGAGGTGAGGTACATTCTTCCCTGGATGTAAAATCTATGACTTCTACTAAATATCCCCAAAACATCTACGTTGCCACAATATATTTATGAAATGCTTTGATTTTCAGAGTGATTTGGCATGTGCACGCACCCCTCCATCCAAGAACAGGTATGTATGTGTAACTCTATTCCATTTCTCTGCTTTCTACTTCAGTTCATTACACTTGATGCTTAGTCTATCAGAGAGGTTCTTTGCCCTTCACTTCAGTATGAAATTTGTTCTCTCTGTTCCTCATCAAATATCCATGAAATAATCACCCTGTCCTTAATACTGAAGAAGGTTATCACTTATTAGCAAGCAGTGAATGGTGACTACTTTCAGAACCATTGCCATCCCGTTGTCCTTGAACCCATAAGCCTTAGGTTTGCAAACAGCTTCTTGTCACAATAACCAAAACTGTCCTTCAAGAGGAAGTTCATAGCTGCTAATATCTGAGTGATCATCCTTTCTACTTGTTAGGATAGTGAACTGGATGCTGAGGTCCTGGACTGGAATCTAGCCAAGTGTATCTAGTAATCATGGCCTATAAGCACCATGGCTTTTCTCTGCTGATGCATACACACTACACATCACCTTCAGAGCTTGCTGATGTTCATGGTATGAATGCTTTTCCACAATGTGACTGAAACAACTTTCCAAATATATTTTGCATTAAAAGCTAGCTTGTCGGAGCCCATTCTCTGTGGTGGGAATCCATGCTCACCCTTAATGCAGGGAGTGGGGGTGAGGAGGCTTGGTTCTGCTTCAATTTAAGGGCTAAGGTTTTGTTGACTCCCCATGGGATCTCTTAGCCTTGGGAAAGAGTGGATGGAGGATGGGATGGGGGGTCGGGGGATCGGAAGTCAGCGGTGAGAGGGAGAAATGTGTTTGGAATATAAAATGAAGTTAAAGTAAATAAATAAAAAACAAGAAAACAAGAGCTTTTATACAATAAAAATTGTTGTTTCTGGAGAATAGTAATGTTAATGATCTAACTTTCAATGCTCACACAAAACTATTGTTCTAAGGTTGGTCACTAATTGAGATCTGGAGAAGTATTTAGGTGATGATTATCCTTCTGCTAAGTGTTTTAATTTCTGTTATCATGGGACCAGGAAATCGATCAATATGTTAAATGGAGGCACAACAAACAACTTATCAGTTTAAAACAATTAAAGGCAATTCAATAAGTCTGAACATCTGGAATCAGATTGAACTGTATTTTATTGTACTAGACTGGAGTACTTTAGGGCATTGTTTGGTAAATTCTTAAATGAAAATAAACTGCTAGCTTTCCCAGTAAGGTTAACAACTTGAAATGTTTCCCTTGCAGCTCATTTACAATATGGAGGCAATATTATTCTAGGATGATGGTAATATAATATTTTAATTTCCAAGCTCCCACATGTATTTATGTGTAGACATTTGTACACACATAACCATCCTTAATTCTGTCTTGTAAATCTTTGCAGTATTCAGCAATTCTTTGAAATTTTTGGCTCAATTCTCTGAGTTCCTACCTGTTGAATTTCAGACTCAAAAAGATAGGTAAGGGCTGTGTGTGTGTGTGTGTGTGTGTGTGTGTGTGTGTGTGTGTGTGTGTGGTATGTGTGTGGTTTTCTGTGATGTGTGTATGTGAATGGTATGTGTGTTGTGTGTGTATGGTATGTATGAGTGTGTATATGAGGTGTGTGTGGCATGCGGGGCACTGTGTGTAGGGTCTGGTTTGTGTGTATAGTATCTGTGAGTAGGGAATATGTATGTGTGTAAGTAGTGTGTATATGTGGTGTGTGTGGTGTTGTGATAAGTGTGGTTTCTGTGTGTGGAGTGTGTGGTACATGTGACATGTGTGTATATGTGTGGAATGTGCTGTGTGGGTATGTATGTAATAAACTCCTAAATGTTTATTAATACTGCTCGTTTATATTGCTAACTTCATACAATAATTGAGATTTAATTATTGTGTTCTTTCATCACACAGTGGGTTTCAAAGCCTATCTTATGTAAGGGGAGGGAGAAAGGACTTGCTATAATTTATATTTAGAACCTTCCACAAAGATTCAGCTGTCCTGGCTTGGATTGTGTCTAATGGTGCTGAGAAGGGAGAAGTTGAGCTCTGGAGAGGTGGAACCTAATGGAGGTGTTAGGTCACTGGGGACATATTCCTGAAAGGACAGTGAGCTCACTTCCTTCATCCTTCTGAGGTTTGTTTGTTTGTTTGTTTTGTTTTTGTTTTTTTGTTTGTTTGTTTTCTGGCTATGAGTTGAGTGGCATTCCATGTTCCCTATTCCATTCATGATGTGCTGCCTCATCAAAGGCACAGACCAACAAAAGCCATTGATCCTGGACCAAAACTCTGAGTCTCTTGGGGAAAACAAACCTTTTTATAAATTGTTTCATTGCAGATATTTATTGCAGCAATAGAAAGTGGGCTTGAATAGGAATTCAGTTAGAAATAATTTTAAAACAAGATCAAGCTGTGTGAACATAAATGTCCTTAGGAGGACTCCAGTTTATGCTAAATGTTGGGATTTAAAAGTTGTGTGTGAACTCAGTGTGAAACAGCAGTGTGAGGCAGGTGTTAAATTCATTAACTGGGAGGCAATGTCAGATTAAGATGACTCCATCAACTAAGTTCTAAATGTAAGCACAGCAAAATCCAACTTTAGTAAATGTTTGTCACACACTAAAAAATCAGATTCATTCAAAATTACTTAAAAGCAGCCAGAAAGACTTTGGTTATACTCTAGCCAATAAATACAATTTTTCTCACTTTCGTAAATACCCTTGGAAAGACAATTCTTCATGATTCTTTGGTGGAGCCCAAACTGCTTATAGTTTACCACTGCTGCATAACTAAACAAGAGTCTGCTCTAATGAATTCTTTAACATTTTAACCTGATTTATTTTATCTCTTAACATAGCACAAGGTTAAACTTTTGCTACAGGCATATATATCCAACAGCAGAAGCAAAGAAACTGAGGAAAGATCAGTCAGTGGACTGAGAAGTGCCCAGAAGGAGCATGGAAGGCAAATGCACATCACAGACATAAACATAGTCTCACTAAGTCCTCATTGGCGAAACATTGGCTCCTGCACTAGTTATATTTTTTGTTCCTGTAATGAAATGTTATGACAAAAAGCAACACAGGGAAGAAAGGGTTTATTTGGATTATCAATTATATTCCTAGATCTGGGAAAGCCAAACCAGGACCTAAGGTAGGAAGCTGAAGGCATGAACTGAAGCAGAAATCATAAAAGAAACCTTCATAACTCCCTCAACCTGACTTCTTATACATCCCCAGACCACCAGCCCAGGAGTGGCAGAGCCACATTTAATCATTAATCAAGAAAATACGCTAAAGACTTTCCTACTCAGACTAGTGTGATGAAGGCATTTTCTCCAGTGAACTCCCTTTTCTCCTAGATGACTTTAGCTTGTGTCAAGTTGACCAAAAACTAACAGGCACAACTATGAAAAGTCTATCCTAAGAGCTCTCCTAAAGAGCTATGTAGATGCCTGTGACTTAACTATGATGCCAAACCAGTTCATTTTAAAGAAAGTATTTATTGCTATTGCCAGAGAGCTGGAAACTCAGCACTAAGCCTCAGTAGAATAGTCATTATATAAAATAGATTTCTCACATGTTCATCAGATAATTTTTACATTTATTTCATATCTCTTATTGCCTCACTTAAATTTTAGCAGCTATTTGTTTGTGGCGAGTGTTTGAAACTTGGAACATTTCAAATGGCCTCCAATGTCAAAACATTTCCCAACTAATTTGATTTGAAGCAAAAACATTTCCAAGTTCTCTTGAATGACTGAGATGAGTTTGGCTAAAAAGAGCCTGTCGAAGTTTAGTGGTTTCTAACCACGTAAAACAGCCTCCTAACACTTGTATAATAAAAAAAGGCTTGGAGAGGAATGGAAAGCCAAAGCCAAGAGAGTGAGGAAACATAAAAAACATGTTCTAAGAGTCTTACACAAAGAAAAAGGCAAGATTAAAACAAAGGTAGTGGCTTCAGTGGCTTCAAATGCAGACCAGAGAACAGGGACTCAAGCTTTAGAGCTTAAGTCAGCAGAGTTCTAAGACCTTTGCATGCAGTTGAAGCGTATAGCATAAATTAGCTTTACAAACTACGGAAGGAAACTTTTCTTTTTAAAAGTGTAAATAGATTTATGTATTTGTTGTGTGTTCATGTGTTTTTATGTGTTGCATGTGCCTGAGTTATATATATGTAAACCACATATGTACAGTGACTATGTGTAGTGAAAGTGGAACAACAGGCAATGTGAGCTTCAAGATGTTTGTGTTTAGAACTGAACCCTAATCTTCTGCAAGGCACTGCTCAGTCCTCTCTCAATTACATTTTGTGAGCCACTGTTATACACAAGGTGATACTTGATTTCAAAATGATTTAATTTATTCTGTTTCATAACATACTGGAAGAAAACAAGAAAAATATTGTATGAAAAATTCATTCATCTTAAATTTAATTACAATGTTTTCTTGAATATAATTAAACAACTTTATTTTTTGACAGTGCTGAAAAATATCATTTCTAAACTACAAGCTCACTGTAGATAGCTTTCAATTCTTAATTTCACCTATCATGGCTTTCAACAAATATATGTTGTGTTGTATGTATAGAATGAGCCTCATAATTCTTCCCTTTCGAAACACTTGTTTTGTTTCCAAAAACTTCAATGTCAAAAGTTCTTCCAAATAAAAGGGGATCATTTTGGTATTCACAAACATAAAAGTCTGATGAAAATGAAATGTTTGACATTTTGGACATAAAATTTTACTCTAAAATGGTGTTCAGTTGAAACAAGAATAAACAGTTCTGGATGGTATAGATTGGGTTGTTCTAGCCACAAATATGACTTTCAAAATCATGATCCAGTTTTTCAAAAAGCAGTAAAAGCGGAATGTGAGCTCTTGCCAAGCAGGTTTGCTGTTTTGCATTTCTAGGTCTCAGTGGCTGATGAATACCTGAATGTGTCTCCAAGTGGAGGCTAGCCAGGAGAAGGGTGGAAGGCTCTTTATGATTGTGTTTCCAATGGCTTCAGGAAACACAAAACACTGGACTGTGATGTGGGGGTATCACATTACTCTCAATTACTGTAAAACAGTTGTATATGAAAATAACAATTTAAATTACTGTCTTCAGGAAGCTCTCTCTCTCTCTTTCTCTCTCTCTCTCTCTTCATCTCCTTTTCTTTTGAGTCTAAGGAAATGTCTTTTGCCTAGCCTTAGATGGTTGAATAATAAATACAAATTTCTATATATGATTCTCTGGGAATATATGTTTTACCAGTCCATTCAGTGTTAATGGAATAGCCTCAAGTTTAAGCTGCCATTATCTCATCTTTAATATTCACTTATTAAAGCAAAAAATGAAAATTGAACTGAAGCAGATGTGTGTCCACCTCAAGGGATTACCAGCTCATATGCAATTGTTTAAAAATGAACTTTGCAAAGACTTACTTAATTCACTTGATACTTGTTTACAAAATATGTGTAATATACTTACAGTCTCTGATAAATGTTTGCTGTAGCTGCTCCATGCCCTGTGAGACAAAGTTTTTCTAATGCTTTAATGTACCACTAAGAATGAACAGCAGTGTATGTAGAGACAGGTTTCTCACTTCATATTCCAAGTTTACCCACGTATCGCTTTCCTGCCTCAGTCTCCTTACCCTTGAGCTCAATAGAGATGCACCACCATGCTTCAATTCTCAGCACCCCCGCAACCCCAACTCCAAATTCCTGTAAACTATATTTTCATTAATAATTCTAAGTTTCTATTTTCTCTAGATAGTCAGGTTCAACCCTTTCATTAATAAATTCCAAGTTTCTATTTTCTCTAGTTAGTCAGGTTCAACCCTATTTCCAAACAGATTTTTCAGTTGTTCTCCACACTCTACCATGCATATCTCTCTAATTTATAACCATTGTCCCAAGAAGATAGCCTCTCAGCAAAGAATAGTCTTTTTTATTGAAAATCTTGTAGTTCATAAAAGTTCAAAAAAAAAAAAAAAACACAAAACATGATGTTAATTTGTTTTCATTCCTGTTTTTTTTCTGTTTGTTTGTTTTGTTTTTTGTTTTTTCCTGAACAGAGCTGGTAGCATAAATAGGCATTAGTCTATGGCAGATATATATCAAATATAGTTTTATTAACCTATGATAGTAAAATCCATAAAGGTAGGAACAAAGAAACTTTGTAGTTATTATTTTATTTAAAAGCACAATGCTAAAAATCTTACAATATAAAATATTACCTATACCTTCAAATTTAAGAAACTACAGCATTAACAGGGGTCAAATACTAAGCTCAATTCCTAAATTATGGGTGAGCATGAAGCTGAAATATAAAACTTCAATCTTTAAAAATACACTTTATTGTTGGTCATTGGTGGCGCACACCTTTAGTTCCAGCGTTTGGAGGCAGAGGCAAGCAGATCTCTGTGAGTTCGAGGCCAGCCTGGTTGACAGAGCTAGTTCCAGGACAGGCTCCAAAGCAATACAGAGAAACCATGTCTTAAAAAACAAAACAAAATAAAAATACATTGTATTTTATACTATGCAATATTTTTTAATGTAACAATTATTAATGAGATGCAAAGCTGATAACAGACAGGATATGTGGATATTGAGGTCCCCTCTACAATTCCTAAACCTAAATAACATGGCTGGTTACTCTATGGTGACCTAAAATAATATTTTCCTACTTTTGTACAATAACTAATAGTTAATGGTTTCTAGCATATCATTAAATATTTCTTTCTGTGGTAGTGTTTACTCTGTGAGAATTTAGTTATAATTAAAACTTTCTGATGTTACAGGTTCATTACCGTAACTGGATTTGGTCTAAATATTTCATAATAGGTTAGACCTTTGCTGACCTGCTGTTATGCTCCTCCCATCTTTGCTTTTTGGAAGATGAAGCAGGAGAATCAAAAGTTCAACACCATATTTGGCTACAAAGGCAGTGGAAGCTAGTATGTGTGACTTGAGACCCTAGCTCAAAAAATAAATAACTAAAAGAACAAACATCTTGTCAACAAGAGATACATTGACTGTAGTGAGGTTAACCGTTCAGTTTCTTATTTGGATTTTTGAAAACCACAAATATTTGATCTTGCATTTTATTCTTCTAAAATTAAAGTCAAAAGAGAATAAAAGGTTAAGTTCCCCAGATATACTTTCATATTAATTTCCTTTGCAAATTCAAAATTCTATAGTATTCTTATTAACTGAATACACCAGTAAACTGAGTTCTTTATCTAAATGGGCCTGAGGCAAAGATTCCAGTCTACATAACAAACTCATTGCCCATGTTCAGTTTTGGTGTGCTTGTCTGCTTTGTGGGAAAATCTTCCATGTGAATCCCAGTGACCCCATGAGTAGGAAAAGCAGCCAGCAGCCAGGAAGTTAAATGAAGGAATGCTACCATCTGTTGAGTTATCCACTTATAATACTCCCAATGAGGCAATATAGAAAAGCAGACAAACATGAGGGGACATGAGAAGGAAAAAGAGACCTGATTTAGGAATCTGGTTGAAACCTCTTGTCAACAGAGGAGTAACAATTCTAGAACAATTACCAAATGCTTACGCCTTCTCCTTTGCAGCTAAAAACGTGAGATAGTCTAGAAAATTCTCACCAGAAACTCTATTCACAGGAAAGTTGTATTCTAAAAACCCATTTAGTGATATAATTTGAGTATTAAAAATGGTATGTATAGCTAATACTAAACCTTAATATCAGCTCTGCCTCGTGGAGATGTGCTCACATATAGGTAATCCTACTTTTTGCTGTTCTCTAGGGGAAGCCCACACCCATTGTCGACTTAGTTCTGAGTGTGGTTTTTTCCTCTTAACTTTCAGGTCAAGCTTCCAAGTCCACTTAATTTTACTGACTAAACATGGAATCTTCTCAAGGTTAAAGCCATGAATCTCAGCATGGGCTAATTCTAAGTACCTGAAGGATTAGGGAAACTCTTTGGGTTGCTGGAAGTGTCACGTGGAAATTTCTGTCTCTAACCCCTCACCACTATCACCAAGATTATGTACTCCAGTTTGTTGTTACAAGTAGTTTTCCTGCCAGCCTGGCCCCACAGCCATGTCAGTCCCAAATAACACACAGAGATACTGTATTAGGTATAAAGCTGTTGGCCTGTTACTAGCCTTACTTATTAGCTAGCTCTTTCTTAAATATTAACCCATTTCTATTAATCTAAGTGTTTCTATGTGGTCTTATCTTTCAGGAGATAGGGTTAGGTTTGGACCTCTTCTCTCTCAAGTCTTTACATCTTGAATCTCCCCACAAAATCTCCAAGATTCCTCCTTTTCTCCTAGTCCCACTTAGCTTGCCTTCCCATTTGCCAACAGTGCATTATTCATATTTACAGAATGGCATCTCACCATCAGTTTGTCTCCCTATTCTATTCATCATTTGACACTCCAAGTGAAGAACAGAGAGAAGACTTAAAAGAAAAAGCAGGTTATGAAATGAAAAGTGTTGATTTTATGTTGTCTAAATTGTGTTCTTGGGGTTTGACTTAAAGGGAACACCCATCAGATTTACAGGAAGCAGAGCACACACATAGGACAGATACATTAGGTTGCACACCCTTAAACCAGAAAGAAAAGCCCAAGTTTCACAGAATATAACCCTTCACCAGTCTTAGGACACGTGCACATCCCCAGTCCCTCATTCAGTCTCTTGGGCTCTTTGTGGCAGGACCCTAAGGGAGCAAAGGCTCTGCTTTGTTCCTGGAGCTTACAGTCTGACACCCCCACCCATGCCCCCAATCACATGCTAAGAACATTTCTCATTTTAGGATAGTTGATTTCTTAATTGCCCTATTTACTCTAAGGAAACTACTTAACAAACACATTCTTTTTATTAATTTGTGTCCCATGTCTCCCCTTATCAGACGCTGCTCTCTTATTCCAAAAAGCCTGCATTTATGGTAATTTGAGTTTCTCTGCCTGAGTTTCTGAGGAAACAGGCTGAATTTGATCTGTTCATTTCAGCATTTTTGGAAGAGCATAATACAGCACACTTTGTGCTGGAAGTTAATTCAGCCCTTTGGAGGCAAAGCCAGTTCAAAGACATGCTTTTTCTGCTTAGTGAGTTTCAAATTTGTAATGGGACCATGTCAAAAATGAATAAATTAATTAACTAAACCAGAAAAAACTAATGTCGTAAATCATAATCTGTCCTGTTCAGTGTCACAATTCCCTGACTCAATCTTCCTGCTCCCTCATGCCCACCTCTCCCCTCCTCTTCTCCCCTTCTGTTTCTTATAACTCCCTCTTCCCTCCCCCTATGTTCCCAATTTGTTCAAGAGACTTGACTCCTTCACCTTCTCTGGGGGACCATGTATGTCTCTCTAAGGGTCTACCTTGTTTCCTAGCTTTTCTGTCTGTGTGGCTTGTAGACTGGTAATCCTTTCCTCTATGTCTAAAATTCATATATGAGTGAGTACATACTGATGGAAGCAACTTAATGCATGCTTGCATTTCAGTGTTATCTATCTTTTCTTGGACAAAGTGTTTTAAATAACTTCACATTTTCCCCCATTGGTTTGAGCATTTAAAATATGGCAGTGAATATGTTTCTCTATGTTTCTACAGTATCTGGATATATAGCAAGACATTTTAGTAAGAATTTATGGGTTATATGCAGTGATATATGAAATGTATAGCAATGTTTATTTTCCATTTTCATTTTATTAATGAATTACATACATGTAACAAAATTTACATTCTATTCTAGTACATTCTCCCTATCACACCATGATGCTAACTTGGCCTGGCAGCAATGGTGACTAATGAGCAGAATAATGTAGTGATAGCTGGTCTAGTAGGTGCAGGAGAGGAAGTTTTAATTAATCCTGTCCTTGGTAACCGATTTGAAATGAATGGAGAATTGTTTATATCTCCCTAGGAGATATTAATGAAACACATTTATTATATATTTTCATTCACAAGGGTTCACTTTATTGTATGGGATTTTCTGAAATAAAATTATGCATAATATTTGTTCCTAGAAATGTACCATAATGATACTAAATTATTTTACTGATTATCATTGATACATAACAATTTTACTTTTAATTTAATTCTTTATCAAAGCATTTTTAGTGTTATAAAATTATCTTCTGGAGCTGGAAAAATAGTGTAGAAGGCAAAGTGCTTTCTGTTGAGTCATAAGGATCTGAGATTGTATGTCCACAGAATAAAGTCAGAAGCCATATAATGTACCTGTAATCCCAGAAATCAGACAGTAAGATGGAAAATAGAGGTAGGAGAAGCCTCAGAAACTTGTAGGTAAGTACCTTGGCATATTCTAAGAGAGTGAAGACTGAAAACCATAGTTGTCCTCTTACTTGCACAAACATGTTAAGGTACACAAATATTACAAAAGAATAACTTTTCTGAAATAAAATCCATTGAGGTAATCTAAGAAAATATATTCTAACAGGGCCTAAAAATTGGTTTTTCTTTTAAATTAAATTTTGGAATATGAAAAAAACATTGTGTTTCCAATATATACTTATATATACTTAGCTATTTTTCAGATTTGTTACTAATGTGGAATAAATATTACTATAAAAGGCATGTATATATCATTAGTATATATCAGTAAATCCCCTTTTTGAAAAGTAAAATATAAATATTATTAAGGCATTTGAAAACATATCATTCAACAATAATGGGAATATTAGCTTACAGAATTCACAAAGGATTTATATATTTACTTTGCTCACTATAGCATTAAGAGATAAAGGGTATATTTTTAAAATGTTTCTTTCAATACTTTTTATATCTCAAAGAGGAAATGCTACAGGTCGAGTCTTTGAGTAGTGTCTAACATTAATTATTGAATGCTATTAGTAATTATACAATGTCTGTAGATCTCAGATTCCTCATGGAAAACATAGGTAACTGTAGCACAAAGGTGTAGGCAGATTTTTCTGCCCCTCCTCCCAGTCCCCAAACAACCAAAGAGACTTAATCATGAAAGCTTGGCTAATAGCTTAGACTTATTGCAAACTAGATTTTATAACTTAAACTAACCCATTTGTTTTCACCTATGTGCTTTTACTTAGTTTGGTTACCTTTAATTTGCAATGCCCATGCTACTTCCTCTGCATCTAACTGGTGACTCTTGATGTCTACTGGCAACCCTGACTTTCTTCTTCCTAGAGTCATCTTCGTCTGGCTGCCTTATCTCCTCCCTAGCAGAGGGCCATTCAGCAAAGGCCATTTTCAGCAAGAAAATGATGGTATTGGAGCCTAAGGTCACACTGAATCTGCAATTAAGAAGCAGAGAAAATCGGGTGTGGTGGCACATACCTTTAATCACACTGTGAAAGCAAAAGAGATGGATCTCTGTGAGTTCAAAGCCAGCCTAGTGTACAGAATGAGTTCCAAGCTCCCTAGACCTACATAATGACATTAAAAATTAAAAAGATGCTGAGAGAAATGAATTCTCTAGTATTCAGCTAATTTTCTGCTTTATATTTAGTTGGAACCTCAGGCATTGAAATGATACCATCTGCACTTAAGGTGCATATTTCCAATACAATTAACCAGGCCCAAATATTCCCCAAGGGCATATCTTCTAGGTGATCCTAGATCCTTTCAAGCTGACAATCAATATTAACTATCACACTATACCTTATCAACAACATGACACCTGAACTTTTAAGCCATGTTCTTTTTTCCCTTAAGCTTATGACCATTTCATAATGAAAAATGCATTCAGCCAAACATCAAAATAATCCACAGTATCTGGTAGTAAATTCTGAGTCTTTTCTAAGACTCAGTCCATCTCTTAGCTGTCTGCTTCAATAAAACAAGACACGTTAGATGTTGAAAGCAGTTTTCCTGCCAGCTTTGTCCCAGAGCCACATCAACCCGAAATAACACACAGATCCTGTATTAGATGCAAAGCTGTTGGCCTGTTACTAGTGATTGTTATTGGCTAGCTCTGCCTTAAATATTAACCCAATTCTATCAATCTAAGTAGTTCCACATAGTCTTATCTTACCAGAGTGAGGGTCTGGACCTGTTGTCCACTTGGTCCTATGTTTTGAACTCCCCTCTCCTATATCTCCCAGAATCTTCCTTATCTCATAGTCCTGCCTACCTTGACTTTCTATTTGCCAATGCTGTTTTATTCATTAACCAATTTTACAGAATGACTTCTCCTATAAGTTAGACATGTCCAATACACAGTGATACAGAATAAACATTTCCATTCCAAGAAGGAAGACTAGGGACATAACAGAGAATGACTGACTTGAAACAAGACCTCAAGTCAGTATGACAAACATCAACTCCAGGAGGTCTGTGGGTCCTGTAATACAGTCCTCTGGTCTTTCAAGGGCTTGAGGAGCCCCACCATTTAACTCTGTCTTCCAAATGTGCAGACAATATTTCCCTCTTGCTGAACTCATTTCTCGTCTTTAGCTTTCCTCCGCTCAAGTCCTTTGGTACAAAAATTTCCAAAATTATGTGGTGTTTATTGTGACTTTAGATTCATCATCTATATTTTTTTAGTTCATTTTTAATTTTGCTACTGACACAAATAAACTTTTTTATCAGTCACATGCAAATTTTAACTTTAACAGAAGAAGTTAAATACTATAGTAATGCGCAGAATAAATATTTTAGTGCTCTTCCTTTCCTCTGAATAATTTACTCAAGGTTCAGTGGACTGTCCCTTTTGTTTCAATACTAATAGATGAAGAATTACTTCCCCCAGGAAAGCAATAGCAACTGTGGAATATTATCCTTTAATGTATTCTGAACACAAACATAGTATCATCCATAATATCAGGAAAAGTGTAGAATGGTACAGATGATTATGTTTTTTATTTAAACAGGAAAAATGCTTCAGATTTTTCATGAGATCTTTTTTAGTTTAAGGGCATGACCAGTATGTATAGTATTTTACAAGCTAAAGTATAATCAAGTTATAAATACCCTGATTTTACACTGTAAGAAATAAATTATATGCCATAAATATGTTAGATTTATATTAGAATATATGTATTCACATTAATTCTATATGATTGTAAAGCTTTTATATGTTTTAGGTCTGCATATTTGTTTTTACTATGTGTAAATAATAAGCACATCAAACATACAACCTTATTTCTTTCAAACATAATAGGAATTTAACATTTCAAAATATCATTTTTCTATTATGTAGTTGAACAATAATTACCTTCAGATACATAGTCTCGTGAATACAGTATTAACAATTGTCTGTTATGAACGACTGGTTATATCAGTAACTCAATGAGCTGTATTTATTTCATATATAATATAAAATAAATCATTTCACCTTCTTAATGTTAACATTGAAAAATAAATCCCTATAGTGACTCTTATTCAGTCACTGAAAAATGAATCCCTATAGTGACTCAGATAGGCACTGAACATATCTAACAATTACACAATGTGTTTTATCAGAATTCTCTCTCTCTTTCTCTCTCTCTCTCTCAGTTTAACTAGTTTGGATTATGTTAAATTGTTACTAGAGATGGGGTGGCTTAAGTCCTTACATCTCAGAATTCTAGAAGCAGGGAAGAGTAACATTGGGGTGGAGGCATTTTTGTGTGGGAGGATCTGCTCCAGGTACAATGTCTTCCTAGTGTATTTATAAATAGGAGCAAGGCAAAGGGAAGGAGAGAAGGAGACAAGGAAGAAAGTACGGAGGGAGGTATGTAAGATGGGGGAAAGAAGGAACAAAGAGATAGACAGAGACAGACACAGACAGAAAGACAGACACAGAGATTGAGAAGAGCTTCTCATCAGAAAATCAAAATCTAATTATTTCTCTTCTAGCATACTATCCTCAGTCACAGGACTTAGGATATGTCCATCTCCCCCTTTCTTTTAGAATCCTTCAACCATCAAAGGTGATCTTTCTTTTACCCTTGAAGCTCCCTTTTTGCTTCTTTTCACTAGGATTCATTGAAGCTATACAAATCAAGTCTCACCAGTATGAATATCTAATCATAACCTGAACAAGACTTATACCAATATGCATGCTATGAAAAGAGGGAAGCTTAGAAAGTCTCAACCCTACACAAAGAACTACAAGCTACAAATATTTGGTGAGAGTGGGAGAAATAGTCTTCCTCAGTGAAGAGCACACCAATTGGTTATTCAATAGCAAATGGTCAGCAATTAAAATATACATACATGTATCATTATAAAGACTGAGAAGGCTTCATTTATATATTTAAGTATATGTACATATGATAGGAGATGTCATTCTATAAATATGTTTCTCATACTGGTTTATGAATAAAGCACTGTTGGCCAATAGGAAAGCAAGATAGGTGGGACTAGGAGACAAGGAGGAAAGAGGAAGTAGTAAGTAGGAGTCAAGATGGAGAGTCTGGAGAGAGCAGGACGCCAGCCGGCTCTCCGGTAAGAGGAGACCACGTGGAAATACATAGATTAACTGAGATGGGTTAATACTTAAGACAGAGCTAGCTGATAAGAAACTAGTACCTGGCCAACAGCATTATATCAAATACAGAGTCTTGGTGTGTTAATTGTGGCTGGCGCGGCGGCAGGACAAGACCAGCAGCAGGTAGAAAAACCTTACTCCTTATATACATATATGTATGTATTATGTATGTGTTTGTATATTTGTGTAAGGAGGCAATGTGTAACAATTTAATAAAAAGAGTTCATAAAATTGCAAGGGAGGAAGAGGAGTACCTAGATTTCAAAGGCACAGAAGTAAAGAGGGAAATCATGCAATTATATTATAATTTAAACAACTATAAAATTATTTTTAAAATGAATGAAATGTGAACTGTTCCTACAAAATACACATACATACATACATACATACATACATACATACATACATACACAATCTGTTCCTCTTACCCTATATCTTTAACTACTATCCAAGAACCCATGATGAAGCCAACATCTTGGCAAATGTGATGTTACTCATTCTCCTTTTATCTCCATCTATATAATAATTGGCATGCTCACCATCACATGAAAAACTGATCCATTACTTCCCTGCACCATGGTGCCAAATGCATCTTCTCATGAGTGGTTTCCTTCCTCAGAGCATTTAAACACTGGTTACCCTTGTGTTCCTCTGGCACTGGGTTCTCCAGATTCCCTATGAGCATCACCTCTTGCCTTTTTTTCCACCTATGTCTCCTTTGCATTTGCTGCCTCTTCTGAACACTATTTAATATCTGATTACTTCTGGTTTCTATTTTAGCCCTCTACTCTTTTCACATTAAAATTTCCTTCATGCTCTTAAATATATTTTATAAACTTTAGTGTCCATAAAATTTCCCTAAATAACTCTTTTATTTCATAGACACAGCACATAAGCACTCTATGGTATTCTTAAAAGACATCCTGTCTAGTAGTGACCTCATCCTCTAACCAAAAAAGTATGTGCCAGATGGCTAAAAACAATCATCTAGCAACAAATATTTTGGCATATATCTTCATTCTTTCTTATTCTTCTCCATCAAGTGGATTCAAATATCTACTATTTTTACAGTTTAGAAAGCTCTATAAACTCCCTAATGCCCATCAATTCATCTTCAATATTGACCTCAAGTTTTTAGCCTTTAAATTCTCTTAGACTTCTACTTGAGCTTTTCAGTTATCTATTTTGCTTTTAGACTTATTTTATATAGTTCTTTTTAAAATAAAGTTATATAACATGCAAATATTTGAGAATTCTTAATTTATTTTCTAGATGGTACCATAACTCTTGATTCTCTAGTCATTCTATAATCTCTATTGGTATAGATTATGCTGACCTAGAACTCACAATGCCCCTGTACACTGACATGAGAATGAAAACCCAGCATGTTCACACTAATTTTATTTGGTATAGTTCATATTGTTGGGTTATCCCATTGTTAATATATTTGCTGCTTAAAATGTGCTTAAATTAAGGCAATATATAGCAAGATGACAGCCAACAGCAAATAAAATGAAAAAAATAAAAGCAATTTAACGAAAATCAGGAAAAAGGAAAAGCCATACACTGTCTCTATACCTATTCAACATAGTACTTGAAGTTTTAGCTGGAGCACTAAGACAACTAAAGAATATCAAGTAGATAGAAATTGGGAAGGAAGAAGTCAAAGTACCAATATTTAAAGATGATAGAATAATACACGTAAGCAACCCCAAAATTCCAGTAAGGAACACCTGCAGCTACTAAATATTTTCAGCAAAGTGGCTGAATAAAAAATTAACTCAAAAGAATCAGTAGCATTCCTACATAAAAGGTTTAAACAAGTTCAGAAAGAAAGTAGGAAATAATAGCCTTCACAATAGCCACTAATAATACAAAATATCTTGGGGTAACTCTAACCAAACAAATGAAATTCCTGAAAAGGAATTCAAGTCCTTGAAGAAAGAAATTAGAGATGATATCAGAAAATGAAAAGACCTCCCATGCTCATGGGTGGTAGAATTAACATAGTAAAAATGGCATCTTACCAAAACAATCTACAGATTCAATGAAATTCCCATTACAATTCTACCGTAATTCTTTACAGTCCTTGAAAGAAAAACACTTGTCTTCATATAGAAAAATGAAAACCCAGGAAGGCTAAAACTATTCTGTACAATAAAAGAACTTCTGGAGGTATCACCATTCCAGCTTTCAAGTTGTACTACAGAGAAATAGTAATAAAAACCTTGTTGGTTAGTGGTGGTGCATGCATTTAATCCCAGAACTCAGGAGGCCTGTAATTTCAAGGCCAGTCTGGTCTACAGAGTGAGTTCTAGGACAGTCAGGGCTATTACACAGAGAAGCCCTGTCTAAAGAAACAATAACAAAAGAAATGTCATGGTATTGGCATAAAGACAGAAAGGTTGATCAATTGGAATCAAATAAAAAAAACCCAGAGGTAAATCCACATACCTATGGACACTTGATTTTTGACAAAGAAACCCAAAATATAAAACAGAAGAAGGAAAGCTTCTCTAACAAATGGTGTTGGTCTAACTGACTGTCAGCATGTAGAAGAATGCAAATTGATCCATATCTATCACCCAGCACAAAACCTCAATGACCTCAACATAAAATGAGATATAGTGATCACCATAGAAGAGGAAGTGGAGAATAGCCTTGAATGCATTGGACAGAAGACAACTTCCTGAACAGAACACCAGTGTGCTGGCACTAACAATTAACAAATGGGACATCTTGAAACTGAAAATGTCAAAACGACAAAACAGCAGCTCATAAAATGGGAAAAAATCTTCACCAAATCCACATCTGAGGGCTGATACCCAAAATGTATAAAGAACTCAAGAAACTAGACATCAAAAAATCAAATAACTAAGTTTTTAAAATGGGTGCAGATCTAAACAGAGAATTCTCACCAGAATTATCTCAAATGGGTGAGAATCACCTAGAGAAATGTGAAGCCCTTATCTGTCGGGAAAATGCAATTCAAAACACTGAGATTATATCATTATACCCTTCAGAATGGCTAAGATAAGAAACACAAGTGACAGCTCATGCTGATGAGGATGTGGAGAAAGGGGAACATTGCTCTACTCGTAGTGGAAGTACAAACTTGTACAGCCACTTTAGAAATCATTATGGCAGTTTCTCAGAAAATTGGGAATCAATCTACTTCAAGACCCAGTTACACCAGTCCTGAGCATATACCCAAAGGATGCTCCATCATACCACAATGACATTGCTAAACTATGTTCATAGCAGCTTTATTAGAATAGCCAGGACTGGAAACAAACTAGATGTCCTTTAAATAAAGAATGGGTGAAAAAATTGTGGTTCATTTAAACATCATGAAAGAATGGGATGGGTAGATGGTCAGGGGGCATGGGAGGGAGAGGAAACTGGGATCAATATGTAAAATAAGAAAAAAATAAATATATAAAAATAAATAAACTGAACTTAAAACTTAAAAAATAAGACAAAAACAAATCATGAAGTTTTCTGGCAGTAGAATAGATCACTCTGAGTGAGGTAGCCCATAACAAGAAAGACAAATGTGGTATGAAATCACTTGTAAATTGATATTAGCCATAAAGTAAAGGAGAAAATGTTAAAATCCACAGGCCCAAAGGAGGTAAGTAACAAGGTGGGCTCAAGGGTAGGATTTGTGAATCGTACTGTGAAGAGGAAACAGAGTAGACATTTCCAGCAGAGGGAAGAAGGTGGCTAGAAGGGAGAATGTGGATGGGAACAGAATGGATTAGGTGAAGGGAGAAGGATGGGGAGAGTACTGGGAGACACAACTGGAATCAGGGAGTCATCTCTGGGATGAACTAGAAAACTAGTGCAATGGGAACTCCCAGGAAGCTATGAGGGTGACTAATACTCCCAGAAATGGGGGATATGGAGCCTGAGCTGGCCATCACCTATAACCAGGCAAGACTTCCAGTAAAGGGAATGGAACACCAACCCAATCACACCTACAATTTGTTCTGCCTACAAGATGTGCCTGGGTAAAGGGGTAAAGATAGCACAGAGATTGTGGGAGTAAACAACTAATGACTGGCACTGCAGGAGACCAATACGCTGAGAGGAAACTCACTCTCCAGGACCAGGACCCAGAGTCAAGACACCCCAAAGACCTAGAATAAAACCAAACATGATTGACAACAATAGGAAAAGAAAAGCCAATGATTTTAAAGGCATTGTTCTATACTCATAAATCATTGCCCACTGCAATGTCTTCAGACAATCTTCACCCAGCAACTAATGGAAACAGCAAAATATTGGACAGAGCTAGAGGAATCCTGCTGAAGAGAGGGGAGGATTGTAGGAGCCAGATGAGTCAAGGACATTGTAAGAAAACCCACAGAGCCAAGTAACCTGGGCTCATAAGTGTAGGCAGACTTTTGCGTCCTATTTTCCAGCTCCCAAATAGCCAACACAGAGGCTTGTTTCTAATTATAAATGCTAGGGCAATAGTTCAGGCTTGTTACCAGGTAACTCCTACATTTAAAATAACAGAAATTTATATACCCTCTGCCTTGTAGCTTGGTACCTTTTCTCAGTTTGGCATGCCCATCTTGTTTCCCTCTGCATCTTCTGGAGATGCCAGACCACCCTCCCCTCCTCCTTTCCTTCTTCTTCTTCTTCTTCTTCTTCTTCTTCTTCTTCTTCTTCTTCTTCTTCTTCTTCTTCTTCTCCTTCTCCTTCTCCTTCTCCTTCTCCTTCTCCTTCTCCTTCTCCTTCTCCTTCTCCTTCTCCTTATCCTCCTCCTCCTTCTTCTTCTTCATTTTATTCTTATTCTCTTTCTTCTTTTTTTTTTTTTTTTTGGTCAGGCAGTCTCACATAATCTCTTTCTGTCCAGCTATCAGACAATCAGTGCTCTATTAACAATGAGAACAATAACTATTTGCAGTGTACAAAGATTGGTCTATAGCAAAAAGGGGCTCACAGACACTGATCAGACAACCAGGGAGCCTGCATGGGACAGATGCAGGCCCTCTGAATGTATGTTCCAACTTTTCAATTAATCTTCTTATCTTCTTATGAGACTCCTAACAGTAGAAGCAAGGGCTGTCTGACTCTGATGGCTGTTTCTGGGACCTGTTTCTCTTACTGTGTTGCATAGTGGGAAAATTAAGTCTCAGTGAGCCTGACAGCTGGCCTGGAGCATTCACAGTAGATATCTCTTGACTGATAGTAAGAGCATGCAAAGAAGATATTGCCTGAAAGCCAGCCTGGGTCTGCCAGAGAGCCTTGACAAAAGCTGCCAAGTCTGAGGAGAGATGACATGCACCTATGAACAGTGACCATATCATCTCAGCAGATGCCAGCTCAGTATATCCCCTCTGGGGCAAGATTGATGGTTTATAAGGCTTACACCTTCCTGGAATAAACAGCTTGTTTCAACTTGTTCTTAATGCCTGTGTCCTTGGTGTATGTCTACTTTCCCCCATCCCCAAAGGACATCCATCGTGATCCTGCAACATTGCCTCATCCAGGTTCAATAGGAGAGACAGTGCCTAGTCTTATTTCAACTTGATACAGCACGGCTGGTTGGTTCCCACGGAAAGCACACTCCAACTAAAGAAAAACAGAGGAGTAGGAGAGGAAGGGTTTAGAGGGGAAGGGGGAAGGGTTCGGAGAGAGGATGGAGGGAAAACTTTGGTTGGGATGTAAAACAAAGAAACAAGTAAATAAATGAAGAAAAGTACAATGTCCTTGAGTAGGTCTCATTCTGGAATGTGTTTCTGAGTAGCTGTGATGACTCCCATTTGCCAACTTCAGATTTCCTCTTAGAGTATGATCCTCAACTGTGGCTGTCCAAAGCCACACTAACTCTCCTTTGCACTGTGGCCCTGCTCCCCCTTTTTTATTTTCCTGTTCAGTTCTCTTCACTGGACAGACAGCATGTAAATCTGTTCCTCTCACTTAGTTTCTCACCTCCTACTGGAATTTATGCCTAGAGATACTAGGACTTTGTGTCTGCTTGAACTGCTCTATTTTCTATAAATTGTGCATGAAAATCAATATATATTAACTAAATTACTGATTTAGAAAAGGCAAAATATATTTTTGGTTGTGAATCTAATCTTTAATGGCTGAGCTATGAAGAATAAATTAAGAAAAAATATAAATAAAATGCAATTTATTGAATGGAAATTATGTGCTCATTATTTTTATATATTTCATGTAACAAAAAGCAATTTGACAGGAAAATCTTAAATTTTTTTCAGATAAGAGATTCATGTAGAACAAACAGAGAAAAGGACCACTATAAAAGACACTCAAAATATACACACCTCCAGAATTTGGGATTTTAAAATATTGATCAAAATGCCATAACTTCCTTTTTAATAGTAATAACAATAAACAGGAGGTTAAAATCTAGGTGAATTGTCATTTAGAACAAAGATACTAAGGGGATTGCTTTGTAAAGTAAGAACTGGGGTCAGTTGATTAGTGTAAGTTTCAGAGAATACCAGCAATAGTTGCAATAATGAGTGGGAAGGGGAAGGTTATGATCAATATAAATTGCTTGAAAACATGTGTAAATAAAAATAGGATCATGATCACAGTAAGAAGGTTAAAAAATAAATAGGAAGCCATAGGAAGGAATAGTACTTGAAATGCTAGTTAAAGGCTCTAACTAGATAGACACATAGAGACTAATGAAGTCATATGTGAAAAAAGGGTACCAGTATTAGTATTATGCAACAGGCATGTAGAATTGTATGGTTGAATATAGATAAGAGGTAAAATCAAAGATATGCTTGACAGTTTAATTTCATGTGTAGAACAATTTCTGTTCCTGGTCAATGGACAAGAGTATCACAAATAATTGGATTTTTCAGACACAAACAGTATTTTAATATGTGAATATTCCATAACATCTATTTAATACATACCATGCTAGAAACTATTTCAAAGCATATGGTATTTCCAACGAAATAATTGTCTAGGTTTATTTTATTTTATACATGTGAGTGTTTTGTCCACATTTATGTCTGCTTTTGGAAATCATGACAAAAATTATAAAAAACAATACATAAATCTGTGGACCCAAAAAGGAAACCAGATACTATACGTTTATATACTATTGGTTACTGCTAATAAGACAGCTCTGCTAACAACTTCCATGCAAGATAAGAAAGTACACAGTGGCACCTACAAGTTTCTTGTGTTATTGTCATTCTCAGTGCACTCTGCCAGCTTTCTTCTTGTACCAGCTGCTATGCAACATTGTCAAACACATGCTCTTGGAGAGGCAATATGTCTTTAGGCCAAAGAGTAGTAGAGCTGATATTATGTCTTAACACTTGAAATTTAATAGTAATAACTGATTGCTGCATCTGAGAAAAACCAGTGTTTTAATATAAGTTTTATATCACTGTATATCTTATTAGAGTTAACAAGTAGTGGTAAAGACATGAAAAGGCAACATGAGGTGAATCTCTTCCATTTGATTTATCATGAGTTCAAAGGTCATACTTATGTAAAGAGAATGAGCAGTTATGCCCCATCTGTATATCACAGTGGGCAAGGAGTAATAGATAGTGTACAGATAATTTACCTAGATCAAGCTTGTATTTTATTGTTAAGCCAGAACTATTAAAAAGAAGCAAAGTTAAAGTTACTAGATTCAAATATGTGGAACATTGCATTTCATTAATGCAGATCTATGTAAAAATATTTTGTTTGTATTTTAAATTATCAATCCAGCATTGGTCAAGCATCTGAGAAAATGTTCCAATTGCCAAAGAGACCGTTTTAAAGTTTCAGAAATGTATGGGGGAAACTGTTATAGTCAAATCAAAACAACATTAGGATAAAGCCAGTATCCATAACAAAATACCTTAGGTACAGTTTGCAAGGAAGAAACATATTTTGACTCACAGATTGTGAGGTTGTAGTCAAAATTGTGGTAAGAAAGAACATAACAGCAGAGAACTGCTTCTGAAGCAAAGCTACTTACCTTGTATTGACTGAGAAGTGAGTGGAGTGAGAGAAGGAAGCCAGGAAAGGAACTTCTAGAGACTTCTAACTGGACTATCATTTTAGGTTCTCATCACCGGCTAAGCCCAAATAGACTAAACTATAGGTGGGTTCAGAACACTCATGATGCAAAGCATTTCCTAAATGCCCACTTTTGAACACTGTTTTATTGAGGACCAAGCTTTCAACACATGCGTGGGACAGAGGAGCATTTAAAATCCAAACATAATAGTTGGCATCGACTGTAATTTCAATGAAGAAACCTAACAATAATCTAAGTGAGGTTTCTGAACCCATAAACTAATAATATACCATGATAGAGGGCCCAGATGACATTTATGTTTGTATTTTCCATGTGAATGAAAACCTTGAACTAAATTCCAACCTTAGAAAAAAAGTATTTTTAAATATATATATATATATATGTATATACATATAATATTTGTATATTACATATATGTATATATACATGTTTAATATATATTAAAGAAAAGAAGCAGTAACAGTGGCCAGTCTGTTTCTCCAAGACTGTTTTTCATTTGGTTTCCTATACAAGGGAACAAAATTTTGTTTATGTGCCACATCAACAGAAGTCAAACCAACTGTGTAAAAGCAACAAAGTAAGCTCATTCAAGTCTTACCCAATAAAAATAAAACTGAGTGAAATATTTCATATGAAGCCTGAGAAAGATTACCACCAAATTGTATAGTTTCCTGAAATCCAGGGCTATTTTCTCATCTGGCACTATGTTCAGAGTACCATTCCAAGCACGGCACTCCACACCACCCACTGACCAGGCTTCCACAAAACCACAGTTTCTAAACAGGTTCATATGGATGGGAAGGACCAGATATTTCTCACTGTTGTTGACAGGGTAACTTTCTCTTCCTCCATTGTGATAACCCTTCTTTTCTATCTCCCTGCTTTTCTTTGTGTGTACATCAACCTCTCTGAAAAAAAAAAAAAAAGCTTTAAATAATTCACCCATGAAAAGGCTCAGGTTTGCTCAGAATACTTTCAACTGCCTTTAGGAAAAAAATGGCCATAAAAATCTAGTTTCACTACATAGCACATGTAAGCTTTTTTTTTTTTTTTTTTTTTTTCAAATCTTTGGTTATGAAGTTTGCATTTATTTGTATATATGGTGTTGCCATAATCCAGATATCCTTTTACTTAGCATTTCATCATGTAAATAATGGGACATCTGATATATATTCATTGAAAATAATTTTTTAGAACAAAAGCCTGTAGATATATTTTCATTAATAAGATATGATCGTATGTGTATCACAGAACCATTCTTTACTGTGAAATGCATTAATTTAGGTTTAAGCATCATTCCAGATCAAAAGTGAAGGCCATAAGTTTCTATTATCCTTTCTTTTAAACAGTAAGAATCCCACAATTTGAGAAAGAGCTAATAGGGGATGCTGGAAACATTTTCTCACCGACAGTTGTCTCTAACAAACAGGGCCTTCTTTTCATTCAGAATCAATTTCAATATTGTCTGTAGACATTAGCTTTTGAGTTCTGAGAAATGAAGCTACTACATTGAAAAATATGTGTTCTTTTTCTTCCAGCCTCCCATCAAAACGACTTTATCTACTCTATTAACTTCTGTTTTGAAACCATCTTAGAAGTCGAAGATAAACTTCTAAAAACCCAAGTATCATTTTGACTCTCTTCTACCTAACCTCCAGTAATCACTAGTTCTCGATTTTATTCACATTCTTTCTACAATTTTCTTCATGAATACTGCTATCCCTGCTCTGGCAGAGAGCCAGTTTAGGCTCCCAGCATCCATATGGCAGCTCACAACACTAGGTGGGCAGTGGAGCAGCATAAGTCCTTCCTGGAGTCCATAAAGAACACTGCCCTTAAGATGCCCGCCCTGAGTATGCACACAAGAAGATGATAATGACAACAGCAGTCAGTTCTTCATAGTTCTCCACTGCAATTGTCTGGTTTCCTTTCTTACATGGATTCTTTAAGTCTCTGAGACTGCTTTTGAATGTAATACACAGTCCAGTCAGGCTTTCTGGCTGATCTCTTTGCCTCAGAATTCCTTCTTAAAATGACAATACAGACCTGTGCCTCTACAATAGCTTGGTTTTGTGGGGCTTTAAGAATAATTTATTTTACTTTTTAATGTGTTTATGTGCTTGAGTGTATGTGTGTGCATCACGTGAATGCAGGTGCTCTCAGAAATCATGGCAGCCATCTGACCTCAAGGAGCTAGAGTTACAGAGTTTTGTAAGCTGCCATGTGGGTGCTTGGAACTGAAACCAGCTTGATGGGAGATGTTATTCTGTAAATATGTTTCTCTTATTGGTTAATGAATAAAGCACTGCTGGCCAATAGGAAGATAGGCAGGACAAGGAAACTAGGAGGAGAGAGGAAGTAGGAGGGAGGAGTTCCAAGATGGAAGATGGAGAGAGCAGAATGCCAGCCCCTCTCTTGGGTATGATAAGACCACATGGAAATACTTAGATTAATAGAAATGGGTTAATATTTAAGACAGACCTAGCTGATAAGAAACTAGTAACTGGCCAACAGCATTTATATATAATACAGTGTCTCTGTGTATTATTTGGGGCTGGAGAAGCAGTGGGCCCAGGCCAGCAGGGAAATAACTACTCTTAACACCAGCTCCTCTGGAAGAGCAGCAAATGTTCTTTACCAGTGACGTATCTATCAACCGCTTTAGTTTATTTTAAGGGAAAAAATGGATGTATAACTCCTGGACTATAGAGCTACCAGTGCTTCTTTAGACATGATAGTTCATAGCATCACCTGTTGACTGTTCACTTTCATTCCTTGAAGATGCGTTAAGCACTAGCACCCATATGTTTATTTAATCCTCTAAACAAGTTAAAAGGGTTCCTGCTTCTGCTGCACATCAGTGTCACTTTCACTGCTGTCAGCCCCTCAAATACTCATTTGATTTCATGATTAATATATTTCTTATGATTTCATGTATTTGGAGACCAAATAAATTTTTGTTAGTTTGCTATAGTTTTCAGAATAATGAGCTTCATCTGGTTATTTTTATAACATGTAATTCTTGTTTTACAGTTCTGAATACCTTTGTCTAAGATCAAGGGTTTGTTGAGAGGCTTTGGCTATGAAACAGAACCTGTTCCATGCCTGCTATAATATCTATTGTCTTCCTGGACATCTGTGGCATATATTGGCTTATACAGGCATCATTCTAATCTCTGACTTCATCTTCTCTTGATGTTCCCTGTTTATCTGCCTCTAAACTTAGAAATATAGCTGCTATACTGTATTCTTCATTTTAGTTGGTTTGCTTCTGAGCTGATCTTATCTCCAAATAAGGTTATATACTAGAGAACATCAACACATGAGTTATAAGGGTACATTCTCCCATAATGATCTAGAGAGATCCATTTCAGCACACAAGTCATCATGTAGTAAGATTAAAAATTGACAGGGTAGACTAATCTACAAGTGCATAATCTGTTCAGCTTTCTGTTAAGGTTATAATATATCTGAGACAGGCTACTTAGTTGATGGGGAAAGCTTGTTTTGGCTTATAGCTATGGAGACAAAGAGCTCAAAGTATAGCATAGACTCTTGCAATGCCTTTTCACTGAATCATATGATTGTAGTTTACCGATATCTGCCTACATTCTCTCTCTCTCTCTCTCACTCTGTCTCTTTTTCTCTCTTTCCTTACAAAGTGAGCAGAATATGTGCTACATCCCAAGGATCTCATAAAATCTGATCAAAATGTATACACTGCAGTTAGATCATGTTCCCATATTCTTATCATCATTACTATTGTCTTAGTATTTCCATTGCTGTGATAAAACACCATGACCAAAATCAGCTTGTAGAGGAAAGGGTGTATTACATTTAATCTTCCACATCCTAATCCATAAATAGAAAAATTCAGGGCAAGAGGAAAGGAGAGGAGGAAAAGGTAGGACTTAATGCAGAGACCACAGAGGAAAACTGCTTTTAGATTTCCTCAGTATTCATTTTGATACCATGCCTAGCCCCCTGTCCAGGGATTCCAACACCCTCAGTAAGCTTGTGCCTCCACAATCCTTACTCAAGAAAATGTCCTACAAGCCCATCTGGTAGGGGTATTTTTTCCACCTGAGGTTCCCTCTTCTCAAGGATTCTACCTTTGTCAATCACACAGTGACTTCATGAACAGCCAAAGTTACATGGAGAAATACTGCATCAAAAAATCTATACATTCATAAAATTTTGGTTTACTTATAATAATTTAAGGCCAATTTTGTTATGTGTATGTTTATACTCTTGTGTAGGTATTATGTTTATTCAGCTCATTTTAAAATGTAATGTATAATTTAATAAAGATTATAGTAATCTATCATAGTCAAAACTTATAGTCATGTTAATTATGTTAAATATGGTTTCTAGATATACATAGATATATTTCAAAGAACTATAGAGTATGGCATTTAAAATGATTTGTTAGGGTTTTTCATTACAATGAGACTCAACTGTTCCTGGCACCACCAATTACATCAGAGAAGAAGTTGGGCATTCTTATTATGGTGTATGCAGGAATACCCATTTGGACAAGAAACTGCTCTTGCCTAGACTGCTTGACAGCCTGCTATCCAAATTGGACAAGGATGTTACAAAGAAAATTGATTGTTAAACTTGCCAAGGGACAGGATGGTCCTTCAAGTTTCCTGCTTCATCAAAAAGTATGCCAGACACTGTGGACTATAGGCTAAAGAGGGATGCCACAATATTACAGAGAAACTTTGGATGACTGTCCAGGCAGAGAAATATCTCTGTCAATTCTGCCGTTTATATATTATCCTCCTGTTTTTGATGGAGTTGAAGACAGATTATGTATGTATGTATTTATACATACATACATATATGCATATTATTTTCCATAGTTATGGAAAAATATTGGTTACATATAAAATTTAGTCTCACAAAGTTAGAATAGAAAAGACAATGTTTTCTTTAAATTTTGCCAAATGTTAAAAATCTAAATATTGTTAAGTATAGTTACTGCTTGATAACTGTTTTGTTGTATATAACTTTACTATGTTAAAATTGAAATTTTCCCTTTTATTTAGCCAGAAAAGAGGAGATGATAGGGGATGTCCTTCTGTATGCTGTGACTATATGTTTCTCTTATTGGTTGATGACTAAAGCTGGTTTGGCCAATGGTCAGGCAGGATATATCCAGGCAAGAAGTATAGGTGGGGTTATAGACTAGCAGAATTCTGGAAAGAGAAACATAGAGGCAGGGAGAAGCACAGAGAAACCAGACAGACACCATGTAGCCTCTGAAAATGTAATATTTCAGAGCAGTACATTTAAACCACAATCTCAATGAAATACATGGTTGATTAGAAATGGGTTAATAATTATGAGAGACTTATTCATACAACAAAGGCATCTGTTCAACTATTTGTAATAGCCAGAACATGGAAGCAACCTAATTGCCCCTCAAATGAAGAATGGATGGAGAAAATATGGTAAGTTTACTCAGCAGAAAAACACAATGGAATCCTGAAATGTTCAGGGAAATAGTTGGAACTCTAAGAAACCATCCTGAGTTAGCTAACCCAATCATAAAAAGACAAATATGCTATATACTCACTCATATATGGATTTTAGACCTAGAGCAAAGATTACACCACCAGAAAGCCTAAGAAACAAAGAGGACCCTAATAGAGACATACATGGTCTCCTGGATGAGGGGAAAGGGATAAGATCTCCTAAAAAATTAGAGAGCATGGAGGGAGGGGAGATGGAGTTAGTAGAATGAGAAGGGAAGAAGAGGAGGGGAGAGGTAGGCATGAGGGAACACGAAGATTGAGACAGATAAAGACAAGAGGAGAACAAGAAAAAAGACACCATAATAGAGGGAGCCATTATAGTTTTAAGGAGAAATCTGGCACTAAGGAAATGCCCAGAGATACACAAGTATGAATCCAAATAACAATCTAAGCAATAGTGGAGAGGCTACCTTTAATCCCCTGCGATGATAATGAGATTGATGACTACCTTATATGCCATCCTAGAGCCTTCCTCTAGTAGCTGAATGGAAGCAGAAACAGACACCCACAGCTGAACATTAGCCAAACTCCTGGAATCCAGTTAGAGTGAGGAGTGATGAGCAAAAGGGTCAAGACCAGAAAGCCATAGAATCAGATGACCTGAACAATGGGAAGCTCATGAAGCCTAATCTGATGGCTGGAAAACCAACATTGGTCTGACCCATATCACCCTGAATGTGGATGTTAGGAGGACTGGGCAATATATGGGGCTTTAATAATGGATCAGTACTTATCCCTAGTATATGAATGGACTTTGGGAGCCCATTCTACATAGAGGGATACTTTCTCTGCCTAGACGCATGGGGGAGGGCCTAGGCCCTGTCCCAAGTGATATGATAGACTTTGAAAACTCACCACGGAAGGTCTCACCCTCCATGGGGAGCAAAAAGGGGATGGGCTGGGGTTTGGTGGGGATAGTAGGGGAGAATGGAAGGGTGAAGGAACTGGGAATGACATGTAAAACAACTTTGTTTCAAATTTAAACAAAAAAGGAAAAAATTAAATGAGAAAATATAATAATTATGATAGAGACAGACAATAAGAAGCCTGAGTGATCAGCCAAACAGTTTATAATTAATATAAGCCTCGATGTTTATTTGGAACTAAACAACTGTGGGATTAGACAGGACAGAAATTCCATCTTCATAAATTGACAACTAACCCAAGTGATTCTTTAAAGAATATTAGAAGGTGTTAATTTGAATATATTCAAAGAATATATAAATGAATTTCTAGGGCAGAGAGAAGTCCCAGTGGTTATGAACTCTTGCTGCTTTTTTTTCAGGATAGAGTTTAATTTCACTTATTCATGCTCACAAGCAGCTGTCCCATTCCAGGGTATTTGATGCCCTCTTATGCCTTCTGTGGTACCTCCTCACATACACACACACACACACACACACACACACACACAATCATACACACCCTACATATACCCATACTTAAACAAAATAGAAAGCTCACTCTTTGAAATATGATTATTTCCTGTCTCTCAATGTATGTTTCATTGTTATAGCATGATTACTAAAAGAAGATTTAAGGGTTTCTAAGAAACTCTATATTATCATCCTTCACTTAATTAATTCATTAGTAAGTAAAATCAAGCATTCATAACTTATAACCTTACAAGGATATATGAGATGTGTTCCTTCTGTTTAGTATCTTAGCATGTCTTATTTGTTTACAGTATAAATTCTGAGGATTTTAGTCTATACCAACAATATTCATTTATTGGCAAAAAATCAGAAATAATGCTAAATTGAACTTAGATTCTTGCATTGTAAACTCTACTCTTAAATCTAGATTTACAAAGTTACAATATTCTTACTATGCCAAGTCAAGCCAGACATGAGCCTAAGGCTAAGGGAAAATCAAGTGTGCTGATGTAGTCTTAATTTAATTTGCTCAGATTTTATCATATCAATAATTTAAAAATTTTTAGTATAATCTTGGGGTTTATTTGCACTCCCCGCAAATTATGCATCCAAGTTGAGTAACTACTTTCTCAGTCCCAGATGTAGGTATATATATATTAAATAATCTTTTCATTGTATGTTTTGTGATGTATCATTAATAGCTAAAAATCTGTTTGTATTTCCAGTTTGAATATGGAGTCAATGACGTTAATTATTTTTCTTTTTGTTTAATAAAACACTATATCCTACCAAGGTGCAATAGATATTTACTGACATATATTTGGGGGGGGGTTTAGACTAATGCTCACATTTACAATGTCATCTGATGTTTATATGGATCACTGAGTCATGAGAAATCCTTTAACAAAGCCACTAAAACATCTTAATATCTTCATCAGTTTTGATGTTAAATGTTTATATAAGTATGCTTTGGAAAGCATGACTGGCATATCTCAGCAAGGAAAGGTACAGGACATAAGAAACATGTGTATGAGTTTGTTTCCTGTTAAGTTTATAGATTCTATGCAGAGGGTTCGCTCCCAGTAAGAAATATGTTTGCCATTTTGATGCACCACTTCATTCAGTGCTAGTACAATAGAATTGACTGGATCTACTTGCCTTTTATGTGTGTGTGTATCCACTTACCAGGTTGCAGTAATATTTAGAGGGTTTTCATGCATTGTCTCAAAGACATTTGTGGAAAAGAAAAGCACAAGTAATCATATGTCCCTGTCTGAGAGGATATTCATCCTCATCCAATTGCTTTGTGCTGTTTTTTCTATTTGGCATCCATGCCAAAGACTGCACTGGCGTTAAAAGGCAATTAATTCTCAGTGGTAGAATCCTGTAAGATTTTTGAGCTGCATCACAAAGAGGCTCACAAGCTTCCTAGCAGAGCTGTGCTGACTTGGAGTTTTCACAGCACAGACCAACAAATGGAATAGCCTGCAGGAGACCTGGCTCTTTAGCAAGAGAAAACTTCCAATATTTTTTTGGAACAGTGAATAGAAATGGGAAAACTTCATTACTCATCTTCATTTTAAGTCAATTTCACCCACAAAATTTCCATGAAAATAAATGGTGTCATTTTTTAAAGCACTTATTGAAACATTATTCTGCTCCTATTTCATATGAAGCAGTGTCACAGAAAATTTGGCCAGCCATTTGGAATTCTACTATACATATTTCATTTATACAATCAGAGCTGTAAACATGTAGGGTTTATTAGGAATCCCCTATTCAGCAATCTGCAGTTTTTAAGGAAAGACTGTAAGGCATCAAGACTAGAAATGACTTGCTTGGTGGCTCTATCTACTTGGTGACTGTACCTATATTGGTTCAATATAAGGATTCTCTTTCTGTCCCTGGAAATTGTACTGATTTAATTGCCAAACCAAAGCAAAGGGAATTTCTACACAGGATCACATAGGATGGGACATCTGTAGGAGATATTCTAATCAAGAAAGGCTTCTTTCCCCATGCACAGCAAATACTTTAAATGGTAGATGCTGAAGACTATATGTATCCTGCTTCCAAATCTTTGCATTAAAACTGGAACCCTTGGGGCAATAATTTGGAGAGATGATACCTTGACACACAATAAAGATAAAATTAGCCTAGATGGGTGATCTCTGTGATGGGATTATCATATTTGGAAAAATTGAATGGTTTTTTATGAGTAGTTTCTCCGCCAGCCTGGGCCCACTGCCGCACCAGCCACAAATAACACACAGAGATGCTGTAGTAGATATAATTCTGTTGGCCAGTTACTAGTTTCTTACTGGCTAGCTCTGTATTAAATATTAACCCATTTCTATTAATCTAAGTACTTCCATGTGATCTCATCTTATTGGAGAGAGGGGCTGGCATTCTCTCTGTCAGTCCACCATCTTGGATATCCTTCCTCCTACTTCCTCTCTCTTCCTAGTCTCCTCGCCTCGCCTATTTTGATTTCCTATTGGCCAACAGTGCTTTATTCATTAACCAACAACAGGAACATATTTACAGAAAGACATCTCCCATCAATAGTTGACTGTTTCCTTTATTGTACAGATGAGCTCCAACTTGTCAACTGTGGGTCTTTATTCTAGAGCAAATGGAGATTCCTTCATTACACCTATATCCTGAAGAGCACTATCTTTATTTCCTTATAGCAGTTTCAGTGTTTCAGGACTTATATTTTGGTCTTCAATCTACTTGGAGTTAATATTTGTGCAGAGTGCTAAATACAGGACTAATCTCATTCTTCTATATATGAAAAATGTATTAACATATTTCATGTTTACTTAAACTACATATAAACCATTTATATGTTTGTAGAAACTATAAATATGCAAATAATTCTCCCTTCCTCACTAGGCATTATAATTCTTCACCTAGAGATCGAGTACCATGAGATTTTCCCCATTGTGACATTATGCAGGTCTTGTTTAGGTTGTCCTAATTTTTAGATTCCCTGAGTTTATCTTTTGTGATATATATAGAAGATACTATGTCCTAGATGATGTTTTGTGCTTTATCTCTTATGTCTTTTTATCCACTTGCTTCCTTTTCTGTGGTGTTCCCTAAGCCTTAAGTATAGAGGTTGCATTGCAGATGTACCAGATGGAGTTAGGTAACCAGTCTCTGTTGTTTTCTGCACCAATGAACAGTTGTGGATTTCTGAAATATGCCTATATCCTTCAAAATTAAGCGTCTTTTTATGAGTGGAGAACTCCATTTATCTGTGGTTAGAAGCATAACTATCGGCTCTTCTGCCAGCTATTGGCCAGAGGTGAGTCTGGGCTCAATCGGGGCTGCCTGTCCCTACAACCTCTTTTCCCCCCTCCCCTGCCCGAACTCCCTGGGTTGGCCCCTTATCCTGCTGCTCCTGTCTAGGGTCCCCATCGAGAGCACCCTTAGAGCTCTGATACACCCCCACCCATCCCCACTGCCAGCCTACCCCCCCTACCCTGTGCCCTACCCCACCCACGGTCCTGACTCTCTGGTTGAGCACTGGGACAGAGGGTGGAGCCAACAGTCCACCCTACTTTGGAGACTTCTTGGAGCAACTCTGAACTAAGGAGACCTAACTATCCTCTTGGGACCACCCGCCACCAGCTTGGTCTCTGACATCACCTCCAGTCCTCTGTTGGAGACCCGGGCCCCTCCCAGAGATCCGCCTATCTCTGCGGGTCCACTCAGAGTTCCTGCAGCTATTGGCCAGAGCTATTGGCCAGAGCTATTGGCCAGAGGACCACTGTGAGTACCTGCTTACATCTTCTGGATCCTCATCCTTGACCCCATCCCTGGATATCTGTCTGCGGAGAAACCTCCTAGAGAGCTTGGACCACACGGAGCTACAGATATTGAATCTCAGACCCACATAAGCCCATTGGGGAAGTACCATAGGGAGAGGGGGATACACCACCAACACCTACTGGAAGAAACTATGGGAAGAAGGCAATACAAGAGAACACCTAAGAACAGAAAGACAAACATAACACCACCAGAATCTAGGGAATCTACACCAACTAGAATGGAACACAACAACAAAGCAGAGAAAGCAGAAGGGTACGACTTAAAAATTACCATCATAAAAATGATAGAGGCCCTCAAAGATGTGAGAAAATCCATTAAAGAAATGGAGGAAAAAACAAACAAAAAAGTGGAAGAAATGAACAAATTCCTTAAGGAAAGTACAGAAAGCCAAGAAAAAACAATTAACCAGGTGATGGAAACAGTTCAAGACTTGAAAACTGAAATTGAGAAAATAAAGGCAACACAAACGGAAGGAATGCTGGAAATTGAAAAGCTGGGCAAAAAATCGGCAACTACAGACACAAGCATAACCAATAGAATTCAAGAGATGGAAGAGAGAATCTCAGGTGCAGAAGATAAACTAGAAAAATAGATTCATCGACCAAAGATAATCATAAATCCAACAAATCCTTAACACAAAACATCAAGGAAATGTGGGACACCATGAAAAGGCCAAACCTAAGAATAATAGGCATAGACGAAGGTGAGGAAGCCCAGCTCAAAGGTGCCAAAAACATATTCAACAAAATCATCGAGGAAAACTTCCCAAATCTGAAGAAGAACATGCTCATGAAAGTATAAGAAGCATACCAAACCCCAAATAGGCTGGACCAAAGAAAAAAGACCCCTCAACATATGATAATCAAAACACCTAGCATACAGAATAAAGAAAGATTATTAAGAGCAGTGAAGGAAAAAGGACAGGTAACATATAAAGGCAGACCTATCAAAATTACACCTGACTTCTCCATGGAAACCCTCAAGGCCAGAAGGTCCTGGATAGATGTTCTACAAGTATTAAGAGAACATGGATGCCAGCCTAGGCTACTATATCCAGCAAAACTCTCAATCAATGTAGATGGAGAGAACAAGATATTTAATGACAAAACCAGATTTTCCCAATATGTATCTACAAATCCAGCCGTACAGAAAGTATTGGAAGGAAAACTTCAACCCAAGGAAGGTAACTATGCCCACAAAAATGTAGGCAACAGATAATCCAACTACACCAGAAACCAAAGGTAAAACAGAACAAATATATTCACAATACCACTGCCAACAACAAACCTAAATCAAACAAGCATCAACAATCAATGGTCCTTACTCACCCTCAAGATTAATGGTCTTAACTCAACTATAAAAAGACACAGGCTAACAGAATGGATACGAGGACAGAATCCATCCTTCTGCTGCATACAAGAAACACATTTAGCTTCAAAGATAGACATTACCTCAGGGTAAAGGGTTGGGAAAAGATTTTCCAATCAAATGGAAATAAGAAGCAAGCAGGCATAGCTATCCTAATATCTAACAAGTTAGACTTCAAACAAAAACTAGTCAAAAGAGATGAAGACGGTCATTTCATATTCATCTCAGGAGAAATCCATCAACACAAAGTCTCAGTTCTGAATACCTATGCCCCTAATACAAAGTCACCCACATTCGTAAATGAAACACTACTAAAACTCAAAACTCATATAAAACCTCACACACTTATAGTGGGAGACATCAATACACCACTCTCAACACTAGACAGGACCACAAATCAGAAACTCAACAAAGAAACAAAAGAATTAACAGAAGTTATGTCTCAACTGGGGTTAACAGACATCTATAGAACATTCCATCCAAAGACAAAAGAATATACCTTCTTCTCTGCTCCACATGGAACCTCCTCTAAAATCGACCACACACTAGGTGATATAAGAAACCTCAACTGATACAAGAGAATAGGAATAGTCCCCTGCATCTTATCGGACCACCATGCTTTAAAATTGGAATTCAACAACAACACAAATAGCAGAAAACCTGCAAACTCATGGAAACTGAACAATGTGCAATTGCACCACTCCTAGGTCAAAGAAGAAATAAAGAAAGAAATTAAAGACTTTCTAATATTCAACGAGAATGAGGATACAACATACCCGAACTTATGGGACACCTTGAAAGCAGTGCTACTAGGGAAGTTCATTGCACTAAGTGCCCATATGAAGCAAACAGAGGATAGTCACATAAGAGATTTAACAGCCCAACTGAAAACCTTAGAACAGAGAGAAGCGAATTCACCCCGCAGGAGTAGACGCCAGGAAATAATCAACTTGAGGGCTGAAATCAACAAAATAGAAACCAGGAAAACAATACAAAAAATCAATGCAACAAAGAGTTGTTTTTTTTTTTTGAGAAAATCAATAAGATAGACAAACCTTTATCCAAATTAACGAAAAAGCAGAGACAGATATGCAAATTAACAAAATCAGAAACGAAATGGGGAACATAAAAACAGACACAGAGGAAATCCAGACAATTTTCAGGTCATACTTTGAAAATCTGTATTCCACAAAAATTGAAAATTCAAAGGAAATGGACATGTTTCTGGATAATTATCACTTACCAAAATTAAATCAAGAACAGACAAACAACTTCAATAGACCTATAACCCACAATGAAATAGAAGCAGTCATTGAAAGCCTTCAAACCAAAAAAAAAAAAAAAAAAAAAAAAAAAAAAAAAATTCCAGGGCCAGATGGATTCAGTGCAGAATTCTACCAGACATTCAAGGAAGAACTAATACCACTACTCCTCAAACTGTTCCACAAGATAGAAACAGAAGGTTCATATACAAACTCTTTTTATGAGGCCACAATAACCTTGTTACCCAAGCCTCACAAAGACACAACTAAGAAAGAAAACTACAGACCAATATCCCTGATGAACATCGATGCAAAAATACTCAATAAATATTTGCAAACCGAATTCAAGAATACATCAGAGAAATCATCCACCATGATCAAGTAGGCTTCATACCTGGAATGCAGGGATGGTTTAACATACGAAAATCTATCAACGTGATCCAACATATAAACAAACAGAAAAAGAAAAACCATATGATTATCTCCCTAGATGCGGAATAAGCCTTCGACAAAATTCAACACCCTTTCGTGATAAAGGTATTGGAGAGGTCAGGGATAACAGGAACATACCTAAACATAATAAGAGCAATATACAGCAAACCAACTGCCAACATCAAACTGAAAGGAGAGAAACTTAAGCCAATTCCTCTAAAATCAAGAACAAGACAAGGCTGTCCTCTTTCTCCATATCTCTTCGATATCGTACTAGAAGTTCTAGTTAATGCTATAAGACAACAAAAGGATATCAAGGGGATCCAAATTGGAAAGGAAGAAGTCAAACTGTCTCTAATTGCAGATGATATGATAGTTTGCATAAGTGACCCAATAAACTCTACCAGGGAACTCCTACAGCTGATAAACACCTTCAGCAAACTAGCAGGATACAAGATAAACTCAAAAAAAATCAGTAGCCCTACTTTTTTCAGACGACAAAAGGCAGAGAAAGAAATCAGAGAAACATCACCCTTTACGATAGCCACAAGCAACATAAAGTATTTTGGTGTAATGCTTACCAAACAAGTAAAAGACCTATATAATAAGAACTTTGTGACTCTAAAGAAAGAAATTAAAGAAGATACCAGAAAATGGAAAGATCTCCCATGCTCTTGGTTAGGTAGAATTAACATAGTAAAAATGACAATCTTACCAAAAGCAATCTACAGATTCAATGCAATCCCCATTAAAATCCCACCACAATTCTTCATCGACTTTGAAAGGATTAATAATCAACTTTATATGGAAAAACAAAAGACCTCGGATAGCTAAAAACAATCCTATACAATAAAAGAACTTCAGGAGGCATCACCATTCCTGACTTCAAGCTCTACTACAGAGCTATAGTTCTGAAAACAGCCTGGTATTGGCATAAAAATAGACAAGTAGACCAATGGAATCAAATTGACAATCCTGATATTAATCCACGCATCTATGAACACCTGATTTTCGACAAAACAGCTAAAATTATACAATGGGGCAAGGACAGCATCTTCAACAAATGGTGCTGGCACAATTGGATGAGGGTGTGTAGAAGACTGCAGATAGACCTATGTCTTTCGCCATGCACAAAACTCAAGTCCAAATGGATCAAAGACCTTAACATCAATCCAGCCACATTGAACCTCTTAGAAGAGAAAGTAGGAGGTACCCTTGAACAAATTGGTATGGGAGAATGCTTCTTGAACATAACTCCAGGGGCACAGACACTAAAAGAAACAATTAATAAATGGGACCTCTTCAAACTTAGAAGCTTCTGTAAGGCAAAGGACACGGTCGACAAGACCAAACGGCAGCCCACAGACTGGGAAAAGATTTTCACCAACCCTATATCCGACAAAGGGCTGATCTCTAAAATACACAAAGAATTCAAGAAACTAGTCAACAAAACACCAAATAACCCTATTAAAAAATGGGGTACAGAACTGAAGAAAGAATGCTCCACATCCTTAGCTATCAGGGAAATGCAAATCAAAAACTCATACAGCCATTTTGGAGATCAGTATGGCGGTTCCTCAGGAAAATGGGATTTAGTTTACCACAGGACCCAGCAATCCTCCTCTTAGGCATATACCCAAAGGATTCACATCCATGCAACAAAGACATCTGTTCAACTATGTTCATAGCAGCACTATTTGTAAAAGCAAGAACCTCGAAGCAACCTAGATGCCCCTCAATTGAAGAATGGTTAATGAAGATGTGGCACATCTACACAATGGAATACTACTCTGCAGAAAAAAATAATGTTATCTTGAAATTCGCAGGCAAGTGGATGGCACTTGAAGAAACCATCCTGAATGAGGTAACCCAGTCACAAAAAGAGGAACACATTATGTACTCACTCATATATGGATTTTAGACCTAGATCAAATGATCACCAGCCTATAATTCACATCACCAGATGAACTAGGATACAAGGTGTATTCTAAGAGATTCATATAAAGTCCCTCACAGAACTGGGAAGGGACAAGTCCCACAGAGCTCAGGTGAAGTGGGGGAAAACAGCAAATGGAGAGATAAGTAGGAGAAAACGAGGGGGAGGAAAGGAAAACCTGTGCGACCAGGAAGATTGAGCCTGGTTAGGAATAGAAGATAGGAAAGAGAGAGAGCAAGACAGAGACAGAGAGAGAGAACATAAAAGAGGGAGCCAATATTGTTTTAAAGATAAAATTGAACACAAAGAATGGTCTAGAGAACTACAAGACTGCTCCCAACTAACAATCTCAGCTTCCATGGAAAGGCTATCATAAATGCCCTTCTGGAGAGTGAGATCAACAACTAACTTCTCCATGGAGCCCTCAACTAATGCCTGTTGAAAATAGGAGCAAACACCCATACATAAACACTGAGTCGAACTAGAACCCAGAAGCAGATGGAGAGGACAAGACCACGCGGCAGAAGCACATAGAGACAGCTTACCTGAACCAGGAGGAGCTAACGGCCACTAGACTGATAGCTGGGAAGCCAGCATGGGACTGACTCAGACCCCCCTGAATATGGGTCTCAACCAGAAGGACTGAGCAGTCTAAGGGACCTCAGACAGTGGAGCCAGGATGTATCCCTGGTGCACAAAAGGACTTTGTGAACATATTCCCCATGGAGGGATAACTGCCTTAATCTAGAGACAAGAGAGAAGCCCTAGTCCCTACTTCCCATGACCTGTCAGATCTACATGACCCCAACTGGGTGGCATTCCCCTACACATGGAATTGGGGTGGGGGGATGGGAAGGGAGGGTGTTTAGAGTGCATGTGAGAGGGCAGAGAGGGTAAAAGGGAGGGAAGGAGGGAGGGAGGGCTGAGGGGAGGGAGGGAGAGGGAACTGGGATCAACATGTAAAACAATAAATTAAATTAAAAAAATGCTTTGACTCCAAAATTTAAGTTGAAGGACAAGTTACTAGGGAAAAGGATTTCTATTTTTATTTCCACAGAAAATGAAAAGATGTGGATTCCCTCCAGACTAATGTGATTTGATCATGCCAGACCGCCTGAAACAGAGTACAAGCTAATACTACATTCAAAACAGCCCTATAGACTACAGCCAGGATATCTGAATCATCTTCGAATCCCCCCAAGACAGCGCCCCTTACTAGCAGGAAGTAGCTTGGAAAGAACGATGCACAAATTCCCAAATATTGTGTATAAATGTTTGTTTTCATTTAATTGGACTTTGTTATATAAAATAAATTTTAAAAAAGAATAATGAAGCTCTAAAAAAAGAAGAAGAACTATCGATAATATAGCTAGAGATAATAACTAGTTTAGAAAAGTGGTACTTGTATGTTCTCTAAATTACATGACCTCACCAGCCATACAAAAAACTGCTAAGTTTACAGTAGCCAGTGGGAATTCCCTTCTATTCAGTAGGCCTTAAGTCCAAAAGACAACTGTTAGTTGTCCCCAAGATGTAAGTTTTATTAATGTACTTTTACCTAGAATGATAGTCTCTACTATGATAGTAACTGTATTAACTGTGCTGGTACCTGACTTTTAACCTCAAGCCTTAAGAAATGGAAAAAATTACTCTCTGTCATTTAAGCCACTTGGTCTATTGTATTTTGTTTAAGAAGCCCAAACTTGCTAAGATAGTAAAGATAATATTTATTGGTAAAATCAATAGTGTGAGGTCCCACTTTATTGCCTTGATCCCAACTCCTTGTGAAATGAAGAGATTTGAATAGATTTCATGTAGGGAAAATACATCTTTCAAAAACAAGTGTATATTTTTCACATGGGGAAAATCTATTTCTTCACAAGCTGCTGTTACCTCTCTGCTTACCATCACCTCTAGACAATCCTTAGATGTAATACATGTGCCCACGTACACTCACATGTACATGCCCTAGCACTCAGATATGCATGTGTGTGCACAAATACATACAACACACATTCTTTTCACATATTTCAGGGATAATATTTTTTCAGAAATAAACAAAATCCAAATAAATATTTCAAACTAGGAATTAGAAAAATGCATTTGAAAGCAATAATTGTTTCACCCTGCAAGGAATTAATTCTGCCAAGTAAGAAGCAAATGTTAGTAACTAATTACTGATTCAATGAATCTTACTTACGTCTTAGTCATTAATTTCACTTGAGATTTCATAATTTTCTCAATGAATAAAGAATGAGAAATTGTTTTTCATTCCTCCAGTATAAAATTAGTGTAGGACTGTTCCTACACTACTACAAATTCTCAAATTTTATTTGATATATACATTTCCAGACCCTACAAATATTTCAAGTAAATTTTAAATTGCAACTGAGAATTTCAAAATATTTCAAGTAGGTTACAAGTTATGTTGCAATATGGATTTTTTTCTTTTGGTTTTTTGAGACAGGGTTTTTCTGTTTTGTTTTGGAACCTGTCCTAGAACTAGCTCTGTAGACCAGGCTGGCCTTAAACTCATAGAGATCCACCTGCCTCTGCCTCCCAAGTGCTGTGATTAATGGCACGTGCCACCAATTTGAAAAACCTTATTTATATAGATTTTATGAGATAATTAAAACTTTTTATTCATTGAAAGTTTCATACGTATATATAATATATAAAGTATCTTGAGTATATACATATTCCATTCATGGTACTCAACTCCCTCTGGAAACTCCAAAGGATTTCCATCCAAACTTCTTGTCCTGTGCTGCTCATATGCTCATGATTGTTTGGCCATCTACTGAAACAAGGACTTGCTACATTCCCAAAGAAAGAGACTTCTTCTCCCTCAGCAGTTGTCATCTGCCAACAGCTACTCAACTAGGGGTAGGGTCTTGAGAACCTCTCCCACATCTGTGATGAAATGCTTTACTTCCTTGATTTTGGTAGGACTTGTCCATGAAACCATGGATGCTATAATTTCATGTGGCATTAGCCTGCTATGACCTAAAGACAGGATTTCACACAACTATTCCTTATCTTCCAGCTCTTAATTTTTCCCACCCCCAATTCTGCGATGTTCCTTAGCCCTTGGCTTTTAAGGGTCAACATGTTCTGTCAGTGGTTGAGCACTCACAGTCACCTATTCTCAGGACATTGATGAATTATGGAGTCTCTTCATTAACTACTTACCATCCTTAGTAGAAGTGCCTCTGACAAAGGCTGAGAGCAATGTAAATCTGTGTGTATAAGCACATAGTTGGAAGAATGAACAGACAAAATAAAAATGGAACTTCCATCTAGCATCTATGACTGCTGGACTTGGGATTTTGACAAGGTTTATAATACCTAGGCATGAATTTTCTCCCCTAGAACTGGCTACAAATGTAATTAGGAATGGTTAATCAAAATGAAATATATATAAAAAGCTGCATGAAAATTTATGATCTTGTAATTCAAGTAAAAATTTTAATAATTGGGGATAAAAGAACATGAGGAGGAATACCAGGATCTGAAAGTTTACATGGAGTTGGAAGAAAATGAAAACAAATATTATTAGTGGGTTAACAAAATCTAAAAAGACATAAAGAAATCTTATGAAAGTCCATTAGTTTGTAAGATAATTAAAAACCTAATTTTTAAGTGTGGAGTTTTAACAGAAATATATCGAATGAATGAAAAAAATATTGCTTGTAGAAGACATGCTTTATTAAATGAGAACCTCAATGCCAACCCTGAGTTATTGGTCAAGGAGGTCCCACAGATACCTAAAGTAGCAGTTGCTGCCAGTGCTCTTAATTACCTTCTGTAAGGCCCATTTATGAAGCCATTACAAGCTTTGGTGACAGGACAGAATTTTACACTCCTTATCTGAACAGAAAATTTACTTTGATTTCTAGCTTTCATAAAACTTGAAAAATCTATACTAACTCCTGAGAGATAAAAGACATCATCTGAAAATCTTTCCTAGGGAAGCTATATGTATGCTACTGACTTGCCAGACAAGATGGTTCAATTAATGTTATAGTAACAAACTGTTTTCTGGTTGGATTAAAAAAATACTTAATTTATATGGGGTGTTAACTTAACCAAATGGATCCAGTACAGTACCAGCAAGTAAATTAGAGCATATTTCCATAAAACCACTGAATATAAATTGTTTGGAAATTTAGATATAGATATGAAGTAGAGGGAACAATGCTGAGTTTGTAGAGATGGTCACCAAAACTAAAGGAGTGGACAACTGGCAAATGATAGACAGTAAGTACTAAGGATATAGCCAGAATAGAAGGAAGAATATTCACAATATAAAATACAAAAGTCAGGGGAAGCAGCAAATAAAATGGAATACAATAATACAAGCATAGTTTCAGAGAGTTAAAAAAAAGTCATTCAACAAGGAGAATGGGTCCACAGTACCAAATGAAATATGAACTGAGTCTTCCATAAAATATTAAGGTTGTGTGTTGCAGTCACCATTTTTACTATTCTGTTGTTTACCATTGTATTTTGTTCTCAAATGAAAACCAGTAATTTTCTATAGGCTCACAGGTGTCAGGATTAGATTAGATAGAGGTTGTAGCAACTTCCAGCTGGATAGATTCTGTGGAATCCCTTTGACACTCATGGTTTAGCTTTGATCACAAGTGCCCACTTCTTTAAAATCCTGCCATTATAATACTTAATAGGTGCCATCTGCAACCATAGAAATGACAAAGGCAACAAAAATGAAGGTTGAACAGCTTCACTGGGGAGATGCAGAAACAATGCTGATAGCAGTGAGCTGAGATTGAGTTGAATGTGTTCATGCCTGACAGGAGGTGTTTTGACTTTTAATAATTAAAAGGTCAGTGGCTGGAAATGTTGTGGAATATTACTTTAACTAGACAAGGAGGTGTCACATTTGTTGTGCTACATTTGTTTAATTATGTAAAGATGTGTTGCATTTGTTTTGACTTGCCTGTCTAAGCCACTGATTGGTCTAATAAAGAGCTGAATGGCCAATGGCTGGGCAGGAAATGGATAGGCATTGCTGGCAAACAGAGAAAATAAGTAAGAGGAAGAATCTAATTTGAGTAGCAGAGAGGAGAATGAGAGAGAAAGAGGACAAGCCTGAAGCCAGAAACGAGGCAGCCACCAACCAGACAGACACAAGAAGAAGTAAAAGTAAGACACATAGAAGGGATAGAAAGGTAAAAAGCCCCAGGCAAAATGGAGTTGAAGAGAAACAGGTTAAGTTATAATAGCTAGCAAGAAAGAAGCTTAAACTTTAGGTCTAGCTTTCACATCTAATACTAAGTCTCTGTGTAGCTTGGGAACTGGTTGGTGGCCCAAAAGAAAAATCCTGGTATGTGGAAGCACCAGGTTTAAGTTTTGGGATTTGTCTGATAATTACCATCTGAATAAAAAGTCTGTGCCTTAAGAAAATTGAGAAGTTTCCAGGGAACCGTAGAAGATTAAAATCCCTAAAGGAAGAGTGCCCATAAAGAAAGTGGAGATATGAGAACCCGATGCCTGAGCTTCAGGTAAAGAAGAGGACACACACCATCAAAGATTAGGGTGATATAAAGAGAATCCAAGGATGAACATGGTATTAGCATCCCCACAGGCTTGATCTGAGGCTCTGTGAGCACTGAGTCACATTACTGCTATTGCTGCGAGACTGTGGAGGGGAAGCTGAAATTCTGTGTATATTCTAGAATTACTTTTCCTTAATAGAGACAGTGTTTCTCTATTTAGTAGCCCAGCTAGCCCAGAACTCACTTTGTAGACCAGGGTAGCCTCAAACTAACATTGATCTGCCTGCCTATGCCTACCAAATGCTGGGATTAAAAGTATGCATCCCCATGTCCAAGTTCAAATTACTTTTCATCATCTATTTTTTTTGTATTAAAATTCATGTTTACCTTCAAGTAGTCTCCACTTTTCCCCATGTTTTTTCTGTTAATAGTATTTTTTTTCTTTAGAATTTTCATCTATTTCCCCTACTTTCTCAACTGCCATACATGCAGCCTCCATCCAAGTAACTGCCAGTCTCTGATTGTTGTTTGTATTGTTGTTTCTTTCACTTGTCTCACACTGGTCTGCAACAAATAAAACTCCGGTTCAATTGGAAAACCTTTCCACTTGGTCATAGACAGCCTCCATTCTTTCCCATCATGCCTTTCATTGTTGGCAGCTTTCCCAATAGTGCATCAACTTGTCATACTTCTCACTAAACCTTTCATCATCCCCAGTCTGCTGACAGGATAAATCCTGACTCTTATGTGAAATACAAAGAATTTTATTATTGGCCTTAAGCTACTTGTAACAATTTATGTACAGCTAATGCCAACCAGATTGGAGGTGTCACCAATAACAAAAAAAATCCATCCTTTCTTTCTGAGTCACTTGTGCATTTGCTTTTTGCTATTGTGTTAGGTGTATGTTTTGCTTGAAATCTACTCTTAGGACTAGTAAATTACATAAAAGGATGATCCTTAAGTAAACATAATCTCTGTCTACCTAGGTTGTCTTTTATACATCTCCTTCCACTGACTTAATTATCATTTGTGCTATTTAACATTGGTTTGGCAATATTACAACACATTTTTATTTTATATTCTGTGCTGTATGCTTTGGTTTATGGGAGACCCTTAAGTCATTTTTACAAAAATAAAACTCCACTTAATCATGTTTCAAATTGGTAAATCTGTTAAATGCTAACATGCATATGTCTGATTGTCCCATCTATAAAGCATTATAACAGACCCTTCCCCAAAACCTCCAAGGATGCATACATACACTGTGTTAGAATCACTATTATTATTTAACTTTTAAACTTAATTCTCAAATGAAGTTTGGCAATTTTAGGTAGATTCAGAGTCTAAAATCAAGGTGAAGCTAGTATCAGTGACTTAAGTAGTACACAGGGCTTAAAGATATTGTGAAGCCTCTTGCACAAAGCTACTTCAAACTAATCTCATTGAGGCCCATAGCTTTCCACAAGTTATACTCGGTACCTGCATAGCTGCCCATTGACTATATGTACCAGTAGGCTTTAATTTCTGTACCAAGACTGATATCTACTTAAAAGTTAGCATATAAGACAAAACAATAAGCACCCATGAGAGATACCAAAACTCCACTCAGTGCAACCATAATAACAATTTCAACCTAGCATTGATAGCTGACTCCTCTCCTGCCCCAGGTCTTACAAGAGCAGTAGGGGATTTAGCATACAGAGTAGCAGGGTGCTAATATCCAATAGCTACAATTTAGATGCCACTGAGCCAAAAGGAAATGTTTTGCAGTGCATGTGGCCACAGCTTTTCCTTTTCATTCCCAACTCCCTTCTTAGATTGAACATTGCTAATGATTGGAGCTGTCTTTAGACTCCATTTTCGATGAGATTTTAGAATTTCTGTTAATGTGAAGTGTTGAATTCTTTGTATATTATTTTTATAACAACTCAGAACTGTTGCACTTAATTACAGAACCTCTTTTCAAAAAAAAAAATGAAGACATAAACCCAACAAAAATTGCAAACAGCTGTTTAGGTAATGCTCATAGCATCATGCATTCTGAAAATCATGATATTTAATAAATAAACTCAGGAGTATTTATTGGATAGGAATAGAAGAAGATTTAAAACTGAAAATAAGTTCCTTCTTTATACAACAAATACATATATAATAAAATGTTTACACAAGATATTTCTAAAAGTAAAATTGCATCTTTATTCATGAACCTACTTTTTCATTGTTTCACCATCTTGCTTCCAAATTATGGAAATAGGAAACCCAAATATTGGTAATCTTTAGCATCTTTATGTCAATCCCTGGTTTCTTGTAGCCTGTACCAACCACACATTCAGTAAAATAACTGGCAAGTTGGATTCCTTGTTGTTGCTTCATACTATCTGGGAGCCTGGTCCTCTTCCTCTTTCAATTGTTGCTCTCTTCTACTCCACTAATATCCTAATACCAGCTGTGTATTTCCTATGTTCCATGTGGTCTGGCGTTTTCACAACTTACTAATTTATTTTCATACTCATAGAAGATATTCAATGTAGTATTGTAGAAGGAAGCATGACTAATGGATTATATTATCAGAAACACACCTAGTTCAAATGGTGACTGTAAAACTTAGCTTAACTCTGCTCCATAATGATAGGAGATGTCATTCTGTAAATATGTTTCTCTTATTGTTAATGAATAAAGCACTGTTGACCAATAGCATAGCAAGATAGTCTGAAAGAGGAGACTAGGAGGAGAGAGGAAGTGGTAGGGAGGAGTCAACATGGAGAGACTGGAGAGAGCAGAATGCCGGCCCCTCTATCTGGTAAGATAAGACCACATGGATGTACTTAGATTAATAGAAATAGCTTAATATTTAAGACAGAGCCAGATGATAAACTAGTAACAGGCAACAGAATTATATCTAATACAGAGTCTCTGTGTGTGTGTTATTTGGGGCTGGGGTGGTGGTGGTGGGACCAGACCAGCTACATAGTACGAAGTTATACTGATCATGGTTCATTTTCAGTGACTCACTTGGGAGACTGGAGCTATTTATTAAGCTCTTAAGTAGGAAGCACATGTCTAGGGTATGGATATTCACCTGGTCTGAAAACATCTACAGAACAGTAGACATAATCTGTATAGAAACAGGCAAGGGTTTTATTTGTCTTGATTTTTAAATTTAGCACACAAAATAATAAATTTCATTATGGCAGTTTTATATAGTTTTGGCATCATATGCTGATGCACAGACAAAGTTTTCAATTATCCTTCCCTTTATTCCAATAGTACATCAGCATATTAAGCAAATAACTTTTAGCATTACTTTTTGATTTGTTGGATGAAAATGGATAATACAATATGCAGAATAATGAAGAACTATGACACAGTTTCAGCTAAAATTAAGTGGCATGATCAGAGATGCTTCAGCAGAGGGGTGCTAATTAGGCTGGGCCACCAAGAAAGGTAAACAGTGAGGATGATCACAAGAGGAGATCAAACAAGCAATTTTTCAGCTGGAGGAAATGCAGTGAAGTGGGAAGTCATAGTGTTGGGGAAGGAAAGGGTTTTTTCCCGAGTCAGAAGCAGTAAGGGGCAACAGTTGTTGCGGGGAGATCGGTGTGTATTGGTTTCTTTTGAGAGCAGAGTCCACATTCATTGGCTGGGATGGACCCAACAGTTTCTCAGGGAACTCAGGGAGATAAAAGAACTCACTGTGGAGGAAGACTGCCTCATCTTTTCTATGTGGGAAAAAGAGAGGGTAGGATCATGTTTCAGTCACTCTGTGTTTATTCCCTGCATTTATCCCCCAGTTGTTTTGAAGTTTTATTAGAAAGGGGAGGGAGAAGGAAGGAAGGAGAAAAGAGATAAACACACACACACACACACACACACACACACACACAGAGAGAGAGAGAGAGAGAGAGAGAGAGAGAGAGAGAGAGAGAGAGAGAGAGAGAGAGAGGACAAAAGAAAAGGAGACAGGAAAAGTTCTGTCTGCTCCAGGGGGACAGCGGGATGAGAACAGGGAGATAACTAGAAAAGAGCAGAAAGACAAGAGAGCAGAGAGAGAAGAGCTGGAATGACAGAAGAAAAGAGGGAGGAGGAAGTCTTTTTTTTTTTAAGGGGTCCTTTGTACCTGCATGCAGACTCATGGAACCCCCAAGATTACTTTTTAATAAATGGTAAAAAGCAATCCCAATTAAAAAAAAAAGTGCAGAATTGAGAAATGTTATTTAAATCTGAAGCTCGGTGTTGTCATTTTACAAGGCTATTCATCCCACAAGTGATAATAATTCTTACAGTTTCTTACACAGGGGAATGGGACCAGAGCTCTACTGTGTGAGTATGCATCTGGAAGTGTTGAGTAAGATGAGTGGATTGCTCAGAAAATGGGAGAGAACTTTTGTTGCATACAAACATTTTTCATGAGAAAAAATGTTTATCAGATAATACCACCATTACCATCATCCTCAAAAAGAACTAATTAGTTATTACATGGTGGCTTTGTTTTTGTTTGTTTGTTTGTTTTGTTTTGTTTTTTATCATCAACAAGCTGCCTAAGGCATTTCCTCACCTAAATTAATTACAGTATTAAGTAAATATATGATTATTCTGACAAGTTTTGTCACATTGCAATTGTTTGTAATGATTTCTGTTATTGTGTATATTTCCCACTACTGCCTTTATTGTTCTATACCCTGACAAAGCTAAGATCAGACCTGTTATCTTTCTGCTACGACCTTAGTCCTAGTTCCTGTCTCTCTGCAGAGGGGCAGGTGACCCAGCCATCCTACACTTCCAGACAGCACGACATTGACCATCCTTTTGATAGGCCACCCCAAAGTCCAAAGCCAAGGCATGTTTGGAGTTAAGCTCAATAACTGAGCTATAGTCAGCATGACCTTAGCAGTAGTCCTCCCTCTCTAAGATACATGCTAGGATACATTTCTGTTGCATTTCTCTAATTTAACCCTGGCTCTACACAAACACTCAATGAGTCTTTAAATCTTAGGCTCAATAATACCTTTGCTTATCTCAGTGCAGGACTTCTCTTTTCCATTCATAGGAAAGTCTAAGGTTTTTGCATTGATCAACACATTTAACAGCCTGTTTATCTACTGTTATTAAGCACTGTCCTCCAAACATAGCAGCCGTCATATTCATCAAAGCAGCTGTGACTATATACAGAAGAACCCAGAGATTGGGCCTTTTGGCTAATGATATTCCCTTACAGCCTGTGAGGGAGGGAAGAATCATTGAAACCCCACTTGAGAGTCTAGCCACTCTTTTCTACATCTCTCAGTCAGTATATATGACTCTACTCCAATGAAATATAGTCCTATGGTTCCAGGAGATGCTATAGTTTATAGAGTGGTGGAGGCTAATGGAAATGACAACTCATTCAATTTAGCTATATGAAAGTCATTGTCCATGCAGAGATGAGAGTGTTTTGTTGGGTAACTGCTTATGGGTCACCCACAATACTTTCAGTAACAATTTACAAATTTTGTGTACATAGTACCAATAAACTTACTGGGTCTCCAGACTGAAATCCTGTTTTGATTTGTTGTTGGCACCTTCTAAGTATTGTGTAGATATTTGTTTATGTCCCCTTAGGCATGCACACATGTGTACACATGAGCGCGAACGCGCGCGCACACACACACACACACACACACACACACACACACACACACACATGCATACACCTCTTGCCTCCTGCCTTTCTTCTCAAATTTTGGTCCTCTGTATATTTGATAACAGAGCAGTTTTATGCTGAGAGTTCTGCCTGCCTGGATGACTCCATGTTTATACCACTTACTTCCCTCATCCTTATGAAATTTGCTATGAACAATTTATTGATCTCCACATCACATTATAATAAACTGTACTTATTGCCAACTTAGTGTGTTTATTTCTGTATTCCTGCTAGAATGTCAGGTCCATGAGAACAAGATTTCTGTGCTGTCCCTACTCTGTTATTTAATATGTCCCAACAAGCATTCTCAAGTAAGAGGTCTGAGATTAATAAGCTTTTCTTGAATTAATAAAGTAATTCATATTTACTCTGTGGAAAATTTTGCAAGAAAATAAAAAGTGTTTCTTTGGGCAATATTTTCCCATATAGAAAGTTCAGGCATCCAGCTTATTTAAGTTGGACACAATGTTTTGTTGAGACTAACATTAAAAACATAATTGGACTCCAGTGCTCTAAAATCTTCCCATTTGTAAAATGTTGTGATCCTAATGTTCACTCAAGAGAATCAATATACTGAAGATCACAAGACCATTAATAGAATAAATCATATTAAGATGTATATTCAGTAGCTACTACGTGCTGCTCAAATTTGTGGAATTAAGATATGAAAAGACAAAGAGACAACAAAATTCCACTTATGTCTAGTTGAGTCCAGGGACAAGGCAGCTGTGGGGAAAAAATGAGAACATGATGGTGCTTGAGAGATAGACAGAGACTCACTATTGACAGAGTGAAAGTATAAGGTGATGGAAAGCACACCAACATTAACAGAGCTAGCTAGCTAGTGTAATCTAGGAATGAAATTTGACTGGAGCAACTAGAGTTGCTCTAGCCAGTTCTTATAACCAGTTTTTAGAGAGTAATAGAGGAAGGAAAAACACGTATACAGAGGAGATGAAGATACCTTGGCTTCTTTGAGGTACAGGAAGGGAAGCCCTGTGGTTAGAATCAGGGAAGCAAAGGGGAGTCAAGCAGGTCTCTGGATCTTCTTTCTTTTAGATAACTGTTGTTTGTTTGTTTCCTTTGAAGCAGAGTAAATCGATGTAAAATGCTTTATCTGGATGACTGTGTGTTCTAATAATACACTTAATCACTATGGAGCCAAGATATAATTAATAGTTTCTAGTTAACATTTTTATTTTTGACATATGTTTTTATTCATTTCTGAAATAAAATGGACTCTTTCAACTTTTTTTCCTAAGCTAGATTTACTTTCCTGGGGCTAAAATGTTCTCCTTTGTTTGATATTTTCTAGTCAAATGTTCGAAAGCCGATCCACTACTGTAACTATTTTTTTCTGAACTTTCCAAAGAAGTCATTATTCTCCTATACCCTGAATATTTATTTGTAAAAGTTCTACACGGAAGGAAGAAAAACCACAGAAAATTCTGAAGCAAAAGATGAAAGGTAAACACAGTAGCTTGTTGAAACATGGTTAACGAATGATGAGGTCAACTGCAGAAAAAGTTCTAAAAATTCTCTTTGGCCATGGAAAGTTGTTGAAGTTTAGACCCACAAATTGATAAATCAGGGAGGGAATGTTTAAGGTATGGTAAAATAAAGATGTTTCAAGAAAAAAGAGAAATTGTGAATTTTTTCCATCTTTTGACTATCAGAAACAGATGGGACTCTCCATTCCTTAAAGTAAACTCAAGTTAAATATTTAGAAATAAGTTTACAAATGTCCTTTAGCCTTCAATAATATTAAATTATCCAAGATAATAAAATGTTTAAAATATTTTCTTGATGATCATTTATTTTTCTAGAAGCAGTATCTTTTTTTTTTTTTTTTATAAGATAGTTATTTCAAAAGAAGAAGAGGATTGGGGCTTATGGTAGTTTCAATGTAATTGACTCCCATGATCTCACTATTAAGAGGTACATCTTTCTTGGAGTGCATATGGCTGTGTTGAAGGAAGTGTGTCACTGGTGGGGCAGGCTCTGAGGTTTCCTTTGCTGAGGATACCACCCACCTTCTCAGTTCCACTTCTGTTGCCTGCAAGATGTAGGACTCTCAACTACTGCTCCAGCACCATGACTGCCTGCACACTTCCATGCTCTCCACCATGTTGATAATGGGCGGAACCTCTAAAACTATAAGTGAACAAGCACAATTAAATGTTTTCCTTTGTAAGAGTTGCCATGTATCTGTTCACAGCAACAAAAACCCTAATGCCATGCTTTTTCTGTTGTTAATTTTTTATTTTAATTTAGAACAAGCTTTTTTTACATGTCAATCCCAGTTCCTGTACCCTCCCTTCCTTTCCTCCCCTATTGCCCCTATAAACCCTATCCCACCCTTTTTCTGATCCCCAGGAAGGGTGAGGACTTCCATGGGAAATCTTCAAAGTCTGTCATATCATTTGGAGCAGGGCCTAGGCCCTCCCCCATGTGCCTAGATTGAGACAATATTCCTCTATGTGAAATGGGCTCCCAAAGTCCATTCCTATTCTAGGGATAAATACTGATCCATTACCAGAGGTCCCATAGACTGCCCAATCCTTATAACTAATACCCACATTCTTGGAGTCTGGGTCAATCCTATGCTAGTTTCCAGCTATCAGACTGGGATTCATGAGCACCCCCTTGTTCAGGCCAGAGATTCTATGGGTTTCTCCAGCCTGGCCTTGACCTCTTTGCTCATCACTCCTCCCTGTATTGCAACTGTATTCCAGGAATTTGACACAGTGCTTAGCTGTGGGTGTCAGCTTTTGCTTCCATCAGCTGAAGGCTCGTGTTTGTCTCTTTTGTGATTGGGTTACCTCGCTCAAGACGGTTTCTTCTAGTTCCATCCTTTTCCTTGAAAATTTCAGGAATCCATTTTTTTTTCCCTGCTCAGTAGTACTCCATTGTGTAAGTGTACCACATTTTCTCTATCCATGCTTCAGTTAATGGACATCTAGGTTGCTTTCATGTTCTGGCTATTAAAAAAAAAATGCTTCTATGAACACAGTTGAACAGATATCTTTGTATGAATGTGCATCTTTTGGATATATGCCTAAGAATGGAATTACTGAATCTTGAAGTAGACTGATTCCCATTTTCCGGAGGAACCGCCATACTGATTTCCAAAGTGGCTATATGAATTTTCACCCCCACTAGCAGTGGAGGAGTGTGCCCCTTTCTCCACATCCTCTCCAGCATAAACTGTCTTTGCTGTTTTTGATTTTAGCCATTCTAACAGGAGTAAGATGGTATCTCAGAGTTGTTTTGATTTGCATTTCCCTGATGGCTAAGGATGTTGAGCACTTTCTTAAGTGTCTCTCAGACATTTTAGGGTTCTCTATTTACTTCTTTACCTCACTTTTTATTTGGATTACTTGTTGTTTTGGTAACTATCTTCTTGAGGCTTTGTTTTTTTTTTTTTTTTTTTTTTTTTTTTTGTATATTTTGGAAATCTGTCAGCTGTCAGATGTGGGGTTGGTGAATATCTTTTCCCATTCTGTTAGATGCTGTTTTGACTTGTTGACTGTGTCCTTTGCCTTACAGAAGCTTTTGAATTTAAGAAAATGGCAACATGCTAGTGTGAATATATTTCAAATCAATAAATTTGTTTGAAAAAGGAAGATGGCAAAATTAAATTTTTGTTAAGAATGATGTAAATATAAATGCCTCTAGTTAAAATTCTCATACATTTAGTATTCTTTCTAATTTAAACTTAAAAATTTAGAGTAGACAAGCTATTTAAACATAGAAAATAGATCTCAACAATCCATATATTTGTCTAACTACATATCAGTATAAATTAGAACATGGTATTTTCATTAAATTCTAGGGATATATAAGTTTTCCTTCTGATTTCTTTCTGATCTCTTCCTTCTTGTATACTTTCTACTGTTTTCTCCTGTTGACATATAGATTAAACCCATAGTGGTTAGAGTTCAAGATGTAATTTTCATTTTCTCATTTGTTGAAATTTGTTTTGTTTCCTAATGTGTGATATGTTTTAGATAAAATCCAATGGGTTGATGAGAAAAATGTATATTCTTCAGTGTTTGAATGAAATGATCTGGAGAAGTCTATTAGGTCTGTTAGATTTATTGTGTCATTTAATTTCAGAGTTTCCTAATTAGTTTATTTTTTCTCAAATTACCTGTCTGTTAGTGAGAATAGGGTATTGAAATCCACCACTCTAACTGTTTTAGAGTTTATCTGGGGCCTTAAATCAGTGCTTTTTTTGTTTGGGTTGATCCTGTGTTCAGTGCATTTATGTTTAGTATTGTTATATTCTGTTGCAGGGTTTGTTTTTCTTCAGTGAATATAAAGTCTTCCTTCTTAGCTTTTCTGAACATGCCAACTAAACATGAATTAACTTGTTATATTTTAAGAAATATAAAAATATAATAAATAAAGAAAACACCAAGGAACACAATCTTACCATGGATGTTAAAACTTGAAAGTAACCAAGATAAAATTTTTAAGTACAAAATACATATTTCTTTAATAAATTAAGTCTTTGAAAACATATTATGAACATATTAGTAATAGTGTTATTAAACACAAGGGAAGAGTAATGACTTTATCAAAAGAGATGTGTCAAAGCCAATTTCAACTACTGTCTTTTTCTAACTATGTTTAGAATTTTACTCCCTTTGGGAAGGGAAAAATTTTAAATTCTGACATTGTTCCCATGATGGTTCTGATATAAATATCTCTCCCTTATTTATGAAGCCTAGACATATGGGGGAGGGCCTAGGCCCTGTTCCAAATGATATGACAGATTTTGAAGATCCCCCTTGGAAGTCCTCACCCTCTCTGGGGAGAAGAAATGGGATTGGATGAGGGTTGGGAGGGGGACAGGGGAGAAGAGGAGGGTGAGGGAACTAGGATTGGCATGTAAAACAAACATGTTGCCTATTTAAATAAAAATATTTAAATAAAAAAGTAGAACTTCAGAGAATATGAATGTCTGTATAAACTATAATAGTTTCAGACAAAAAAAAATCGCATTTGATCTAAAAGATTATAAACAAACTAAACTGAAAAGCTTTAGAAAAGCTATAAATACATTTTGCTAAGGGAAATAGGACATACAGGATTCCACCTGTAGGATGTATGAAAATTATTACCATAAACAGAGTTAGGATAAAAAGAAAATGGGATTTTAATGTATGAAGTACTCTGTATGATATTTTAATGCTATGTGTCATCATTTTACATCTGACTCTTCCCAAATATTCCCTTTAAAGTGACATTTGATCACCTTTAATCTTTTACTGTTAATTTAATGTTTTTAAACTCAATCTAACTTGAAGGGAAACTCAGAATGTATAGGTTCATAGACTCTTTCAACCCACCTGTGGAATAAATCCCCAAAGAACATAAACTTCCTTACCAAGATAAATTCTTTTAGAATTGGTGGGGGTACATTATGAGGACTTCATGGGTATTTTGTGACATAATGGTGGGATAATCAAATGAAACTTAATATTGTTCTAACAAAAATTATAGTAGATCTGGCTTCTGTACAAAACTAAGTGACTCAGCCATTTACAACCCAAAGACTTATTTTTTTAAGACTATGAATTAGACCTTGACATAAAACTGTGACTGATAGGATAAACTGTAAATATAATTGGGTTTTATAGTCATGGAAAATACTTGTGAAACCCTGAAATTCATAAGTGATTTAGAACGCCTCTTATACATTTATATAGTTGATTTAAAATTGCTTATTATTCTGTGCTTAAATGCTCTTAAACTTTCAATTCAAAACAATCATTCTGAAGTGCAGCTAATGTGATTCAACTTTCTAACAGCTTTACAAACTATGAGGGAAGACTGAAAATTCTTTACTAATGTTATTACCTCCTCTTCCTTCTTTGAGTACATGTGAGTTAGAACAGTAAGAATTGTCCACTCCATCCCTGTGGTTATTAGCCAATCTTCAGGCTATACCAGTCTTGCCTTCTTGTCTTTATGGTAAGGAAAATAGGGTGAAAACCACACAGCACACAGGACAATTGAGAAAGCTTTCCTGTGACCAGTATGAGACCTCCTCATCTATCAGGTTCTTCTTGGATCAGGTGGGAAATCCAACCCAATCCTCAATGACTAGAAAGCTTTGGATCTATAAGCAAGCAGATATTCAGACTTGTGTTTCTCCTTTCTTTGAAGGCACAGTAGAATTTGGGGGGGATAGAAGAAATATTTAAAACACTGTTCTGAGGAAGATGAAAGCAACCTGATTTTTAAAATTGTGTTGAAAGTTGACACTGCTTGTGAGTGCTATTTAGAATGTTCAAAGACAGAAATTTTATAACTATTATTTCAGAACAGAGTATGGAAGGGAAAAATTAACTTGGTTGTTTTATAGTGGTGAAGATGTGAGACTATACAAGGAAGCAAACTTGACAAGAATCAATGAATGAAGCCATGCAGTCACCAGCATATAAGACATTAGAATTTGGAGACAGGGTTACTCAATGTAGGCAAGGTCTAGTCTGTTCATATTTGTGAACATTCATTCTTTGGTTAAGTATCTGTTGAGTAGACAGAACTATAAGACTATAAGACTAGGTTAATAATCTCATCTTCAGAAAATGATTGTTCACATTTAAGATATTTGTTTATAAGATTCTGGATTAAGTTCTGCTCATTAGTAAAAGCACACCTTGTTAGAAGGTAACATGCAAAATAGAAGATGTTGTAAGGAAATTAACATAGAGGTTTCTTTCATCTCTACGTGCATTCATCTCCCAAAAGTTGTCCTGAGTTCAGGAGGGTAGTGCCTTGTCATGGCCATCACATAGGAAAATGCCCCAATTATCAACAAAAGAAGATAATGGTAATTAAAATATAGTCTGACCTATATATCCCTAGCAATGTGATAGTTTATTTTATTTAAATTAATTTGCCCTGGAAATAAGATGTCATGAGAAACAATTTTCAATTTCTTAAAGTCTAAATTCTATCAAATTTCTATGCCAAAATTTTCTGCTGAGCCCCTACATGGGAGACTGAGTGTTTGTTCCAAGCCTAGAATTGGGGAAAGAAATCCAAAAGATGAGCAGATTATAGATTTCATGGAAATCACCATGGTCCTATTATTTCATGCCCCTGTCTAACATCAATGGAAAACAGGAGTTTAGGACATGTTTGTTTTCTTATTCTAGCTTCACAAACCATGTTTGGCCCTTAGACTGTACTTACCTTCAGTAAATTAGACTAGAAACCAGTGACTAATTTTACCAAGAACTGCTAATGGAATAGATAAGGTTCTACTTTCTCTTATCAAAGAAGTGGATGCCCCACTCAAAGTCAAAATGGGTAAGAACAGCATGAGTGTCCTGTGATTTACTTGGGCTCTTTGTATTTCTGACTTTCAATTTGATCATTTCCTAAGCAGCTGAGATTCTTATCTAAAATCGAGAAAGGTCCTGGGAGAGTGACGGTTAAAGAAAACCACTGGAGGGGAAAAGATACACCTTCCTCTTACAAGGCTCTGATTTCTTCTGGGTTTCAAGTAAATTAGTAAAAGCAAACCTCTTAACACTTCTTTTGTTCTCACAGTGAAAGTATAAGATTAGCTAAATTGTGTGCCACCATTTCCTCCTACTGGGTCACCTGGTCCAGTCTTGACATGAAGGTTTTTGTCTAGTGTTATTATAACTTATTATGCCTTGATATATTGATATGAGTGAGAGGCCTGTCACTTCCAGTAGGGGAAAAGAGTAGTGAATAGGGCTGGGAGATGGGGCAGAAGGGTAGGGGCACTGGAAGAAGAGGAAAGGGGGAAGGTTATGATCAGAATAAGAAAAGATAAATGATAAAAGGATCAGCTATAATTTTGATTACTTGTTTTTATACTTTTACTTACATTTTGCAATCTAAATATTAAAAAGAAAATGATCATTCAAGGCTTTATTTATGCACATGCATTATTCAATGACTTAATTTAAATTAAAAATCTTATTTTACTTATCAATCCAAGTTCCCTCTCCCTCATATCCTGCCACTCCGACCCCTATCCATTCCTCAGGGAGGGTGAGGCCTCCCATCGGGATCATCAAAATCTGTCACATCATTTGGGGCAGGACCTAGGCTGAGAGAGTATTCTCCCATAGAGAATGGGCTCCAAAAAGCCCATTTGTGCACTACAGATAAATACTGGTTTTACTGCCATTGTCCCCATAGACTATCCAAGCACCGCTACTGACACCCACATTCAGGGGGCCTAGTTCGATCTCATGCAGGTTCCCCAGCTGTCAGTTTAGAATCCCTGAGCTCTCACTTGCTCAGGTCAGCCATTTCTGTGGGTTTCTCCAGCATGGCCTTGATCCCTTTGTTCATCACTCCATCCTTTCTACAACTGAACTCCAGGAAATCAGCTCAGAGCTTAGCTGTGAATCTCTGTTTTCTTTTTAGGGTTATTGTTATACTGGCAAAGAGAAAGGTAACTATATGAAACCTAAAAACAATGAATACTTAGTTATCTCTTTGCAAAATGACCTTCTAAACGGGGACAATAAATACATGTTATTTTCCTAGGTATTTAGTTTATCTTGAAATGGAACGTCAGACTATTAGAAGCATATCTAAGAAGGATAAATAAAACAAATCATTTGATGAATTGAATGTAGATGAACCAATACTAAGTAGCAGAAAGTTATTTTAATGCCTAAAATTAATTTTATATGAGGTAGACCTCTAAATATTAATATAACTTCATGTAACATCTCCCTCAAATGATTACACCTTTCAGTTTTCAGACTTGATTATTCAGTCCTCGAATCTCAGCATTCAGGAAGTAGAGGCAGGCAGATCTCTGTGCATTAGAGGCCAGCCTGTCACTATAGGAAGTTCCAGACCATCAAGTAGATCTTGTCTAAAAAAAATAATAATACTAAATATAATAATAATGTTATAAAAAATATGACCAAAAGTCATCGTTTGAAAACCATGTGTTTACTCTGTCTAATATACTCTGGCCCAGTACACAGATATATTTGCAATTTTTTTGCACATAACATTTTTATTGATTCTCTGGGAAGTACACATCATGCACCCCATTACAATCCATTCCCTATCCTTCCATGTCTGAAGCCTCTTGTGACTTTCCCTCTTCTCTAAAAGAAATTAAAAAAAATAGGAAGAAAAATAACCACTTTGTTACCTACTACTCACTGGGGCATGGGCAAATTCTTAGCAGCCTGTCCCTTAAATAGAACTGAGTACTTCCCCTCCCAAGCCCCTGCAGAAGCCATCAATTGTGGAGAGCTACACTTCAGCATCCCCATAACACTTTTTAAGAGTTCTCTTTGGTAGCTTACTGACTAGGCTTTTATTTTGGAGAGGTAATGGGGGAACTACAAGGGGTGAGGTTGTCACAGAAGCCTCATATTTGTGGCTAATCTGTTGGTAGAAACTCTGTAGAGGCCTGTGATCCGTGCTCCTGCAGACTGAAAAGCAAGGATGCCACTTTTCCTGTGATATTGATGATGGCACACACACATATTTACAGTCATTTAAGTCCATTAAGAGGTCTTGAGTTTTAGGAAGCCTTAGTTAATGCTTGGAGCACTTTTTTGCTTTTCTTGAGACACAAGTTTCCTGAATTTTCCAGAGTATTGTTTTCACTGTTTAGAATACAGGATATATTTATACAGACATAAAGCTGAGATTATCTGGTTAGAAAACCAGAGACAATGTCCCTCAGATTCCATAATGCTAGGTGATGCGCAGCTAGTGAAAACATGACAGGCAATAGTCCTACACGTGGTAGAACTACAGTCTTTTCCCATATCAATGAAGAAACATTTCAAAAGCACTATCATGTTTCCAAATTGGATCAACTACTGTGGAAAGCACAGTAGTTGGGAGTTAGAAAAAATGACTGTTCAATGAACAAAGCAGTCTCAGAAATTCACTTTACACAAGTGATTTGAAATGCATGTTCACACTTTGAAGTTCTCTGGGTACCACATAGCAGATACCTTGTGTTTAACATGGGTTGTTCTCTATTGCTGTGCTTTAAATTTCTTAGTATCCAGACTAACTGCAATTCAGACACTATTGACTAACAGTGTAAGAAACAGGGTTTTCTAAATCATGCAGATGTTGATAACTAATCTACAACTCAAACAGTAACTGGCCCAGCAGCAACACACAGCCAGATTTTCCTGCACATTTATTGTTATAGAGTTGATTTCAAAGTATGGTTTACACATTAGCTACATCACAAGTCCAATAACTATTGCGGGATTAGACACCTAATATCTATTAAGTGGATTGTAAGAAAGAAATCTATTTGATTTATTTATATGCCTCAGTACTATGGAAATCATTTGATACAAATTAATTACATAAATACATACTCAAAAACATGCTGCACAAACAACTTTATATGTATATATATATATATATATATATATATATATATATTCACACACACACACACACACACACACACACACAGCAAATACACACAGAAAGACCTTCTGCAAAACATAGTGGGAGGATGGACTCAGGAAGATCCCGGTAATCCTCTCCAAGATGTGTGAGTGATTTCTCAGTCTTTGAAGGGTTTTTCTCCCATAATTTAATGTTGATCAGCTTGAAGACAGGATGACTGATTGGCCCACAACCTGGTGTAAACCTATATTGATTGACCTTGAACTTGTTGAGCCAGCCCATCTGCAAGGGGTCATATTGGAAGGAGAGAAGTCTTGAGATGTTTTTATGTTAATATTATGTCTCCAGTCAAGAGGATGAAGAAGAGGCTATCTATCTTAGAAGCTTTCTGTCTCTGTTGCCTGGTCATATATGTTTCTGCTCCTAACTGCCTACAAAGGATTCTGTTTAACTCCTAGTCACATATGCCCCTCTCAGAGGTCACCCTAACTGTTAGGGGTTTGGAGGTACTGTCTTGACTTCTCTAGCTTCTTTTATCTGTCAAAAGGTCCAATAAGGAAACACAGGCAGTCTGAGAATCTCAGATGAGGGCTGAGGGCTGATCTGGGCCACTAAAAGCAAACTGATGTCAAAGGTCCAGCCACTTGGTGATAGTGTATATCCTTGGACTATTATTTGTCCGTGAGTTAGGAACAGTATACCAAACTTGAGACTGCTAGTGCAGAGTAGTTAAGGAGGTTCCTTACTTTCAACAAAGGCTACTTAAAGAGCAAAAGGAGATGCTGGCGAGAAAGCAGAATGTGCTCCCTAGTGGCCAGTATGTACCAAAGAAGGTCTGCTGGTCTTTAGTGGTGACAGAGAGGAGGCAGACACAGAATACTGAGGTTAACTGGCCCTACTAAGAATTTCAGTTTAGGAGAACACATTATTTGTGCTTTTCTTGGGTGGAATTTTAAAGTCATGTCAAACCTGTTTTTATATGGATACTCAGAAACATTTAAAGATTGTCTTATTTTCTGTTTATTTGCCTGCTTGTATCATTAAAAGTTATTAATTAGTAATTAAACCGAGTTCTTAGCTCAGTGGCAGTTTCCTGCAGTCCCAACTGCTTGTTAAGCTGAAGGAGAAGGTTTGCTTGGGTTCAAGAAATCCAGACCAAGCTGGGCAGCTTAGTGAAACACCAGCTCAAGAACAACTGAACAGGCTCATTGTGGTTACATCTATGTGGTACTCTTGTGTAGTGACAATGTCTTTGGATGTTCAAGGAGCATGTGTACATGTTGTAATTAACAGTATATTTGGTAAGTAAATGAGATATAAAAAGGAAATGATAACGTATAACTTAAAGTGTGATCTTAAAATGAGTGGTTTAAAACAAATTAGGTGATAGGTGAAAGGTAAAGTGAGAAGGCACAAAAAATAACACCAGTCAAATGACTATATCCAAATATCGCATAACCAAAGCTACGATAAATGAGTATCTTAATCACATATGTGGATGAACTTGAGTTACTAATTCTCACCCAACCCCCTTCCCAGTTGTTCCTGAAAACAGCTGCAGCCTCTCCATCATAGCTGTAATTGCTCCTGTTGAGGCAATGAGAAGAAAACAGGTTGTCCTTATGGTGCTTCTAATGTACACACTGCTTAAACTATAAATAGTGTTTCATGTTTAAATTAATAACCAACTCATCATAGTGTGATTTACTGTTTTGGCCTCCCTTACAGAATTCAGAGCTTTAGAATATGGAGTCCACATTTCTGCTTGGGAATTAGCTCTAGGGAGTGCATAGACGCCATTTCCTTTACCCTGTGCACAAACTTAGTGAGCTATCCTCCTTCAACCCTGCTTCGCCCATTTAAGTTGATGGCCTGACTACTGGTAATGAATACAGCCCTTTAAACCAATGGTTCTCAACCTCTGTCGTGACCCCTTTGGCAAACCTCTATTTCCAAACTGTATTGTGATTCATCATAGTAGCAAAATTACAGTTATAATGTAGCAATGAAAATAATATTATGGTTTGATGTCACAAAATGAGGAACTGTAGTAAAAGGTCACAACAGTACGAAGGTAGAGAATCACTACTTTAAACTACTATAATAACCTCTAAAATAGTCAGGAGCAACTCCAGTTTGTCAGTCCTATGAACTAAGCATGATGGCCAGCAGCCCCGCCTCTTTTCCTGTCTCATCACTTTTCTCTTGTATAGTCTTCTTTCTTGCACTGCTCTTGTCCAGATTCCAAATGCATACCCCCTATAACATAGGCCTATGCCAGCATGTGTACCAGTATCTGTGCACCACTGCTTATAGGCCAGCATAAAAAAAATATTAAATCACTAATTACAACTCAACTGGTGTTATTGTTGGGAATGTGGCACTTAGGAAATTCAAATAACTTTGCTTGAAGAGAGTAAGTCAAATTTGAGGATATGAAATACTTAAGGAAGAATTGCTGTGTTCATAATATATATTGACCTTTTGAGTGTTTACCAATCAAGTACTGAGGACATAGTAGAATTTATTGTTAATGTGTTTCATTACAGACATATACATATACTGACATTAATATTCTTTTAACAAACTGCCAGGCTCCTGAGACTTAAATCCATATTTCTGTGTGCTTTCTTGTAAAACAACCTTTAGTGGAACACTTACACTAGCTTAGTGAGAATCCTCTTTGATACCCAACTGTCCTCAATATCAAATCCTCATCATTCAATCAATGTCTGAGTACATCAAGAATTCTCTGTGGCAGGTCTGCCTCGCACCTGGAAGACACACACAGGGCAGCCTGTGTCCTCAGAGTCCATGCTGTCTGAAGCATCCACAAGGTACCCAGTGGTTGGGTGTCAATATGGTGAGCAAGTATATGGTCATGTATTTGGAGAGAAAGAGAGGTAGAATTGTTTATTTTCTCTCTTAAGAGATAGTTCTAAAGAAAGAGGGTGGTGCTGACAGAAATGGGTTGAGGTTGGTGGACAGGTTGCCATCTGGGACCAGAATGACATCTTGGCCTCGGCTGCTACCTAGGGCCATATCTGCATCTGCAGTAGCTGGAGTCTATGTTGACATCCATGACCCATGTGGATGCCAAGGCTAGGGGGATTTCCAGCGTATAGGCTGCAACCTGTGACCATTGTGGTGTCTATGGACCCTGCCGCCACTGGGGTCATGGTGGTCTGGTTGGATAAGGCTGCCACCCGTGGATCATGATGACATTGGACTTGGGTTGCTGCTGGGGGCCATGTCTGGATCCATTCCCCTGCAGCAGACAGGATCAGTATTGATGTCCAGGGCTTCAGTGACCACTGAAGGCCACACAGATGCCTAGGTTCTGCTCAAACGGTTGAATCTTTGTTGGTCTCAAGGGCCATGTTTCTGTTGAGACCATGCTAATCTGGATGGTGTGTGCTGATACCCAGGGCCTGGTGACATCCAACCCTTGGCATTAAGGGAGGGGCTATGGGTGCAGATATGGCCCTCCTGCAGCCAGTATGGTTCTAAGTTGATGTCTGTGGCTCTTGATACCATCAAAGGTTGTGCTGAAACAAGGGGCTGGGCAAGTCACCTGGGTCCATGGTAACATCTGAGTCCAGGCTGCTAATGAAGACCATGTTTGGGTCCATGGTCCTACAATAGTTGGCGTCTGTGTTATCTGTGACCTCTGTCTAGGATGCATCTTGTGGCCATATTGGTGGAAAGCCATGGTGTCTTCTGAGCCAGTGCTGCTGCTGAGGGCCATGTCTGGGTCCATAGACTTTCAGCATCCAGGGTCTGTGTCAATGTCCATGTTTCCTGACAACATCAAAGGCAATGCCAATGCCACGGGTCTGGGCTGCCACCTGGGGCCATTTTGGTGACTAAGGGCTTTGCTACCACGGAGCCAGGTCAATCCTAGAGGCCTGCACAGCCACACAGCTGGGGCCCAGGCTGATGTCATGGGGCATAACTGGGTCCGTGGTCCAGCACCAGCTGATGTTCATGGCTTATGTCATGGCTTGTGTTGCCACAGGGGGTCATAGGAACCAAATGTGTTGAAATCCAAGGACAGTGCTGAGCCAGCCCAGTCCCACACTGGAGACTAAACCAGGAGAACTGGTGCTGCCCACCTCCATAGCAGAGCTGATCCAGCACTCAGGAGAGATGGCCCCACCCAGCACTATGGCTGAGGAAGTGCTGGTCCTGGTGGCATGGGCCTAGTAGAGCTGACTCTGCCCCTCACCTAAGGGTGTGGTTTCAACAACCAAGACCAATCAGCTTGATTACCACCACGAGCCACATCCTGGGCCTTGGCTTGGCCACCCTAAAGTCTGCCCTCTCTATGACCTTCTGCAGTGCATGAGGAGACTGGTCCTACAGAAAAGATAACTGCTGAATCTCCAGGACTCAGGGCAGGATGTCCAAGCTGAATTTCCATAAGGACTCTGTGGAGATGGTGTACCAGAAACCAAAGGTCTTGAATCAGACCAGTGACTCATTAAAATGAAAATTTTCCAGTGGAGCTGATTGAAGAAAATAGGTATATAGCATGACACACCACAGCTCCAGATGCCACTAGAATGAATCAAGATGTGTTGGAAAAATGGAGGAGGGAGGAGATTTTGTTGTTTTGTTTTTACTTAATTGGGGGAGGGCATAAAGCAGGGGGCAGGGATGGATATGAATGAACTGGGAAGTGAGTGGGATTGGGGTACATGATGTGAAATTTCCAAAGAATCAAAAATGAATTATGTTTAAAAAAACAAAAGAATCCTGTGCCATTTGCTAATGAAATTGCTTTTCTTTTAATGTCTCTTGTTAGCAACATCCACACACTTAGCATCCCTCCCCTGGGCTTCACACTGCACATGCTATGTTTGTGCTTCTGCCAAATCTCTCTCCCTTACTGAAAATCCTATTGAAGCAGTCTGCATATCTATTGGAGTAGTCCTGAATAAAACTGTATTTTCTCTCTTTTAGTAATTGTCACTTAATATTTCCAATAAAATGTAACTACTAATAATCTGCATTATTGCACACAGTATTAGAAATACTGCAGAAGTATCTATTCACTTTGGAAGTTCCAGAATCCCATAATGAGAGTGTAAGACAGTTATATAATAGAGGACTACACAACCAGCATCAGTCCCTCTCTTCAGACTTAGTAATAGAATGGACTGGAGAATGGGTGGAAAGACGTTCTGTGTCGCCACCTGCTGCTTCATTGTATTATTACTTACTGCTTTTAGTAAACACTGAATTTAATAAAATGCTATTTCAGAATTTAATTTTGCTAACTATTTCATGATAAGTTTAATAGAATTACAGACAAATTAACACTGTCCAAAACACATAAATAGTCTACCTTTACTAAAATCTTTTTGATCTTAAAAAATAACTTTCAGTCTCAAGCAAAGGTAAGTCATTCTCCACATAAAGTCTTAAAGAAAGAAAATCAGTATTTAATTTTTAATATTCTTTTGATGAAAATTTTCTCAAGAAAATAATTAAGTGAAATGTCATAAATCAGAAGTGGTTAAGCATCAAGGGTCAAGGGACTTACAGCATCTAAGCAAGAGTCTATTCCAACAAGAGAAATACATTCAGGAGAGACAGCACATATATGAAGATCACGTATTTCTAACCAAATACACATCGTTGTCTTCAGCTGGGACATGTATTTGCTATACTATTGTAAGTGGATCTCTGGAGTACACCCAATTTGTGGGTTATTAATGGAATAATGAATTTTAAGACGTGACTGAGTGTAAGTGACAACAGCCAGAAACGGGAAAGTGTGGAGTGTTATAAATTTAAGGATGGTTCCTGCATCTGGAATGTCTCCTGTGACAATTGGCAGAACCACTTCCCTTTCCAAAGCAGGTTGTCACCTGTTCCCCCTTCTCCCACAGCAGACTTTACTTTTCAGTGTGGTTGCTGTGGTGAATGGAGCTGTGTGCAAGATCAGTGCAAGGCACTGAGCCACCCATGCAAGTCAAGTGTGGCACCTTCCATATTCATGAGTGTGAGCAAAAGCACAAGGCTTACTGGGAAAGAAGAGACCCACATTTCAAATTCTAGCAAAATACCCATGGTCTGGGATTCTCCTGAACTTGAGTTCCTTGTGCGTGGAAGAGTTTGTCATCCTCTGTCCTTACACATCTTTCCCCTGACCCAGAGCTTCTGATCCCACTTGTCACCAACTGTCCCAAGCCCCAACTACACCACATTTTGTAACTACTCTGTGCTCTGCATTCTCCAAGAAAACCTCACTTAAAATTCTATCACTTATCCTATGGCAGGCCTCTCTTTATGAACAAAAACTTTGCTCTTACTTAACATTTATGAATATATATTTAACATAATATACTATCTTTCCCAATATATGAATGCCTGACTCTCATTGTCAATGCCCTAACCATTATCTTAAGTAGGTACAAATGTCATATAAAATTCATTCTTTAGCAAAAGAAGCTTTTCATAACACACAAATTTCAGCTCTCTGCAGACCTGAACACACACACACACACATACACACACACACATACACACACACACACACACACACACACACACACACACACACACACACAAAACACTGCATGTCAATTTGAGGGGACCAACTATACCTCCTATGCTCAACTTGTAGAACCCAACGTCTTCTGAGGTGAAGGAAGGCTAGGCAGTAGGCCAGGAAGTGCTTGCTGTGTGGCCTTTTCTCATTTCTGCCTTTTCTCTTTCTTTCTTTTTCCTTCCTTCCTTTATTTGGCAGCTGTTGTTGTCATTGGTACTAGGGATTAAATTCCTTGTACATGAGGCTGGCTAAGCCCTCTCTATCCCTAGTCCTTGTGTCTACATTTTATTCTCAGGTAAAATCTCTCTAAGTTGCCCAGACTTTTTTGAATTCATTATATAGCCATGGACACACTGAAACTTATGACACTTGTGCTTCAACCACCAAAGTCATTGGGATCACAGGCTTCTCCCCACAGTTCCAAACAATTCTCCATGGTTTCTTATACTTTCCCAAATAGTCATACATATTAGTCTCTTCTGCCTGTATTGTTTCTAATGACAAATGGACCTACCAGACTTTAAATCTGCTTCCCCACACCAACTCTTTATCCATCACTCAAGAGCAGCAAATTTCTCCAGGTTTTTCTTCTCTTTTAATTCCCCCTCCATTTCTATTTACAAATGTTACAGTCACTTCTTTGACATGTACCAATGGCTTGCAAGTTTTAATAAGGAAGATGCCTTTCCTCCTTTACTTTCAAGATCTCCTAGCTTCACTCTCTTGTCCTGTGATGTATCTGGTCCTTCCCATTTCTATTCTTCTCCTATGTGGCAAGTTCGAAAGACAAAATAATCATGACTGAAAGTTTCACAAATTACAGACTTTCAGCAATTAGCCATTTATTCTTTGTTAGTAGTATATGGGTAGAAAAAAATGGAAAATAAAAATCACTTTAATCGGAGCCTCATTCCCAGACCTTTGCCAAAGGTGAGTTTGGGACCATTTCAAGTCAAATTCCCCCACACCCTTCCCTGGAAACTCCCTGGGTTAACCCAGAATCTCACCCCCCCATATCCTGATGGTGGATAATACAGCCCTAGTACCCTGATCCACAACCCCCTCCATACCCAGAATCTGCACTCCCCCCACACTGTGTCCAGCTTAGCACACTGCCCCACTGCTCTGGTTAAGCACTGGACCAGAGGGCAGGTCCAACAATCCTGCCACCTCCTGGGAACTTCCAGGATCTGCTCTGAGTACACTAGACCTGCCTATGGTTCCATGCCTGCCTGAGCTTTAACTCCCATCCCCAGGCAGCTGCCTGAGAAGAGGCCTCCTAGAGAGTTTGGACCCAGAGCTACAGACACTGAACTTATGACCCACCTAACCCACCAGGGGAGTACCATAGAGAGAGAAAGACCCGACCTGCACCCACTGGAAGAAATGATGGGAAGACTGCAATACAAGAAAACACCTAACAATAAAAAGACAAGCATGACATAACCAGAATCTAGGGACCCTACACCAACTAGACTTGAACACAACAAAGCAAATGAAGCAAGAGAACTATTTAAAAAATCTTCATAAAAATGATAGAGGCCTTCAAAGACGATCTGAAAAAATCCCTTAAATAAATAGAAGAAAAAACAAACAAAAAATTGGAAGAAATTAACAAATCTCTTAAAGAAAATACAGAAAGCCAAGAAAGAACAATTAAACAGGTGAAGGTAACAGTTCAAGACTTGAAAACTGAAATAAGGCAATAAAGAAAACACAAACCAAATGAATGCTGCAAATAGAAAAATTGGGCAAATGAACGGGAACTACAAACACAAGCATAAGCAACAGACTACAAGATATGGAAGAGAAAATCTCAGGCACTGAAGATACACTAGAGAAAATAGATTCATTGACCAAAGAAAATCATAAATCCAACAAATCCTTAACACAAAACATCCAGGAAATGTAGGACACTGTGAAAATGCCAACCTAAGAATAATAGGCACAGAAGAAGGAGAAGAAGCACAGCTCAAAGATACAGAAAACATGTTCAACAGAATCATTAAAGAAAACTTTGCCAATCTGAAGAAGCACAAGCCCATGAAAGGACAAGAGGCATTCAGAACACCAAATAGACTGGACCAAAGAAAAAAGACCCCTCAACAATAATAATCAAAACACATAATATACAGAATTAATAAAGAATATTAAGAGCAGCATAGGAAAATGGCCAGGTAACAAATAAAGACAGACCTATCAAAATTAGACCTGACTTCTCCATGGAAACTCTCAGGCCAGAAAGACCTGGATAGAAGTTCTACAAGTACTAATAGTCCACAGATGCCAGCCCAGGTTACTATACCCTGCAAAACTCTCAATCACTATAAATGAAGAAAACAAGCTATTTAATGACAAAGCCGATTTCCACAATATGTATCTACAAATCCAGCACTACACAAAGTTCTGAAGGAAAAACTCCAACCCAAGGAAGTTAACTACATTCACAAATACATAGGCAACAGATAATCCCACTTCACCAGAACCCAAGGGTAAAGCAGGACAAATATATTCACAATACCACTGCCAACAACAAATCTAAAACAAACAAGCATTAACAATCCATGGTTTTTACTCTCTCTCAACATTAATGGTCTTAACGCGTTTATAAAAAGATACAGGCTAACAGAATAGATAAAAAGACAGAATCCATCCTTCTGCTGCATACAAGAAACACATCTAAGCTTCAAAGACAGACATTACCTCAGGGTAAATGGCTAGGAAAGAGCTTCCAATCAAATGGACCCAAGAAACAAGCAGGTGTGGCTATCCTAATATTAACAAATTAGACTTCAAACTAAAATCAGTCAAAATAGTTGAAAAAGGTCATTTCATATTCATTGCAGGAGAAATCCATCAGCACAAAGTCTCAGTTCTGAATATCTATGCCCCAAATACAAAGGTACCCACGTTCATAAAAGAAACACTGCTAAAAGTCAAAGCTCACATAAAACCTAAGACGCTCACAATGGGAGACTGCAACACCCCACTCTCACTGCTAAATAGTACCACTAGTCAGAATTTAAAAATAAACAAAAGAACTAACAGAAGTTACGTCTCAATTGGCTTTAACAGACATCTAAAGAACATTCCATCCAAACACAAAAGACTATACCTTCTTCTCTGCTCTGCATGGAACCTTCTCTAAAATTGACAACATACTAGGCAACATAACTAACCTCAACAGGTACAAAAAAATTGGAATAGTCTCCTGTATCTTATCAGACCACCATGCTTTAAAGTTGGAATTCAACAACAACACACAAATTTCCGAAAACCTACAAATTCATGGAAACTGAACAATGCGCAATTGCACAATACATGGGTCAAAGAAGAAATGAAGAAATTAAGGACTTCTAAAATTCAACAAGAATGAGGACACAAAATACCTGTACTTATGACATGTTGAAAGCAGTGCTATGAGGTAAGTCCATTGCACGAAGTACCCACATGAAGAAAACAGAGGATAGTCCCATTAGAGATTTAACAGTGCAAATTAAAGCCTTAGAACAAAAAGAAGCAAACTCACACCGGAGGAGTAGACACCAGGAAATAATCAAATTAAGGGCTGAAAAATGCAACAAAGAGTTGTTTTCCAAGAATATCAACAAGATAGACAAACCTTTACCCAAACTAACCAAAAAAGCAGAGAGAAAACATGCAAACTAACAAAAACAGAAACGAAAAGGGGAACATGGCAATGGACACAGAGGAAATCTAGACAACTTTCAAGTCATACTTTGAAAACTTGTACTCCACAAAATTTGAAAATTCAAAGGAAATAGACAAATTTCTGGGTAACTATCACTTACCAAAATTAAATCAAGAACACATAAACAACTTAAATGGACCTATAATCCCTAGTAAAATAGAAGCAGTCATCAAAAGCCTTCAACCAAAAACAGCACAGGGCCAGATGGCTTCAGTGCAGAATTCTACCAGAAATTCAAGGAAGAGCTTATACCAATACTCCTCAAATTGTTCCACATAATAGAAACAGAAGGGTCATTACCAAACTCTTTTTATGAGGCCACAATCACCTTGTTTACCCAAGCCTCACAGAGACACAACTAAGAAAGAAAATTAAAAACCAATATCCCTCATGAATATTGATGCAAATATACTCAATAAAATACTGGCAAACCAAATCCAAGACTACATCAGAGAAAATGTTCCACCATAACCAAAAAATTCAAAACCCATTCATGATAAAGGTCTTGGAGAGATCAGGGATAACAGGAAAATACCTAAACATAATAAGACCAATATACAGTAACCAAGAGCCAACATCAAACTGAATGGAGATAAGCTTAAGGCGATTCCTCTAAAATCAGTAACAAGACAAGGCTGCCCTCTCTCACTATATCTCTTCAAAATAATACTTGACGTTCTAGATAAAGCTATAAAACAACAAATGGATATCGAGGGGATATAAATTGGGAAGAAGAGGTCAAACTGTCTCTATTTTCAGATGATATGATAGTTTACAAAAGCGACCCAAACAACTCTACCAGGGAACTCCTCTAGCTGATAAACACCCTCAGGAAACTAGCAGGATACAAGATAAAATAAAAAAAAAAATCAGTAGCCCTATTTTATTCAGATGACAAAGGGGCTGAAAAAGAAATCAGAGAAACATCACCCTTCATAATAGCCACAAACAACATAAAGAATATTGGGGTTATGCTTACCAAACAAGTGATAACAAACCTATATAATAAGAACTTTGTGACTTTAAAGAAAGAAATTAAAGAAAATACCAGAAAATGGAAAGATCTCCCATGCCCTTGGATAGGCAGGATAAATATAGTAAAAATGACACTCTTGCCAAAAGCAATCTACAGATTCAATGTAATCACCATTAAAATCCCAGCACAACTCTTCACTGACCATAAAAGGATAATAATCAACTTTATATAGGAAACAAAAAACCCAGGATAGACAAAACAGCCGTGTATAGTAAAAAATACTTCAGGAGGCATCATCATCCCTGACTTTAAGCTCTACTACAGAGCCTGGTATTGGCACAAAAATAGACAGGTAGACCAATGGAATTGAATAGAAAATCCTGATATTAACCCACACACCTACAAACACCTGATTTTTGACAAAACAGCTAAAAGTATATAATGGGGAGCATAAAGTATCTTCAACAAATGGTGCTGACACAATTGGATAATGGTGTGTAGAAGACTGCAGATAGAACCATGTCTATTGCCATGCACAAAACTCAATTACAAATGGATCAAAGAATCAAAGTAAACCCAGAAACACTGAACTTCTTAAAGAGAAAGTCAGAGGTACCCTTGAACAAATTGGTATAGGAGAATGGTTCTTGAACATAACTCCACAGCACAGACAATGAGAGCAACAATTGATAAATGGGACCTCCCCAAACTGAGAAGCTTCTGTAAGGCAAAGGAAACAGTGGACAAGACCAAACAGCAGCCCACAGACTGGGAAAAGATATATATCCAAAATATACAAAGAACTCAAAATCTAGTCACCAAAACACCAAATAACCCTATTTAAAAAATGGGGTACAGAAATGAAGAAAGAATTCTCAATAGATGAAATCAAAAAGGCTAAAAGGCACTTAAGAAAGTGCTCAACATCCTTAGCTATCAGGGAAATGCAAATCAAAACAACTTTGAGATACCCTTTTACTCCTGTCAGAATGGCTAAAATTAGAAACACCATTGACAACTTATGCTGGAGAGGATGTGGAGGAAGGGGAACACTCTTCCACTGCTGATGGTAGTGGAAACTCCTGCAGCCATTTTGGAGATCAGTATAGCAGTTTCTCAGGAAAATGGGAATCAGTCTACCACAGGACCTGGCAATCCCCCCTCTTAGGCATATACCCAAATGATCCACATCCATGCAACAAAGACATGGGCTCAACTATGTTCATAGAAGCATTATCAGTAATAGCAAGAACCTGGAAGCAACCTAGATGCCCCTCAACTGAAGAATGGTAAAGAAGATGTGGCACATTTACACAATGGAATACTAATCTGCAAAAGAAAACAGTGGAATCCTTAAATTTTCAGGCATGTGGATAGAACATGAAGAAACCATCCTGAATGAGGTAATCCAGTCACAATACTAGGAACATGGAATGTACTCACTCATATATGGATTTTAGACATAGAGCAAAGGATCTCCAGCCTATAATTCACACCACCAGAAAAACTAGGATACCAGGAGGAATCTAAGAGATTCATATAAGGTATCTCACAGAAAGGGAAAGGGACAAGATTTCATGAGGATATGGTGAGTGTGGGAAACTATGAGTGGAGAGGGAACTAGGAGAAAGAGAAGGGGAGGAGAGAAAAGCACAGGGGACTAAGAAGATTGAGTCAGAGGAGGAATAGACAAGGGAAGAGAAGAGAAAGGAGAGAGAGACAGAGAGAGAGAGAGAGGCCATAAAAGAGGGAGCCATTATAGGTTTGAAGAGAAAACTGACTCTAGAGAAATGTTCAGAGACCTACAAGACTGACTCCAGTTAACAACTTGAGCAACAGTGGAAAGGCTACCATAAATGCCCTGTCCTGATAATGAGATCAACAACTAACTTATTCACCATCATAAAGCCCTCATGTAGTAATTGATGGAAACAGAAGCAGACACCCACAACTAAACACTGAGCTGAACTGGAATCCAGATGCAGAGAGGGAGGACAAACCAGGCTACAGAAACACATAGAGACAGCTGACCTGAACATGGAGGAGCTAATGGGCCCCAAGACTGACAGCTGGGAATATAGCATGAGACTGTGTCCGACCCCCTGAAAATAGGTCTCAGCTATAAGGCCTGGGTGATGAGGGACCTCTGACTGTGGAATCAGCATGTATCCCTGGTGCACAAAAGGACTTTTGGAACATATCCCCCAGTGGAGGGATACTCCTTTAACCTAGAGAGGGGAGAGAAGGCCTAGTCTCTACTCCAAATGACTTGACATATATAGATGGCCCCTCCCAGAAGGCATCACCCTACATGTGGTAGGGGGGCTGGAGTGGAGGGGGTGAGGTGAGAAAGTGGGGAAGAGGGAAAGAAGGAGGAAGGGATGGAGGGAGGGAGGAAGGGAGAAATGGAGAGAGGGAGGAAGGGAAGGAGGGAGGGAGATGGAACTGGGATCAATTTGTAAAATAAAAGAAAAAGTTACTGTTAATATAGAAACTGGTGAGATGGCTCAGAGGTTAAGAGCACTGGCTGCTCTTCCAGAAGTCCTGAGTTCAATATCCAGCAACCACATGGTAGCTCACAATTATCTAGAATGTAATCAGATGTCCTCTTCTTGTGTACAGGCAAACATACAGACAAAACACTGTACATTTAATAAATAAATAAATCTTAAAAGGAAAAAAGAAAAAGAAAAAACATACTGAGTATTGTTCCAAAAGACATTTATAAAAAATAAATTCTGGGGGCCCCTTAGGCTGCTGCTTCAGGTGAGTCTGAGACCTATCCTTTCTGTGGAACTTCCAGAGTCAGCTCTGACTTTGAAGCCCCCCCCCATGTTGTCTGCATGCTTGAGTGGACCCTCCCTGGCACAAAGAACATATGGAGCCTGCCCTACCCTCATCCATCGCTCTGCTGGGTCCCCTGCTTGAGGTGAGTAGTTGGCCAGCTCATTTACAACACTCCCATCTTCTCCTTGGATCTATCTGAGTCCACTCTGCAACATGACCACCCTATTCTATCTGACAGAGTGGTCCCGGCCTGCCTTTTGCTCATCCTTGGCCTTGCTATGATCTTTGCTTGAGAGACCTCCAAGAGTTGTTGGATCATCCAGAGTTACCTACACCCAGCAGGAGGGGAGAGGACAGAGAAAGACCCCACCTGCACCCACTGGAAGAAAAGACAGGAAGACAGTAGTATAAGAAAACATTCAATAATAGAAAGACCACCAGAATCTGAGGACTCTACACCAACTAAACCTGGACACACCAAAGCAGATGAAGCAGAAGAGAATGACCTAAAAATCAACATCATGAAAACAATGGAGGCTCTCAAAGAAGATATAAGAAAATCCCTTAAAGAAGTGGAAGAAAAAACAAACAAAAAATGGAGAAAATAGAGGAAAATACCCCCCCAAAAAAGATTAAAAAATGAACTCGAACAAATCTCTTTAAGAAAGCAAGGAATGTCAAGAAAACACAAACAAAAGATGGAGAAAAAAATCACACAGTTCAAGAACTGATACAGAGAAAATAAAGAAAACACAAACTGAGGGAATGCTGGAAATAGAAATGCTGATTAAATGATCAGGAACTACAGATGCAAATATAATCAACATAATATAAAAGGTTGAAGAGAGAATCTCAAGCACTGAAGATAAACAAGAAGAAATAAATTCATTGACCAAAGAATATCTTAAACCCAACAAATCCTTAACACAAAATATCCAGCAAAAGTGGGAAACCATGAAAAGTCCGAACCTAAGAATAATAGACATAAAAGAAGGTAAAGTAGCCCAGCTCAAAGATGCAGAAAACATATTCATCAAAATAATTTAAGAAAACTTTCCCAACCTGAAGAACGACATGCCCATAAAAGTAAGAGAAGCATGCCGAACACCAAATAGACTGGACCAAAAAAAAAAAAAAGTTCTCTTACTACATAATAATCAAAACACCTAACATACACAATAAAGAAAGAATATTGGGAGCTGAAAAGAAAAAAGGCCAGGTAAAATATAATTGTAGACCTTTCAAAATTAGAGCTGACTTCTCCATGGAAACTTTGAAAGCCAGAAGGGCCTGGATAGATGTTATACAAACACTAAGAGTCCATGGATGCCTGCCCAGACTACTATAGCCATCAAAACTCTCAATCACTATAGATGGAGAAAACAAGATATTCCATGACAAAACCAGATTTACACAATACATATCCACAAATAGAGCCCTACAGAAAGTTCTGGGAGGAAAACTCCAACCCAAGGAAGTTAACTACACTTACAAAAAATAGGCAGTAGATAATCCCACTTTACCAGACCCCAAAAGAAAAAGCAAGGCAAATATACTCAAAAACTACCCCCAACAACAAATCCAAAGGAAACAAGAACTAACAATGAATGGTCCTTAATTTCCCTCAATATTAATGGTCTTAACTCACCTATAAAAAAGACACAGGTTAACAAAATTGATACAAAGACAGAACCCATCCTTAGGCTGCATACAAGAAACACATTTCAGCTTCAAAGACAGACACTAACTCAGAGTAAAGAGTTGGGGGAAAAAATTCCAATCAAATGGACCCAAGAAGCAAGCATATATAGCTATCCTAATAACTAACAAGTTATACTTCAAACCAAAATCAGTCAAAAGAGATGAAAAGGGTCATTTCATATTCATCACAGGAGAAATCCATCAGCACAAAGTCTCAATTCTGAACATCTATACCCAAATACAAAGGCACCCACATTCATAAAAGAAATGCTACTAAAATTCAAAGCTAACATAAAACCTCACACACTTATAGTGGGAGACTTCAACAGTCCACTCTTACCACTAGATAGGACAGCCAGACAGAAACTTAACAAACAAACAAAAGAAATAACAGAAGTCATGTCCCAATTAGGTTTAACAGACATCTATAGAACATTCCATCCAAAGACTTAAGAATATACCTTCTTCTCTGCTCCACATGGAAGCCTCTTGGCAACATAGCATACCTCAACAGATACAAAAAAAAAAAAAAAAAAAAAAAAAAAAAAAAAAAAAAAAAATAGGAGTAGTCCTCTGTATCTTATCTGACCACTTATCTGATGCTTTGCAGTTGGAATTCAACAACAACACAAATCACAGAAATCCAACAAAGTAATGGAAACTGAACGATGTGCAATTGCACAACTACTGGAATTGAATGAGAATGAAGAAACAACATATCCAAACTTAAGGGAAACTTTGAAAGCATTGCTAAGAGGAAAATTCATTGCACTAAGTGTCCATATGAAGAAAACGAAGGATCGTCACATTAGAGAATTAACAGCATAACTGAATGCACTAGAACAGAAAGAAGCATACTCATTCTGAGGAGTAGAAGCCAGGAAATAATCAAGTTGAGGGCTGAAATCAATAAAGTAGAAACTAGGAAAATGATACAAAGAATCAATGTAACAAAGATTTGGTTATTTGAGAAAAATCAACAAGATAGACAAACCTTTATCCAATCTAATCAAGAAGCAGAGAGAGAGAACATGCAAATCAAGAAAATCAGAAATGAAAGGGGGACATAAAAATGGACACTGAGGAAATTCAGAGATTCTTCAGGTCATACTTTGAAAACCTGTACTCCACAAAATTAGAAAATTCAAAGAAAATGTACAAATTTCTGGATAACTACCATTTACCAAAATTAAATCAAGAACATATAAGCAATTTAAATGGATGTATAACCCCTAATGAAATAGAAGCAGTCATCAAATGTCTACCAACTGAAAAAGCCCAGAGCCAAATGGCTGCAATTCAGAATTCTACCAGAAATTCAAGGAAGAGCTAATACCAATACTCCTCAAAATGTTCCACACAATAGAAGCAGAAGATTCATTACCAAATTTTTTTTATGATACCACAATCACCTTGGTACCCAAGCCACACAAAGACACAACTAACAAAGAGAACTGCAGACCAATATCCCTCATGAACAATGATGCCAATATACTCAATAAAATACTGGCAAATCGAATCCAAGAATATATCAGATAAATCATCCACCATGATCAAGTACGCTTCATCCCAGGGATGCAGGGATGGTTCAACAATAGAAAATATATCAATGTCATCCACCATATAACCAAACTGAAAAAGAAAACCCATATGATCATCACTAGATGCTGAAAAACTTTGATAAAATCCAACACCCCTTCATGATAAAGGTCTTGAGGAGACCAGGGGTAACAGGAACATACCTAAACATAATAAAAAACAATATACAGTAAACTGACATCCAACAACTAACTGGAGAGAAACTCAAAGTGATTCCTCTAAAATAACACAAGGTTGTCCACTCTCTCCATAACTTCAATGGTGTACTTGAAGTTCTAGCTAGAGCAATAAGAAAACAAAAGGAGATCAAGGAAATACAAATTGGAAAGGAAGAAATCAAACTTTCACTATTTGCAGATGATATGATAGTTTACATACCAGGGAACTCCTACAGCTGATAAACACCTTTAGCAAAGTGGCAGGATATAAGATTTACTCAAAAAAAAAAAAAATCAGTAGTCCTACTATGTACAGATGAGGAAGAAATCAGAGAAACATTACCCTTTACAATAGCCACAAACAACGTAAAATATCTTGGGGTAATGCTAACCAAACAAGTGAAAGACCTGTATAGCAAGAAATTTGAGTCTCTCAAGAAAAAAAAATTAAAGAACATACCAGGAAATGGAAAGATCTCTCTTGCACATGGATAGGCAGGATCAACTTAGTAAAACTGACAAACTTGCCAAAAGTAATCTACAGATTCAATGCAATCCCCATCAAAATCCCAGAACAATTCTTCATAGACCTTGAAAGAATAATACTCAATTTTATATGGAAAAAAAAAAGACACAGGATAGCTATACAAGAAAGGGTCTTCCAGAGGCATCACTATCCCTGACTTTAAGCTCTGTAGTCCTAAAAACAGCTTGGCATTGGCACAAAAATAGGCAGGTATACCAATGAAATCAAATCAAAAATCCTAATATGAACCTACACACCTATGAACTCTTAATTTTTAACAATTCAGTTAAAATTATACAGTGGAAAAAAGAACTTATCTTCAAAAAATGGTGCTGACACAACTTGATGTTAGTGTGTCAAAGAGTACAGATAGATCCATATCTATTGCCATGCACAAAAGTTAAGTCCAAACGGAACAAAGACCTCAACATAAATCCAGCCACAATAAACCTCTTAGAAGAAAAAGTGGGAGGTACCCTTGAAAGAATAGGTACAATAGACAGCTTCCTGAACATGACACCAGTATCACAGACACTGAGATAGACAATTAATAAATGGGACCTCCTGAAATTGAAAAGCTTCTGTTAGGCAAAGGACACAGTCAACAAGACAAAACGGCAGCCCACAGAATGGGAATCCCACCAACCCCACATCTGACAGAGGGACAATTTCCAAAATATAGAAAAGACTCAAGAAGCTAGTAACCAAAACACCAAACAATACAATTAAAAATTGGGATACAGAACTAAATAGAGAATTGTCAATAGAGGAATATACAATGGCTGAAAAACACTTAAGAAAGTGCTCAACATCCTTAGCCATCTGGGAAACACAGATCAAAACAACTCTGAGATACCATCTTACTCCTGTCAGAATGGCTAAAATAAAAAACACCAAAGACAGTTTATGCTGGAGAGTATGTGGAGAAAGGAGAACACTCCTCCACTGCTGGTGCGAGTGCAAACTCCTACAGCTACTTTGGAAATCAGTATGGCATTTCCACAGGGAGATGGGAATCAGTCTACCACAGGATCCAGCAATTCCACTCTTAGGAATATATCCAAAAGATGCACATTCATGCAATATGGACATCTGTTCAACTATGTTCATAGCAACATTATTTGTGATAGCCAGAACCTGGAAGCAACATAGATGTCCCTCAACGGAAGAATGGGTGTAGAAATTGTGGTACATTTACACAATGGAGTACTACTCAACAGAAAAAAAAAATGGAATCTTGACATTCTCAGGCAAATGGATGGAAGTAGAAGAAAACATTTGAGTGAGGGAACCCAGTCACAAAAAGACAAACATTGTATGTACTCATCATATATGTATTTTAGACATAGAGCAGAGAATGACCAGCCTACAATCTATACTGCCAGAGAAGCTAGGAAACAAGGAGGACCCTTAGAGAGACATACATGGTCCCTCACAGAAGGGGAAAGGGACTAGATCTCCTGAGCAAATTGGGAGCAGGTGGGGGGGGGAGAAGTTGGGAGAAAGAGAAGGAGAGAAGAGGAGGGGAGAGGGGAACATGAGGTAGCAGTAAAATTGAGTCAGAGAAAGAATAGAAAAAAAGAAAAGAGATACAAATATAGAGGGGGCTGTTATAGGTATAAAGAGAAATCTCACACTAGTGAAATGTTCAGAGATCTACAAGGGTGTCCCTAACTAACAATGTAAGCTGTAGTGGTGAAGCTACCTTAAATGGCCTTTCTTGATAATGAGATTGATGACTACCTCATATGCCATCCTAAAGCCTTTATCCAGTAGCTGATGGAGGCAGAAGTAGACACCCACAGCTGAACACTGAGCCAAACTCCAGGAATCCAGCTGCAGAGAGGAGAAAGGGATGAGCAAAATGGTCAAGGCCAAAATGCAGAAATCCACAGAAACAGTTGATCTGGACCAGAGACTGATAGCTGGGAAACCAGCATCGGACTGACCCAGACCCCCTGAATGTGGGTCTAAATTATGAGGTCTGGGAAGTCTATGGTAACTCTGACAATGGAACCAGGGTGTGTGCTTATTGCAGGAGCCCATTCCCCATGAAGGGGTGTTTCTAGGCCCTACCCCCAAATGATTTGCCTGATTTTGATGATGCCTCATTGAGGCTTCAACCTCCCTGGGGTAAAGGATGGGGTATTGGATGGGGGAGGTTTGTGGGGATCATGGGAGGTAGAGAGAACTGGAATCAATGTGTAAAATAAGAAAAAAATATTTAAAAGATAAAATAAAATTAAATTAATTATGTTACTGTAATTCTCTTAAACTATTACAAACTGGTCTGCAAACATAGTATATTTCCTGGTGTAGTCTATACTATAATTCACAACTATATACCTGGCTAGCACCCCAGCCAAGTAAAAGAACAAAATCCCAACAAAACGTATGACACAGGGCAATGTCAAAGACACTTTCTCTATATCATCACCATATTCGATAGTCTCAAACATGATTGCAACCACAGCAGTTCCCATGATTCAAAGCACAGCTCCTGCCTTGAAGATAAGTGCGTCTTTCCTGAAAGCCTGTGGAGTTCTTAACCAGGGAATCACTTCAGGGTTGAAGCAGTGTGTCCTTGCTAAGTCTGTATAGGACAATAACTGGGTAAGAGGCCCTGACTTTTTGGTATGCTTGATCTTTGTGAACTCAGCATGCAGAGTTTTCTTCCCCAACTCAATGATCCTCACCTATTCAATTTAAAGGAAACATTTCATCGTTTTTAAATTGCCAGAAGCAACACTTTTCTGTCTTCCCTCATTAAGTACAATATGTTTCTTAAACAAAAGCATTTCTGATAATAGAGAAATTGTAATAGTCAGGGAGCATAAACTACACAGACGTGTTTGACCAAAGAGTAGTTCACCTGAGAAACAACACTGCTGACCACACCATATTACTATTAATTGTACATGATTTGACTCATGAGTTATTCCTGGAATTATCTGCCTAGTATTTGTGCCACTTGCCACACAGCTGACAGTGCATAAACTAAAGCCATAGGTGAGAGAAGTATACTGTGTGGTAAGAGATTTTTTTACCCCATTAATAATAAAGTAAATGAAACCAAAAGAGTGAGAAATAATTTAAAACTCACAATATAGAAAAGAATAATACACATGTTTTTTATAAAAATGTGATATCGAGCTGTAAGTTTTGGAAGTGTCTCTAGGATGGCATAGTGAATGACTAGTGTAGTTCTATACTTCTATCTACTGCAACAACACTTCTGAGAAATGCATTCCCCAAAGAGCTTCATACAGGTGTGTACTAAAGGTGACATATAAAGATGTTTCCTTCTGTGATGTATATGTTGTCTTATCCTATGGGAATGAATGTGAAAGAATACCTAATAGCTTATCCTACCTATCCAAGAGCATGGGAGATCTTACCATTTTCTGGTATCTTCTTTAATATCTTTCTTTAGAGCCACAAAGTTCTTATTATATAGGTCTTTTACTTGTTTGGTAAGCATTACACCAAAATACTTTATGTTGCTTGTGGCTATTGTAAAGGGTGATGTTTCTCTGATTTCTTTCTCTGTCTCTTTGTCGCCTGAAAAAAGTAGGGCTACTGATTTTTTTTGAGTTTATCTTGTAGCCTGAAAGTCCCCCAGAGCTCAGGGGAAGTGGGGGGGCAGCGAATGGAGAGAGAAGTAGGAGAAAATGAGGGGGAAGAAAGGAAAACATGGGCGACCAGGAAGATTGAGCCTGGTTAGGAATAGAAGACAGGAAAGAGAGAGGGAGAGAGACAGAGAGAGAGAGAGAGAGAGAGAGAGAGAGAGAGAGAGAGAGAGGGAGAGAGAACATAAAAGAGGGAGCCAATATTGGTTTAAAGATAAAATTGAACACAAAGAAAGGTCTAGAGAACTACAAAACTGCTTCCAACTAACAATTTGAGCTTCCGTGGAAAGGCTACCATAAATGCCCTTCCCAGAGAGTGAGATCAACGACTAACTTATCCATGGAGCCCTCAACTAATGCCTGTGGAAACAGGAGCAAACACCCATACATAAACACTGAGTCGAAGTAGAACTCAGATGCAGATGGAGAGGACAAGACCATGCGGCAGAAACACATACAGACAGCTTACCTGAACCAGGAGGAGCTAACGAGCCACCAGACTGATAGCTGGGAAGCCAGTATGGGACTGACTCAGGCTCCCTTGAATATGGGTCTCAACCAGAAGGACTGAGCAGTCTAAGGGACCTCAGACAGTGGAGCCAGGATGTATCCCTGGTGCACAAAAGGACTTTGCAAACACATCCCCCATGGAGGGATAACTGCCTTAATCTAGAGACAGGAGAGAAGCCCTAGTCCCTACTTCCCATGACCTGTCAGACCTACATGACCCCAACTGGATGGCATTCCCCTACACATGGAATTGGGGTGGGGGGATGGGAGGGGAGGGTGGTTAGACTACATGTGAGAGGGCAGAGAGGGTAAAAGGGAGGGAAGTAGGGATTGAGGAAGGGAGGGAGGGAAGGAAGGAAGGAGGTAGAGGAAACTGGGATCGACATGTAAAATAATAAATTAAATTTAAAAAAAAAATGCTTTGACTCCAAAATTTAAGTTCAAGGACAAGTTACTGGAGAAAAGGATTTCTATTTTTGTTTCCACAGAAAATGAAAAGATGTGGATTCCTTCCAGACTAATGTGGTTTGATTAAGCCAGACCAACTGAAACAGAGTACCAGGTGATCCTACATTCAAAAGAGCTAAACAAAGCAGCCTTATAGACTATAGCCAGGATTTCTCAATCCTCTTCAAAACCCCCATGACAGCGCCCCTTGCCAGCAGGAAGTAGTTTGGAAAGAACAATGCCCAAATACCCAAATATTGTCTATAAATGTTTGTTTTCATTTAAATGGACTTGGTTATATAAAATAAATTAAAAAACAAAAAAAAATAAACAAAAAAACAAAAAAAGACGTATGAGGCAGGAAACTGAAAAAAAAAAAATAAAAAAGAATACCTAATGTCAGAATATCAGAAGTAATGATAATGGATATGTGTAAAAGATTTTCTTATGAGAATATTTTAATGACAGGACAAGATTCATACTATAATTTATGGCAATTAAAATGCCCATATAAAGCATTATTGCATTCTTTTTTGTTTGTTTTTTATAACATTTTATTTATTCTTTATGGATTTCATACCATGCACCAAGATCCCATTCATCTCCCTATCCCTTCACATCTGCCCTGTAACCCTGTAACCTCCCAAGCTCCCCCACCCCTCCCAAAAAATAAAACAAAATAAAATAAAAAAAAGAAAAATATTGTTATCATGGAAGACACAGTGTAAAACAGTGAATTATACAGTGTACCCTGAGTGCATATGCACATCTTTACTTATAAGTGTTCATTACAGTGAGTCGTTGTTCTGGTTCCCAGCCTCTGGTTTCTTTTATACCATTGATGCTGGGCACTAACTAGGACTCCTCTTGGATATCCTGTTGTTGCCCTGTGTCATGGAGATTCTGTAGCTTTGGATCTGCAGGACTGGACCATTCACATGCTCCAGTAGATCATATATGGGGTGGAGGTTGGGATGGGCCAACTCAAAGCCCCGGTTCTGGGCCTGGCTGGTGGCTATGTTGGTCATACCACCAGTTCTCCATCCTCATCACCAGGGTGAGCTCTCCAGCACTGTGTCAACTAGCTCACCCTATGCAGCAAGCAGCAAGGGCCAGTTCTCTTTTTTTCATACCCTTGGGCTGCCTCATCCCCCACCTACAACCACCACAGTCTGTACTGTGTTGCCCAGACAAGGTGCAGGGGCCACTTTCCCATGTGATCCATCTGATGAAGGGCAAATCCAACTCTCCACCTACCACAGGTGGCTAGGGACATTGGAAGGAAGAGCATCTTCCCCTCATCAATGTCACTTCCTGTCGGATGAGGAGTGGGGTCAGTACTTCCACTATCATACACTCAGGGCCAGCTCATCCTCATCTCCATCTTAGGGTCAGCTCTACTGTGCTGCCCAGGTAAGGTGCAGGGCCTGCTCTCCCAAGTGTTATAGTTGCTGAGGGACAGGACCAGCTCTCCCACCTGCTGCATGAGATAAGAAACTATTGCTTTGATTTAAAGCTCAATTGTTTGATTTTTATCAACAAAGACCTGGAAACCAGATGCTGGGGTAAAAACCTGCTAGTACAGAGGGGCAGAGAAAGCATCCCAGCTAGCCTTCCTCCTCCACAGATGTCCCAGAAAGAGACTTTTCCCTCTGCTGTCTCAAGCAGTACTCAAACTGAATGTCCCTCTACTTACTGTGCGTCTCTATCCATCCTCCTGACTCTCTCGGTCTCTGTGGTTTCTTCTTGTCAACTAGTTGCTTGTTTTCCACCTCTTAACATATGGTTGACTTTACTTAATCCTGTTTTCAATGCTCAATCAGAAAGCTTTAGGATTAAAGCTATGTTCTAGGACTGAGCCACATCACACTAAAAATAGGGTTTTACTGTAAAAATAAATGCAAGCTCAGGGTAATAGTGTCATCAAATATCCTGCAATAAGGGCCAAGAGGACATTGAATAATTTTCAATAGATAATGTTGTATCAAACACATTACAGTAGGTTATCATTGCTGAGAAAACACTAAACAAGCAATGGGAAGAGGGAATCATAAAACAAGAAAGTGACAGAAGAATAATTATTAGACTTTACAAACGAAAGAGTGGAACTTAAGTTCCAACTCTCCTCTTGGTTGAGAGGCATCAAAAGTTTCAATCCCCCTAACCTGGCAAGAATTGTACTAACAAGGACATAATACTTAAAGTCTAATGATGGATGCTGAAGTAAATCAAAAGAGAACATGTTAAAGTTGCCAACAAATGGCCCTCTCAAAATGGACACGTGCAATACGGAGGGGTAATGTGGCCTACAACAGAGGAACCCAGTGGCTTCAAAAGATGCATTACAGGCAGGTGGGGTAGAGGTTTGGTCCCCTCTTTAAACAAAGCAAATACTTATGTATGGAGCTCACCATATAAATTTAATTTAGCACAAGAATCCACCCTTAAAAAAGTCATATTCATCTTATCGTATTCCATTATTATAAATGACCTTGAAATATAATCTAATTCAACATTCTGCTCTTGAATTATTTATAAAGGTTTTGCTGTAAATAGAAGCTGGCCTACGGAAAGATTCGTTTTTTTTTTTTTTTTTTTTTTTTTTTTTTTTTTTTGCATGAAGAAAATAATGGCAGGTTTTGACTAGCTTAGGCCAAGAGCTTCATGAGGAAGAAGCCTGGGACTCTGGGCATCTTCAGTCCAGAAGAGAGATGTTCTGGTCATCTGGCCCAGACGCCACCATTACTCAGCACAAGAACCCAGGGCCCTGAGCATTTAATGCCACGGTTGCCAGTTAATTGCTTCTTTGTGTGAGACTATAGAAATCTAAATAGTGCTCATACAATTATGTAGCACAGTGGCGACATCAGTTAAACCAAGAGTTAATCATTTGCCACTTACTTCTCTTGTTACAATTAGCAATCAAGGGAAAAAGCATTATCAATAAGTAATTAAAATGATGCTATGGAAAATTTAGTGACTTTCATCTCTAAACCTGATGTAATACTTTGGTATTCAAATATATTAATATTAATATCATTACTAATAAAATAGCACTGTAAAGGGTAGAGAAATGGATCCTCAGTTAAGAGGAATTGCTGTACTTGTATAGGACATAAGTATGTATCACTCACATGGTGGCTCACACTCATCCTATTTCTAGTTCTAGAAGATAAAAAGCCTTCTTCTGCCTTCCTCAGGTGCCAGACAAATATTATTGTAAGTCTACAAATGCAGGCAAGCACTTATGTACATAATGTAAAAATAAAGGAATCTTTAAAGCTAAATAACATTTAAAAATAGATAATATGGTAACATATTATACAAGCTTACCAACCTCCTCCCCTTGGAGAAAACAGTAAAATTAGTGATAAGCAAGTGCCTGAGATGGAAAACAAACAAACAAAAAAAAATTGGTATAGAATCTGTTTTGCATTTAGAAGGGTTACACATGCTAGAATAAGCAGTCTTGTTAAACTAATGACTGCAACCCCTTGCAGGGTGAAGGCTTGGATAGAAGCTAATCAGGATCTTGTTTTGCTAGGGGCCTGATGTCATTGCTGCCCACTCATGGTGGGAACATGGCCTAACTCTGCTGAGGGTATATCCCCATGGAACATTGGAAGTATTACACATGTATCAGTTAGTAACCATGCCACTTGTGATCAAGTGTAGCCTGGTGTCAGATTCTGGGCATTTTATTCAAAGAATGGAAATAATGGCTCCCATGTATTTGCAAAAGGGTACTGCAACTTTATTCAAAAAAGAATGAGATTATAAATACACTGCCACAGCTCATAGTGGGCCATATGAGTGAGAGTACTGGAGTACTGATAGGTCACCCACTGTTCCTTTTAGAGGATTCAAGAGGAGTTCACTGCTAATGGTCTTGGGACAGTACAAGTTAAAAGAAGGTTCTGGTGAAATTATGAAACTTCTCAATTGTGTATACCATTCTCTGTATTTGGAAATGTACATTAAAGGCCCCCAACAAAAGGGGTTAGTTTAACATTTCAAAGATCATTAGACTTATCTATTGTGTATGAATTAGAAAAATCATTAGCTTATGAAAATTAGATTGCATTATAGGATTTTTCAAGCAAACTTTTGCTGTGCTGTTTTACACCCCTGCTTCTTCTCCATCATCCCTCCCTTGCTTCACTACTCCCTACCTCAGTAGCTTCTTTTCCATAGTCCATGTCTCAAGTTCCTTCTAACTTCCATTGCTTCCCTCTCTCAATGCTTCTTATTCTCCTTCTGCTCACCCCTGTAATTTCAAAGTGTATACCCCTTGCTTATATACACACAAATGCCGAAAGTGAGGATCTACACTTGAATGAACATTATTTTTGTCTTAAGTTCCTAAGATATCATTCCTTCACTTGATAGTATACATTAAATTCTCTTCAGTTTCTTAAAATTTCACACCTGTTGTGAGATAATCTTTTTGAATACTGTGAAGAGCCATTTTTGCCACCGTGCCTTCTCACTGATTTAATAAAGAGCCAAATGGCCAATGTCTAGGCAGGAGAGACCTGCTAGGACTTCTGGGCAAAGAAAGAAACTCAGAAAGAATCTAGGTGCATGAGAGATGTCAGGGTGACATAGAGAGAACTGGACATACAGAATGGAAGATGTAAAAAAAAAAAAAACACATGGAAACATGGATTAGTGGTAACAGGTTAAATTAAGTTGCAAGAGCTAGTTGGGAACAAGCCTAAGCTAAAGGCCAAGCTTCTATAATTAAGGAGAAGTCTCCCTGTCTTTATTTGGGGGCTGCTGATCACAAGAAGGAATTCTGAGCAAACATAAATGGATTTTTCTCATCATCAGAGTATGATTCTCTTGTGTACATATGTTCTGTCTTAAATATTCTTGCCTTTTCCACAACTTTTTCAGTATAACTTTACTGACTATAACATCTTTAGTTTGTTGTCATTTACTTTGGAAACTTGAAATATGCAATTCAATTTTTTTGTCTGGCTTTTTGGATTGTTAGTGAAAGATAGGAATTTTTTCTGAAATTCTTGCCTTTGTTTATGGTTGTCATGTTTCCCTTACAGAATTAAACATTGATTTCTTGTTTTATATTGTTGACACTTGGAGTATGATGTACTTTGTGATGTTCATCTCTGATTTTGTGTACCTGGTGTCCTAAATGCTTCTTGTGTTTGAATGTCAGTCTATTTCTCACAGTTTAGAAAAATTACTAAATTTTTATTAAATAATTTCTCTTTTCCCAGCTCCTTCTTTTAGTCCATACCCTAAGCTTCAGCTTCTAAAATATGCAAGATTTCTTTGGGATATTGGTCATCTTCCTGAACAACTTCTTATCGAAGTATAGCCAAAGGTCAAATGGCTTACTGCTGAATTCTACCAAGCAGTTAAAGAATTAATGCCACTCCTTTTCAAACTCTTACAAAACCCAGATAAAGAAACACTTCTTGGAGTTCCAAAGGCAGCACTGCATTGACTCTGAAGCTACTCAAAGACTGTGAACTGTGAGAACCCCAGACTGATCCATGAAAACAACTTTTCAAAAATCCTCAATAGGGATTGGAATAAGGCTTCAATGGTTAATAGCACTTACTGTGTAATCATGAGGACTAATGGTCATATTCCAGCACCCATCTAACACATGGATGCCCCAGTTCTAAGAGAGACAGAGGTGGGAATATAGCTGGAGCTCACTGGTTTGCAGCTTAACCTGCCCAGGTTAAGGAAGAGACCCTGCCTCAAAGGGATGGAGGGAAACTGATAGAAGAGGACAACAGATGCTCACGTCTGCCCTGGGGACAAGACATCTGTATATACATGTGTGTCACCCCCAACACAGGCAATGATTCAATCTTTAAAAACCTCAATAAAGTACTAGAAAACAGAAATATGTAACACATAACAAGGACAATACTAGCCAGCTTTTCTTAAATTATCCCATCTACCTTTTGTATCTGGGCATTTACGTTTCTCTATCTCTATATATATTGTCTTTCCTTCATACTCCACATCTGGCTGTGTGGTGGTGTGTCTGGCCCCTCTTTTCTCACTTCTTCCTGTCCTTCCTGATTTCTCACCTATAATACTCTCTGTCTGCCAGCCCCACCTCTTCTATCTACTATCTTGCTATTGGTCATTCAGCTCTTTATTAGATCAATCAGGTGTTGTAATCAGGCACAGTAACACAGTTTCACAAAGTTAAACAAATGCAACATAAAAGTATGCAACACAACGTTGTATCAGTAATAAATGCTCTACAACATAATCGAATGCAGTACATCTTAAAATTATATTGTACAAGACTATGTAGACATTTTTTCACATCTTAATTTCCCCCTACAGTTGAACAAAGACTAACATCATTACTGCTCTGGCATTGGGTCCTAATGTTAGAATGATGTAGATTATAATTTGATGTCAACAAATATTTAATTATCTTACCTTTCTTGCCCAAAACAAAAGTGATTGCAAGATTCCTAACAAAAATAAAAGCATGTGGTTTCATTTAGATAGAATTATCTGTACCCTAAAAGTGACAAATACAAAGATTCGCAAGAATAAACTATCAATGTGCATAGTACAAGTGGGAATTACACTCAGAACTTTATAAACTAGCCTCTCTATTGGTATTGTCCTTGCTTAGCTCATGTTTAGGTCATCAATTTGGCATGACTTTGTGGGAGGAGCTACTGACATTCCTAGTAGACATAGTCTCTCAACAAACTCCCTGATTCTCTAGCTCTTATAAACCATCAAACCCCTCTCTTTCAATGGTCACTGAGCTTTAGGTGTAGTGTTTATAGATGTATCCATTGTGACTGGTACAACTCTCAGTTTGATTAGCCATGGATATCCATAATGGTCTCTGTTGAAACAACATGTTTTCTTTATTTCAGGTGAGGATTACCCTTATATGTGAATATAATGACAAATATTTAGAATGTAATTAGGGATTTGCTTGTTGGGTAAACATAGGGGGAGTGTAGGATTAGTTGGGTAAATATAGGGGGAGCCTAGAATGCCATAATGCTAAAAACAAAACAAAACAAAAAGAACAAAAGTAAAAAACCAAAACAAACAAACAATAACAACAACCAAAAAAAAAAAAAACCACTACAGGCACTAAAGATGCTGAGAACTAACCTATCCTAGGAAAGAGCACACCAATTTGTTTAATTGTCAGCCTTGAGACATATTTACAAGTAATTACAAGTAATATACAGACTGATGTTTGTACTAATGTATTTAGTGTGTGTGTGTGTGTGTGTGTGTGTGTGTGTGACACAAGAATTGATGATAAAAGATGAAATGTTTAAAAGATAAAAGTGTATGTGAAAGGCTTTGGATGAAAGAAAGGGAAGGTTAAAGTTATGTAATCATATAATCTCAAGAAATAAAAGTATGTCTATACATGAAACATTGTTTGATGCCACTAGATGGCATACTTGAGCTGAGAATCTGGTATTGAACAATGTTCTTGATTCATTCCACCTCAATAAATAAATAAATAAATCACAAAATATACAGGTATACATGTATTCAGTCAAAACAAATATTTTAAACACAGAAAGGAATAAAATGACAATACTGTGACCTGACCCTGTCTATAATATTTTCTCTGGCATAATCAGTGGCTTCCCAGAATGTGTTCAATAAACACACATTAATAAATAAAAGAGGAAAAGATACATTGTTTCTTCTACATATCAAATGTATGCCCTCACTAGCTTACATCTCTTCCTAATTGTGCCATTGTTTTAAGTATTAGCATAATTTAAATAGTTTCTCAAAGATGGCTTTTTCAGTTATAATTACTTTTAAAGCAGAATAAAATTACATAGTAATAATAATAATAGTTTCTATATTGAGTTAAATAAGGAAGGTTCATTTCATTCATAAGTAATTTTTTATCCTCTCTTCTAATTTGGTTACAGTTTATGTATTTTTCTTCTCTGATTTCTCTGGACAGTGTTTCTACTACAAACTGCACTGGGCAGGAGGTAACCTTTCTCTGCTCCAAATCTTAGCATAAAAGCTTTTGGATTTTAACCTTCAAATACTATGTTGAAGTAAATCCTTTCTACACTATTTTGTAAGGAACTTTTTTTTTTCATGCAATGGATTACCATCTTTTTCTGTATCTCTTCAGATGAGCTTGCAATATTCATCTGCAGTTTTGTTAGTGATTGACTTTGTTAATTGATTCACATATGTTGTTGACCATTCCTTGTATCATGGTAAATTCCATTTTCTTTTCATGTATCGTCCTTCTTATGTGTTACGTATTTATGTTTTCTAGTACTTTATTGAGGTTTTTAAAGATTGAATCATTGCCTGTGTTGGGGGTGACACACATGTATATACAGATGTCTTGTACTCAGTGCAGAAGGGAGCATCTGATGTCCTCTTCCCTCCATCCCTTTGAGGCAGTGTCTCTTTGTTAACCTGGGCTCAGCTTCACTAGGTTAAGCTGCAAACCAGTGAGCTCCAGCTATATTCCCACCTCTGTCTCTCTTAGAACTGGGGCATCCATGTGTTAGATGGGTGCTGGAATATGACCATTGTCTTCATGATTACACAGTAAGTGCTATTATCCATTGAAGCCTTATTCCAATCCCTATTGAGGATTTTTGAAAAGTTGTTTTCATGGATCAGTCTGGGGTTCTCACAGTTCACAGTCTTTGAGTAGCTTCAGAGTCAATGCAGTGCTGCCTTTGGAACTCCAAGAAGTGTTTCTTTATCTGCGTTTTGTAAGAGTTTGAAAAGGAGTGGCATTAATTCTTTAACTGCTTGGTAGAATTCAGCAGTAAGCCTTTTGACCTTTGGCTATTCTTTGATAAGAAATTGTTTTGTTTTTCCTCTGACCCAATCTTCTACTTGTTACTAAACAACATAGGTTTTCTCTTTATGACTACAAATCTTAGTAGGTTTTATGTTTGTGGGAATTTACGCATTTCTTCAAAGTTACATAATTTGTGGTAATTTTTCAGAGATCTTTACAATACTTTGACTTTCTTTTATCAGTGGCAATGTCTTCTTTTTTATTTTTTGCATTTACATGAACTTTTTTTAAAAATTTTCTTTATCAGACTAAAGATTTGTCAATTTTGTTTATCCTTCAAAAAAAAAAAAAAACACTGGTGGTTTCTTTTATTTGTGCACTGATTTCAAATGACATGTTCATTAAGAATACTTCCTAAAAATAACAAGACATCACATCATAAAATTGTGTTAGAAGTAAATAAGTGTAATAAATTCAGGATAAAAATATTAACACACACACACACAATCAGTTGCATTCCTGTACATACACACAACTGGCAAATAAGGAAATAAAGACACATTGAATCTAATGGCAGCAACAGGAAGAATGAAAGACTTCATTTAACATCTTTTCTTCCAAACTGATTACTACATCTTTCTTTTTACATTATTTCTCAGGATAGGATTGTTCTTGCTAGGATTTAGGGTAAGGCAATCTGGCTGGTCAAGGATTAACTAAGGTAATATCCCACAGGAAGTTGTACTACCCCTAGGAAGGCAAGTCTATTCTTGAGATTATGCACTTTTTCTCCCTAGGGTTTCTGTCCCCCTGCCCCCAGTGCTCCTGAGAGCTACCCAGCAGGTCAGCTGTGTCTGCCTGCCTTCCTGAGTCCTGACTCATGAAGGTGTACCTATTCTTTTTTTCCTTTTCTGTCCTATTCTTTCAGATGGCATTCAAAGCCTCCTTGCCCTTTCTCTAAGTCTCTGCTTGATATCAATCACTTGCTTCTCTGCCTGCCATAAGACTGATTCCTTGCTAACATAACTTAAACAGAATAACTTATTTTCTCTCTCTCTCTTTCTCTCTTCTACATTCTTCTCTATGCAACTGCCAGAATTACAGTTTATCTTCCTTAAGGCTCTTCTTTTGTACTCTATTGAAATTATCTTTGAGTATCTGAGTCCATTCTTAAATTATTCAACATTTTTTAGATTAATTTATTTTTATTTTATGTATATGGATGTTTTGTTGTCTGCATGTCTGTGTACCATGTGTATGCCTGATTCCCACAAATGCTGGAAGAGGGTGTTGGATCCTCTAGAACTGGAGTTATCATATGTTGTTATCCACTGTGTGGGGGCTGACAATTGAATCTGGGTCCCTTGGAAGATTAAGTGCACTTAACCACTGAGCTATCTTTATAGGTCTTTAAATTCTTTTCTTTTTTTAAATGAGACTAATAATCTAAGAGCAGATTCCAGTTTTCCTCATAATGTGTCCACTCTGCTGAGAATCTCCAAAATTTCTGGTAACATACCAAAAGCATGTATATGTATCATGAAATAGATCTGGACTTGGTGATATACACCTTTAATTCCAACACTTGAGAAAAAGATTCAACTGGAACTCTGTGAATTCAAGGACAGCTTGGTATAGATAACTATTTCTTGACCAGCCAGTGGTATACAGAGATTTCCTAACAAGAATAGTAATAATAAAATAAAATAAAAATATATAAAGGGAACTCATCAAAATAAAATGTGTTGTACAACAATCAACACAGTGAAAGGTTAGCCTATAAACTATTGCTAATCCCTAAAACAACAAAGAAGTACCTATAACCCAAAGCAAAAACAATAACGAGCCCAACTGAAACACAGGCTGATGATAGGCAGTCCTCCAAAAGAGAAGTGTTTTACTATTTGGAAGTAGCTGATTCAGAGACAGTTGTTACTTGGGTTCTAATCAACAAGAAATATTCATAAAGAGTGACTTTGAATGAGTTTATTTTCTGTATGACAGAAGGACTGCACAACCACTGTATCGTGGAGGGAATACTCTCAATGAATACTAGAGCTCAACCTGCAGTGAGGAGGCATTCTTATCCTCCCTGAGAGCTTGAGGCACATACACAGACAAAGAAAAAAGACAAAAGCAAGGAAGTGGGGGTTGTATTTCTGTGAGACTTGAGATCTCATCTAGCCTCTCCAGACTGGGGTTGGGGGAGACTGACTTAGACATATCTATGGGGTGTGGGGTTTGAGAAAACCTTAGTTCTCAGCTTTGGCAAATCTCTTCTACCAAGGTCAAGTCCTTGTTTGGGAAGAAGTGAAGCTTGGAATCAAGACATCTATAAGGAGTAATTCAGCTTGAAACACAGTCTTTTCTAAAGCCCTTGGCCCTGTGGAAGTGACACATTTCACCTTCTCCAATAACTGGAAGAAAATGCCTTGAAACTTATTTTGCAGGTAAGTCACAACCCACTTTTACTTTCCATCATGGCTAGCAGGTTATTAATTAAGGTCAAGTGAACATATATCCTCAAGGGGTAAATTTGATTTTGCCATGGAAGAAGGACTGTATTTCACTTAAGTTGGAAAACAGAGAAAGTACAGCCAGCGGGAGCTTCAAGTGGACACATGAGATTAACTCCTCAGGGAGCTGAGCTTGACATAGTTCTGTAGCATAAAGTGAACAGGGAATTCATTAGTATGCTATTAGAAAATAATAACCAAGCACAAATCACAAGCAACAATACTTTACTAGTAAATGTCCCTTTAAAGTGGAAAACTGAAAGGGCGGCATGAAATAGAGAAAATAGAAATGTTATCACAGAAAATAGTTAAAGGAGCAAAATGATTCTTTAAAATGTGATTATAAATAAACAATAAAAAAAGTCACCTGAAGCTCATGTTCTACAAGGAAACACCAAATATTACATTATCAATCAGTAAGGGACTTCTTAATGAACAGAATCCCACTGAGAAATTTAATGGAAGCTGCTCTTCTGCAAGCTAAGGTTGGTAGCAGAAATTTGGCATACTGATCACAATTACAGTGGGGACAAAAACATACTAATAAGAAAGAAACAATCCACTTAGAGTCAAATATCTAGAAGGACCATTATGAGCATTGTGGTAACACCGACAGCTGAAAGAGTCCATCCCAATGCAAGCTGAGGGTTCTTACTAGGGTGGGATGCACTCTTCCACACAGAATATTGTTATTTAACCAGCTAGGGTGCTTCTAAAGTGAAATAAATTAAACATATCTTAACCTGAAGTTTAGGGCATTCTCCAATAAGAAGCCATGAGTGCAGGTCCAGGACCCAGAACAGAGGCAATATTTAGAATTCAAGTACAAAAGCATCTCCACAGAGTTCCTGCTGGCAAGATCCTTGACCCCCAAATCCGGGCCTCTGTTAAGAGAGGCCTCAGCAGGAGAGTTCCAGTTTCCAATGAGATCCGACTATCCTGCAAAACCTTCCCAAGTTTCAGCTCAGCCTTTGTCCTCTTCCACCAGCTAATGGCCAGAAGTGAGTCTGGGCCCAATCGGGGCTGCCTCTCCCCTAAAACCTCTCCCCCCCCCCCCCCGCAAACTCCCTAGTTTGGCCCCTGATCCTGCTGCTCCTGTGTCCTGTCCCCATGGAAAGCACCCTTGGAGCTCTGATAAGCCCCTACCCATCCCCACCGTGAGCCTGCCCCCCTTACCCTGTGCCCTACCCTGCCCACTGTCCTGCCACTCTGGTTGAGCACTGGGAGAGAGGGTGGAGCCAACAGTCCACCCTACTTCAGAGACTCCTCGGAGCAACTCTGACCAAAGGAGACATACCTACCCACACAGGACCAGCAGTAATTTCACCTGCTTGGTCTCTGACCCCACCTCCAGTCCTCTGCTGGAGTTCCGGGCCCCTCCTAGAGATCTGCCTATCTCTGCGGGTCCACTCTAAGTTCCTGCCTGCAAGATCCTTGACCCCCAAATCAGGGCCTCTGCTAAAGAAAGAGGCCTCAGCTGGAGAGTCACAGTTTCCAGTGAGATCCTACTATCCTGGAAAACCTTCTCAAGTTTCAGCTCAGCCTTTGTCTTCTTCTGCCAGCCATTGGTTAGAGCCATTGGCTAGTGGCATCTTCTACTGGATCTGCAGCCCTGACCCCATCCTTGAGTCCCTGTCTGAGGAGAGACCTCCTATAGAGCTTGGACCACCCAGAGCTACAGATATTGAATCTCTGACCCACATAAGCCCACAGGGGAAGTACCATAGAGAAGGGGAGACCCCACCAACACCTACTGGAAGAAGCTATGGAAAGACAGCAATATAAGAAAACACCTAACAACAGAAAGACAAGCATGACACCACCAGAATCTAAGGAATCTACACCAACTAGAACAGAACACAACAAAGCAGAGGAAGCAGAAGGGAATGTCATAAAAATTACCATCATAAAAATGATAGAGGCCCTCAAAGAAGATGTGAGAAAATCCCTTAAAGAAATGGAGGAAAAAACAAACAAAAAAGTGGAAAAAATGAACAAATTCCTTAAGGAAAGTACAGAAAGCCAAGAAAAAACAATTAAGCAGGTGAAGGAAACGGTTCAAGACTTGAAAACTGAAATATAGAAAATAAAGGCAACACAAACCGAAAGAATGCTGGAAATACAAAAACTGGGCAAAAAATCGGGAACTACAGACACAAGCATAACCAACAGAATTCAAGAGATGGAAGAGAGAATCTCAGGCGCAGAAGATAAACTAGAAGAAATAGATTCATCAATCAAAGAAAATCATAAATCCAACAAATCCTTAACACAGAACATCCAGGAAATGTGGGACACCATGAAAAGGCCAAACCTAAGAATAATAGGAATAGAAGAAGGTGAGGAAGCCCAGCTCAAAGGTGGTGAAAACATATTCAACAAAATCATTGAGGAAAACTTTCTAAATCTGAAGGACATGCCCATGAAAGTACAAGAAGATCCAAATAGGCTGGACCAAAGAAAAAAGACCCCTCTACATTATAATAATCAAAACACCTAGCATACAGAATAAAGAAAGAATATAAAGAGCAGCAAAGGAAAAAGAACAGGTAACATATAAAGGCAGACCTATAAAAATTACACCTGACTTCTCCATGGAAACCCTCAAGGCCAGAAGGTCCTGGATAGATGTTCTACAAGTATAAAGAGAACATGGATGCCAGCCTAGACTATTATATCCAGCACAACTCTCAATCATTATAGATGGAGAGAACAAGATATTTAATGACAAAACCAGATTTTCCCAATATGTATCTATACATCCAGCCCTACAGAAAGTATTGGAAGGAAAAATCCAACCCAAGGAAGATAACTACACCCACAAAAATGTAGGCAAGAGATAATCCAACTACACCGGAAACCAAGGGTGAAGCAGAACAAATATATTCACAATACCACTGCCAACAACAAACCTAAATCAAACAAGCATCAACAATCAATGGTCCTTACTCACCCTTAAGATTAATGGTCTTAACTCAACTATAAAAAGACACAGGCTAACAGAATGGATACGAGGACAGAATCCATCCTTCTGCTGCATACAAGAAACACATTTAGCTTCAAAGATAGACATTACCTCAGGGTAAAGGGTTGGGAAAAGATTTTCCAATCAAATGGAAATAAGAAGCAAGCAGGCGTAGCTATCCTAATATCTAACAAGTGAGACTTCAAACCAAAATTAGTCAAAAGAGATGAAGACGGTCATTTCATATTCATCTCAGGAGAAATCCATCAACACAAAGTCTCAGTTCTGAACATCTATGCCCCTAATACAAAATCACCCACATTCGTAAAAGAAACACCACTAAAACTCAAAGCTCATATAAAACCTCACACACTTATAGTGGGAGACTTCAATACACCACTCTCAACACTAGATAGGACCACAAATCAGAAATTCAACACAGAAACAAAAGAACTAACAGAAGTTATGTCTCAACTGGGGTTAACAGACATCTATACAACATTGCATTCAAAGACAAAAGAATATAACTTCTCTGCTCCACATGGAACCTTCTCTAAAATCGACCATATACTAGATGGCATAACAAACCTCAACAGATACAAGAGCGTAGGAATAGTCCCCTGTATCTTATCGGACCACCATGCTTTAAAATTGGAATTCAACAACAACACAAAAAGCAGAAAATCTGCAAACTCATGGAAACTGAACAATGTGCAATTGCACCACTCCTAGGTCAAAGAAGAAAGAAAGAAAGAAATTAAGGACTTTCTAACATTCAATGAGAATGAGGACACATCATATCCCAACTTATGGGACACCTTGAAAGCCGTGCTACTAGGGAAGTTCATTGCACTGAGTGCCCATATGAACAAAAAAGAGGATAGTCACATAAGAGAATTAACAGCACAACTGAAAGCCTGAGAACAGAGAGAAGCAAATGCACTCTGTAGGAGTAGAGGCCAGGAAATAATCAAATTGAGAGCTGAAATAAAAAAAAATAGAAACCAGGAAAACAATACAAAAAAATCAATGCAACGAAGAGTTGGTTTTTTGAGAAAATAAACAATATAGACAAACATTTATCCAAATTAACGAAAAAGCAGAGAGAACATGCAAATTAACAAAATCAGAAACGAAATGGGGAACATAACAACAGACACAGAGGAAATCCAGACAATTTTCAGGTCATACTTTGAAAATTTGTATTCCACAAAAATTGAGAATTCAAACGAAATGGACAAATTTCTGGATAACTATAACTTACCAAAATTAAATCAGGAACAGATAAACAATTTAAATAGACCTATAACCTGCAATGAATTAGAAGCAGTCATCAAAAGCCTTCCAACCAAAAAAAGTCCAGGGCCAGATGGATTCAGTACAGAATTCTACCAGACATTCAAGGAAGAACTAATACCACTACTCCTCAAACTGTTCCACAAAATAGAAACAGAAGGTTCATATCCAAACTCTTTTTATGAGGCCACAATAACCTTGTTACCCAAGCCTCACAAAGACACAACTAAGAAAGAAAAGTACAGACCAATATCCCTGATGAACATTGATGCAAAAATACTCAATAAAATACTGGCAAACCGAATTCAAGAATACATCAGAGAAACCATCCACCATGACCAAGTAGGCTTCATACCTGGAATGCAGGGATGGTTTAACATACGAAAATCTATCAACGTGATCCACCATATAAACAAACAGAAAAAGAAAAACCATATGATTATCTCCCTAGATGCGGAAAAAGCCTTCGACAAAATTCAACACCCTTTCACGATAAAGGTATTGGAGAGGTCAGGAACATACCTAAACATAATAAGAGCAATATACAACAAACCACCTGCCAACATCAAACTGAATGGAGAGAAACTTGAGCCAATTCTTCTAAAATCAGGAACAAGACAAGGCTGTCCTCTTTCTCCATATCTTTTCAATATCATACTAGAAGTTCTACCTAATGCTATAAGACAACAAAAGGAGATCAAGTGGATCCAAATTGGAAAGGAAGAAGTCAAACTGTCTCTATTTGCAGATGATATGATAGTTTACATAAGCGACCCAATAAACTCTACCAGGGAACTCCTACAGCTGATAAACACCTTTAGCAAACTAGCAGGATACAAGATAAACACAAAAAAAATCAGTAGCCCTACTTTTTTCAGATGACAAAGAGACAGAGAATGAAATCAGAGAAACATCACCCTTTACGATAGCCACAAGCAACATAAAGTATCTTGGTGTAACGCTTACCAAACAAGTAAAAGACCTATATAATAAGAACTTTGTGGCTCTAAAGAAAGAAATTAAAGAAGATACCAGAAAATGGAAAGATGTCCCATGCTCTTGGATAGGTAGGATAAACATAGTGAAAATGGCACTCTTGCCAAAAGTAATCTACAGATTCAATGCAATCCCCATTAAAATCCTACCACAATTATTCACTGACCTTGAAAGGATAATAATCAACTTTACATGGAAAAACAAAAGACCCAGGATAGCCAAAAACAACCCTATACAATAAAAGAACCTCAGGAGGCATCACCATTCCTAACTTTAACTTCTACTATAGAGCCACAGTTATGAAAACAGCCTGGTATTGGCACAGAAATAGATAGGTAGACCAATGGAATCGAATTGAAAATTCTGATATTAACCCACACACCTATGAACACCTGATTTTCGACAAAACAGCTAAAATTATACAATGGGGAGAAGACAGCATCTTCAACAAATGATGCTAGCACAATTGGATGAGGGTGTGTAGAAGACTGCAGATAGACCCATGTCTGTCGCCATGCACAAAACTCAAGTCCAAATGGATCAAAGACCTCAACATCAATCCAGCCACATTGATCCTCTTAGAAGAGAAATTAGGAGGTACCCTTGAACAAATTGGTATAAGAGACTGTTTCCTGAACATAACTCCAGGGGAACAGACACTGAGAGAAACAATTAATAAATTGAACCTCTCCAAACTTAGAAGCTTCTGTAAGGCAAAGGACACAGTGGACAAGACCAAACAGCAGCCCACAGACTGGGAAAAGTTTTTCACCAATCCTATATCTGACAAAGAGCTGATCTCCAAAATATACAAAGAACTCAAGAGACTATTCAACAAAACACCAAATAAACCTATTTAAAAAATGGGGTACAGAACTGAAGAAAGAATTCTCAATAGAGGAAATCAAAAAGGCTGAAAGACACTTAAGAAAATGCTCTGCATCCTTAGCAATCATGGAAATGCAAATCAAAACTACTTTGAGATACTATCTTACTCCTGCCAGAATGGCTAAAATTAGAAACACCAATGATGACTGATGTTGGAGAGGATGTAGAGAAATGGGAACACTCCTCCACTGCTGGTGGGAGTGCAAACTCATACAGCCATTTTGGAGATCAGTATGGCGGTTCCTCAGGAAAATGGGAATTAGTTTACCACAGGACCTGGCAATCCCCCTCTTAGGCATATACCCAAAGGATTCACATCCATGGAACAAAGACATCTGTTCAACTATGTTCTTAGTAGCACTATTTGTAATAGCAAGAACCTGGAAGCAACCTAGATGCCCCTCAATTGAAGAATGGTTAATGAAGATGTGGCACATCTACACAATCTGCAGAAAAAAAAAAATAATGGTATCTTGTAATTCGCAAGCAAGTGGATGGCACTTAAAGAAACCATCCTGAATGAGGTAACCCAGTCACAAAAAGAGGAACACAGTATGTACTCACTCATATATGGATTTTAGACCTAGATCAAAGGATCACTAGTCTATAATTCACACCACCAGAGGAACTAGGATACAAGGTGTATTCTAAGAGATTCATATAAAGTCCCTCACAGAACTGGGAAAGGACAAGTCCCCCAGAGCTCAGGGGAAGTGGGGAGGGCAGGAAATGGAGAGAGAAATAGGAGTAAACGAGGGGGAAGAAAGGAAAACATGTGTGACCAGGAAGATTTAGCCTGGTTAGGAATAGAAGACAGGAAAGAGAGAGAGAGAGAGAGACAGAGAGACAGAGAGACAGAGAGACAGAAGGAACATAAAAGAGGGAGCCAGTATTGGTTTGAAGATAAAATTAAACATAAAGAAAGGTCTAGAGAACTACAAAACTGCGTCCAACTAACAATTTGAGCTTCCGTGGAAAGGCTACCATAAATGCCCTTCCCGGAGAGTGAGATCAACAACTAACTTATCCATGGAGCCCTCAACTAATGCCTGTGGAAACAGGAGCAAACACCCATACATAAACACTGAGTCGAAGTAGAACCCAGATGCAGATGGAGAGGACAAGACCATGCTGCAGAAACACATACAGATAGCTTACCTGAACAAGGAGAAGGTAATGAGCCACTAGACTGATAGCTGGGAAGCCAGCATGGGACTGACTCAGACCCCCCTGAATATGGGTCTCAGCCAGAAGGACTGAGCAGTCTAAGGGACCTCAGACGGTGGAGCCAGGATGTATCCCTGGTGCACAAAAAGGACTTTACAAATGCATCCCCCATGGAGGGATAACTGCCTTAATCTAGAGACAGGAGAGAAGCCCTAGTCCCTACTTCCCATGACCTGTCTGACCTACATGACCCCCAACTGGATGGCATTCCCCTATAAATGGAATTGGGGTGAGGGGAGGGTGGTTAGAGTGCATTGAGAGGGCAGAGAGGGTAAAAGGGAGGGAAAGAATGTGGGAAGGAGGGAGGGAGGGAGAGGGAACTGGGATCAACATGTAAAATAATAAATTAAATTTAAAAAAATGCTTTGACTCCAAAATTTAAGTTCAAGGACAAGTTACTGGGGAAAAGGATTTCTATTTTTGTTTCCACAGAAAATTAAAAGATGTGGATTCCTTCCAGACTAATGTGGTTTGATCAAGCCATACAGCCTGAAACAGAGTATGAAGAGATCCTACATTCAAAACAGCTAAACAAAGCAGCCTTACAGACTACAGCCAGGATTTCTGAATCTTCTTCGAATCCCCCATGATAGTGCCCCTTACCAGCAGGAAGTAGTTTGGAAAGAACAATACCCAAATTCCCAAATATTGTCTATAAATGTTTGTTTTCATTTAAATGACTTGGTTAAACGAAATAAATAATAAATAAAATCAGTATACTCATGTATAAATTCCCAAAATAGAAAAAAAAAAAAAGCATCTCAGCTTTTATTAGAAGGAAACAATCTTCAATGGTACCTTCCCACAGGCCCACAGGTCTTTTTTCATGTGATATTTTAAGTGAAAAATATCATTAAGTAAGTTTCAAGTTGAATTTGGTTCATACAGTCTGCGGTATCACCCTAACCTCAGAAATAAGATCATGCACGTTGGATAAAATAAAGTCAGACAAAGTCCCATTTAGTCCAATTCCAAGTTAATGGTGAGTTTCTCAGTTCATGTTCCACTTGCTGGACATTTCTAATACCCAGACACACAATCACATATAATGTGATTTGGCATAATTCTGAGCACAAAACAGTGTTATATACTTCACCAGTAACAGTGGCCAAATGCATGCCCCTCCATGGCAAGGGCACGGTATTAAAGACATCACAATTTGAGAACAGCTGTAGTATGACCTTGATTAGTGTTCCCCAACATACTCAAAGGTGTGGTGTAATCTTTCCACTACAAAAGTCAGAATGTGAGGAAACAATCTCAAGCTTTGCCCAGAAGTAGCCACACTTTGAACATTTTTGCAGAGCATAGCAGATATGTTACAGAGAGCAGGTCTGTCTCATGTGTGTACCATAGGAATGACAATTTGAACAATGTTCTTCATACCCATCTGAGAAAAGTTTCTTGCTCAAAAATAGACAATAGCTACAGAAATCCACAGAGACACCTGACCTGAACAAGGGGGAGCTCATGGATCCCCAGAATGATAGCTGAGAAACCAGCATTGGACCTGCTCAGAACCCCTGCACATGGGTCTCAGTTTAGAAGGCCTGGGCAGTCTTGTGACAGTGGAACCAGGATTTATCCCTGGTGCACAAAGGACTTTGGGAGCACATTCCCCAATGAGGGATACTCCCTTAGCATAGAGGCAGGAGGGAGGGCCTAGTCCCTATTCCAAATGATTTGACAGATTTTGATGATCCCTCCTGGTAGCCATCACCCTTCCTGTGGAATGGATGGGTTATGGGATGGGATGGGGTGGTCCAGGGGCCTGGGAGGGAGTGAGGGGGAGGGAACTGGGATCAATGTGTAAAATAAGAAAAATAATAATAATTTTAAAAATTAAAAAATAGACAATAGCGAATGTTTGTGGTCTTGTTTGGGTTTAATTGTTCTTCATACTCTTGTTGTTGTAAGTCCAAAGGAGCCATGGCTGTTGGGGTGCAGGGTTGAACCAATCCATTGTATCTGCAGTGTCACACTTAGCATACAGAAGAGCAAGGTGAGGGAGTTGCAGGGTTTGATGAGATGCATGCAAGAAAGCTCCAGAGGAGTAAAATTTACACACTTCCAAGAACCTTGGTGCTTGGGTGCTTTCTGTTTTATTCCCATGCATTATTGTATATTGTGATGCTACCTTAAAATAGACAAGGAAAATTATTCCACTTTATATTCCCTATTCACTAAGAAGATCAAACACAAACACTAGACTGACCTATTTTCTAGATGCATGCATGGGGCTTAATTTCCAGTTCAAACCATCTTCAGCAGAGAGTCTGAAAACATTAAAAAGTGGGGGGGGGGGAACCCAAAAAAACAAAAGTGCTATTTCTAAATTGCTACTAATAAAGCATCTGAATATAAAATGTATTAAATGGCTATGTGACTATATTGTATCAGTTTTAACAGACCAACTGAGGCGAAACTTGATGAAGCCAACAACAATGCAAGGCAAACCAAACACGTACATAGATTTAGATGAGCCATGCTAGTATCAGAGAACCCAAGTTAGATACTTATTTGGTGACCCAGGACTGTCCACTACATACTAATAGTCAATCTTAAGCTACATAAGGTGTCCCAGGTACAATAAAAGCCTAAGTCTGTTTATGGACTGATCTTTCTTGGTATATGAATGCAATCAAAAAAATCAACCACGGCTGGCCCACCATTTGTTATTATTCCTTCTTGCTATTCATTTTACATCATTTTTCTGCCAGGATATAAGCTCTGTTACACCTTTATGAGAGTTCTATTTCCATTCAACCATTCTACCACTATTTTCAATGTTTATCGCCAAAGCACCAGCCAGTAAACAGATAAATGCATGCTAAAGAACTGGAATTTTCTATCTACTGAAAGAGGAGGCTTCTCTGATGATGACTAAGCAAGGCAATGGTCTATGAGCATAACAGAATGTTCTTAGGGGTATTTTATTTCTATGTCCCTTTAGCTGAGCAATAGTATTTGCTTTTCTCCTGGGCCCATGGCCTATCTATTATAACGTTCATGGCCACCCAAGTAATATCATACATGAATTTGTATTCCTGGAGTGTGCATATATGTGGTATGTGTGTGTACGTGTTGATTGAATGTTTAATTATTCTGGTTTGTTGATTATTTTTGTTTACCTATTGCTTAAGAGAAAGAGAGAGTGTGTATTTGGGTGGGAAGGACATGGAAAGAATTATGGGTAGAGAGAGCAGATCAAAAAAATAATGTTTGAATTTTTTATTTTCAAATAAAGAAAAGATAAAAAGAATTGCATTTTCAGAGAATTTTACCTAGGATACTATTTGATTTAAGATGTACCTATTTACTCAAAATTCAAGTAAGTGAAATTTGCTTTTTCTCAGCATTGCTACTGATGCAATAACACTATTTTTTAGAACACCAAAGAATTTGAGGTTTGTTAGTATGAAATATGCCCATGGAAGAGTTCTAAAATAGGGCAAAACATTTAAGAGTGCTTGCTGATCTTTTAGAGTAACCATATTTTCTTCTTAGCACCCAAATCAGGTGGCTCACAACTGCCTGAAACGTCAGTTCCAGGTAGTGTTAACACTCTCTCCTTCAGCACTAAAGGAACTTGTGTACACGTGGTGCACCTATAGACAAGTAGACAAGACCCATACACATAAAACCAAATTAATCAGAAAAGTACAGTTGACCTGGATATAAAATCATCAACATGTTTGATCTTGTCTTTCAAAAGTAATATTGGTTTTTGCTGGCCTAATGAATTTTGTCTTATAGCATGTATATTATTTTCTAAATTAGTTCATAGAATGACCATCATGTTTCACTACATAAATTAGTTATTGAGGTGTCATCACAAATTGAGCACAATTTCAACCTATTTTCAACAGTAACTTTCTTAAACTATACACAAGCACATCTTTATGACATGTAAACTTCAGCACAAATACAGCAGTGAAATTTGGACCCATCAAAACATGTGACAGGTTACACAAAAGTACCTGGCTACATTGAAAATCATGATGCTGTTTTATTGTGAAAAAATTGTGTTTCCAAAGACCTTTTCAAATAAAGCAAGTGGCATGAAGATTTAATGACCCTTCTTCTGGGTAAAGTCAAAATGTCTTTTGTTGAAAAAATTTTCTTTTTATAATAGTTCAACATCTTGACATCTCCTGTCTGGCTCTTGAATAGATATTGCATTTCTGTCACTGATGAAAAGAAAAAAAATGCTATATTAAAATCTTATCAAAAATTTGAATATTAAATACTAAAATATAGCTTGATTAATAAAGATAACACCATTTGAAATAAATGTACAATATTAAGATTATTATTATTAATGTTGCTTCTATTAACACACATTTCAAAACTTGTTAATTTCAGTGAAAAAAATAATACACTCCATGATACCAAGTTCACCAATAATTAATCAAATAATCTCAAGTGCATGTTCATTGGATTGTGTATAATGTGTGAGGAAAGAATAAAGATGAAAGATTTAGATTAAGTTTAATTACCTTACAAAAGCATAATGTACATATATTGGTTTCTTCTTATCATTGCATTCTGCCAATGAAATTACTTCACTATTTTAGTAAGCTGCTTGGAGCCTCCTGTGCTCTCTCGAGGAACCCTACTCTCCATTGTCACTAACATCTTGATGACTCCAGTCTCTAAATCCTAAAGAGCAATCTCATTGAGAGACTAACAATGAGAATTGTGATTATGCAATATTCTGATAATCTTTTTTACATTCTAAGAGGTCATAAGCATTGTTGAAGCTCACTTAAGATTTAAGACTACCAGCCTATTATGTACTCAAACTGTTTTTAAACAAACTTGACTTTAAGAGAACATTACTTTACTTGCTTTGGCCATCCCATGAAATTAACTTTACAACCTAATCTAAGGTACAGCTGCAGTCTTCAGTTATGTACTCTGGCATGCCTCTGAGCCAGAGTAATGCATGTGTATCACTTGCTGAAAGCAGCAAACACAGAAGATGAAATCATCTTCCTAAAACCTCCCATAAAAATAGAAAGCAACCATTTATAGCTGTCCATTGATAAACAATGATATTTGTTACCTGGGTCAGTTGGGATCAGTTGGATGGCGTTAATCCCTTGTAATAAGCTGTTAAAGATTTCTGTAAAGTATCTCATTTATTATTCCATACGATATCTCCTAGGCTATTCACTAAACAGTGAAGGCTAATAATCATGCCACTCACAGATGGACAAACCACACACACACAGGATAGCCATACACAGACATAGGAGGAGCAAACAGATTCACAAAATAGCCCTTAGGCAGGCACAGATTCAGTCAGGTAACAGAGAACAAAAGACTCAGGGAGCATGAAGGAGAAATAGAAAAGTCCCTTAAATGACTTCAAGGTGAAGTGGGGTTTTTTGCTTTGTTTTGTTTTGTTTTCCTTAATGTGATACAACACATTATTTGTGACTTGGAGTTAATTACTAATGTGTTATAAAAATATAAAAAAAACACAGAGAAGAAATCCTTAAGATAATGTACATTGTACACATGGTAAGTGCACACATAATCAAACCCAAATTTTACTATAAATCATTTAAAATAATCTAACCCCAATCCACTCATTAAATTAAAACTCTTTTATTAAATGTACTCTATGAGGGTTTGGGGAGGTAGAAATGAAGATTCTGAATCCCAACTACTCAGATATGAATCCTGTTTCCACAATTGCCAGATATGACTCTTACATGTTTCCTTCTTCTGATTTTATTTATATACTTACTTACTTATTTATTTATTTATGTGCATTGGTGTTGTCTGCATGTATATCTCTATAACAGTGCCACATCCCCTGCAACTGGAGTTATAGACAGTTAGTAGCTGCCATGTGAGTTCTTGGAATTGAACCCAGGTCATCTGGGAGAGGAACTACTGTTCTTACTTACTGAGCCATCTCTCCAACACCTCTGTATAAGTTTCTTGACTTGTTATGATATCTTGAAAGCAATACTGGCAAAGCACAGTGCTTAGCTCTTATAATGACTGTGAAATTTGAATGCCTTATAAAAATTAGTTAAAATTCTAGGGATTTTTATCATTCCTGATAGAATTGAAGGAAGTTCTCTCTTCCTTTTCTCTCTAATGAATTTGGGGTGTAATACTGCATGTGAACTACTAGAATCAACAATATTTATGTAGTTACTAAGTAAGCACTGTGTGCTTTTGAGGTTGAGGTTGCTCAGTTGCCACATGAAATGATCTTTGGCATTCATTATCAGGCTTTGCTTTTATTCTTTTTCTTAAAATGAGAGCTGAACAATAGATTTTGGTAGTGAACTCAGCTGCCTGATATAATTTTGCTTCATATCATTTGGTTTTCAAGATAAAGCTCATAATCATTTCCAAAATCATGAAGTTATAGAAGGGAGACTGTGGTGAATAAGTATGTATAAGTGGGTTGTTTTCTTTTTAAAAAATAATTTTTTTAAATTAAACAATCTTATTTTACATACTAATCCAAGTTCCCTTTCCCTCCCATTCTCACATTGCCCCCATTATCTTCCCATCCCACCCCTATCCACTCCTCAGGGAGTGTAAGGCCTCCCATGGGGGATAATCAAAATCTGTCACATTAATTGGGATAGGACCTAGGTCCCACCCCTGTGTGTGTAGGCTGAGAGAGTATCCCTCTATAGATAATGGGCTCCCAAAGCCCAAACATGCACTGGGAATAAATACTGGTTCCACTATCACCATCCTCATAGACTACCCAAACCCTACAACTAGCACCCACGTTCAGGGGGGCTGGTTCAGTCTTATTCTGGTTCCTCGGCTGTCAGTCTGGAGTCCATGAGCTGAGTGAGTTGTTTTCTACCCATGGAAAATGGCATATGGAGTTGACCCTAAATAACTGAGAACCCTCAATACTGGATATAAAATGAGAAAATAAACAAAAACAAACTCAATGTAAACTTTCCTGTCAGGTTTGCATGTGTAAACACATATGAATGCACCTGCAAACATACATAAAACTAATAATTGATCTTTAATGGAGCAGTATCTCTATGTATGGAATGTGTGGTGAAGAAGGCCTTCTTGAACCTCTTGTTCCAAGTCACACAGAGTGATAAGGAAGAGATTTGGAAGGGAAGTCTTTGATGCATGATAAAGGTAATGGCATGGAACTTGGATTCTATATAACAGAAACAATTAGAAACAAAATTAACTTGAGAAATTTGCAAAAGTGGATTAGCTTTTAGCCAATAAGAAAATTAACCAAATTAATCCTCTATTTCAAATAAAAAGCATATCAAATCATTCTTAAATACAAAACTTAATAAAATGCATGAAACAAATAATTTGATGTTCATAATAACCACGGCCACCATGTATCTGTAGAATAATGGCTTACAATGATGCACTCACATGACAATTCATAAGAAGTTTGTTCATATTTTTTCACAGTTTTAAAATATGTATCTTATGTTACCTTACACATGGATATATAAGTTAAAATATAATAGTAGTTTACACATAAACACTAATGTACAATGCAAAGAGGCATCAAATTACTCCCTGGAAATGTATATATTTCATGGCAAAATGGGAAATGTGTGGAACATAACAAAAAACTAATATTTACTTGTTCAATGTCATTGAGCCTTCAGCAAAGTGTATTCATGTCACATGCTGCATGTTTTGGTCCTGGAAGTCTGACTGTGGTGAATTAGAAGTAAAGAAATGTCAGACATACAGACACATATACAGAAAAGCTGGGATCAGGTGGGCTATGTGAGCCCTGTTGGATCGACACCAATTATACAACAACATGGTGCTCTAGCACGTTTACTATGTTCACCACACAGAAGAGGTGTTAGCTAGTCTCAATAAGGATGTTTACAACAGGACCCGGCAATCCCCCTCTTAGGCATATACCCAAAGGATTCACATCCATGCAACAAAGACATCTGTTCAACTATGTCTTAGCAGCACTATTTTTAATAACAAGAACCTGGAAGCAACCTACATGCCCCTCAATTGAAGAGTGGCTAATGAAGATGTGGCACATCTACACAATGGAATACTACACTGCAGAAAAAAAATAATGTTATCTTGAAATTCGCAAGCAAGTGGATGGCACTTGAAGAAACCATCCTGAATGAGGCAATCCAGTCACAAAAAAGAGGAACACAGTATGTACTCACTCATATATGGATTTTAGACCTAGATCAAAGGATCACCAGCCTATAATTCACACCACCAGAGGAACTAGGATACAAGGTGTATTCTAAGAGATTCATATAAAGTCCCTCACAGAACTGGGAAAGGACAAGTCCCCCAGAGCTCAGGGGAAGTGGGGGGGGCAGCAAATAGAGAGAGAAGTAGGAGAAAACGAGGGGGAAGAAAGGAAAACATGTGTGACCAGGAAGATTGAGCCTGGTTAGGAATAGAAGACAGGAGAGAGAGAGAGAGAGAGAGAGAGAGAGAGACAGAGACAGAGACAGAGACAGAGAGACAGAGAGAGAGACAGAGAGAGAGTGACAAAGACAGAGACAGAGAGAGAGAACATAAAAGAGGGAGCCAATATTGGTTTGAAGATAAAATTGAACACAAAGAAAAGTCTAGAGAACTACAAGACTGCTCCCAACTAACAATTTGAGCTTCCGTGGAAAGGCTACCATAAATGCCCTTCCCGGAGAGTGAGATCAACAACTAACTTATCCATGGAGCCCTCAACTAATGCCTGTGGAAACAGGAGCAAACACCCATACATAAACACTGAGTCGAAGTAGAACCCAGATGCAGATGGAGAGGACAAGACCATGCTGCAGAAACACATACAGATAGCTTACCTGAACAAGGAGAAGGTAATGAGCCACTAGACTGATAGCTGGGAAGCCAGCATGGGACTGACTCAGACCCCCCTGAATATGGGTCTCAGCCAGAAGGACTGAGCAGTCTAAGGGACCTCAGACGGTGGAGCCAGGATGTATCCCTGGTGCACAAAAAGGACTTTGCAAATGCATCCCCCATGGAGGGATAACTGCCTTAATCTAGAGACAGGAGAGAAGCCCTAGTCCCTACTTCCCATGACCTGTCTGACCTACATGACCCCCAACTGGATGGCATTCCCCTATAAATGGAATTGGGGTGAGGGGAGGGTGGTTAGAGTGCATTGAGAGGGCAGAGAGGGTAAAAGGGAGGGAAAGAATGTGGGAAGGAGGGAGGGAGGGAGAGGGAATTGGGATCAACATGTAAAAAATAAATTAAATTTAAAAAAATGCTTTGACTCCAAAATTTAAGTTCAAGGACAAATTACTGGGGAAAAGGATTTCTATTTTTGTTTCCACAGAAAATGAAAAGATGTAGATTCCTTCCAGACTAATGTGGTTTGATCAAGCCAGACCTCCTGAAACAGAGTATGAAGAGATCCTACATTCAAAACAGCTGGACAAAGCAGCCTTACAGACTGCAGCCAGGATTTCTGAATCTTCTTCGAATCCCCCATGACAGTGCCCCTTACCAGCAGGAAGTAGTTTGGAAAGAACAACGCCCAAATTCCCAAATATTGTCTATAAATGTTTGTTTTCATTTAAATGGACTTTGTTATATAAAATAAATTTAAAAACTTTAAAGAAAAAAAAAGGATGCAGTCTCAGGTTTCAATCACCAGGCAAACTACTCTTGTAATTTGGCCAAAGGAAGGCTTTTCACATCCTGCAACTTGATGAAAGCTTTGCACATTCACTTTGGTGTGTAACACTGAGGCTCTTGACAATATTATACATTCACTTGGGACTTCATGTGTTCCTTACACATTTACTCAGGGCTTCCTTCACTCATTACATTTTTATATAACCATAATGATGTATTATACAGGACAAATATTAGCTTGCAAGATAAAGTCGTGGTTGCTTCTGAAGACAGAGAATAAAGCTTCTAGTACACATCTAAGTCATTTGAGGCATAAAGTAGTTGTTACTGTATTCTATCTTTGTCAACCCAAATTTGTGTTTGGGCACAGGTGTCAGTAACTCCTGACAGTAATGGCCACTACAGATTACAGATGAAGGAATAGAATAGGAATATATGGAATTTAAAAGCTGAAATTATGGCTCCAAAATCTTCCTTAACTCCAGTCTTTCTACACCTTCCTCATCTGAGTCAAACAATGTATATTATTTTTTCTCACTTACTGTTTCAACAAAATGTCCTCATAGCTAGCTTATCATTGGAAACATAAGGCATAAATACAGAGATACTTGGAAATAGAGTCCTCAATTCTGCTAAAAAATAATTGGTGGAAAAAATAGGTTGTACCTGAATGAACAGATTATTGTGATTAATCCCATGAACTATGATATTTACCTTCTTAAAGGCTACTAAAATATATATCCTATATAGAAGCCCCCCATTTAATCAAACACAATTTAAATGTCTACCATTTATTTAGCATGAGGCATAATAGTTTCACTGGCAACTCATATTGTCATCAATGACATGTATAATAACGCTAGCAGAGATCAATGTTTTTATATATGCTGGTAATATTTTATTAAGCACAGTAGACCTATGTACATTCAACAAAGTTTATTCAGAGGAAATGCATCCTATCCTCCTTGAAAATAGGGGTTAGCTAGTTGAGAAAGAGGTAAATGGGTCAGAAGTGACCTAAATTTTGAAAACTACATAACCAGCATATATTCAAAGATGTCCTTTACCAGAGAACAAAAACCTGACACATTGTGGCAGAATTACCAACTGTAAATGGCTCTACAGTATCAGAAATAATAGAATACATTTGGACTTTCTGTATTTAAGGACAGTGAAAATACTCTTTTCTATATCAGGTAGTGATTTGAAATGGTGGCAATATGATCTTTGCCTCAAAGCTTTATGTTCTGTAGCAAAAACCGGTATATGATTATTTCTATCATTATAAACTCATAAGGAATAAACATTGGAATGTTTTTTGCTTGTGTGGGCATGGACATGGAACAGATTCCACCAATGTTATTCATGAATAGCTTGTGTCATTATGCAATAGCAATTGATACAGGAATTGAACTAATGAAAAGAAAGAGTAAGACGAATTAGAGGTTAATTACCTAGACAGAAAAATGATTAGGATATGAAGACATTGAAGTCTAGCCACATTGAGGAGAACATAGCAGTCTGAGTGAATCTGAAAAGTAGTGAAGTCGAGACAGTGAAGTCAGGAGCATTTTGAGGATCGACCCTTTGGCCTGAGCTGAGGTAGGGGTAAGAACTAGAGGCTTGGCTGCTTTGCTTTTCTGATCTTCCACTTGAAGATCAGAAATATCTGTCTCTGGGTTTTTTACTTATCATGTTACAATTAATGGTTGATAATAGAAGTACTAGAAACTGCTTAAGTCAAGATGAGATCTGTGAAATTTGGAATATACATTTCAAGAAAAAGCACCCCCAATGTTTATGAACCATTGTGACCACAAAAAGGAAACAATGGATATTTTAAGAAGATAATATCTTACAAAGTACATGGATCTTTTAGCATAAATCAACATTCACAGTTCCCTCAATCAGTGTCTTTAACATAAGGAAAACTTGACAGTGTAAGAATCAGGGAAAAGAAATGTGTTTGATGAACAGATCAGAGACTGGTATATGTATTGTAACAGGAGTTGATGAACAGTGATATATGAGCCTGGACATCTCAGCCCCTAGCAGATAGAGTAGATGATTTCTGAGGTGCCTTTTTAAGACCCTAAGAAAGCTTTTTAAAAGATTTGTTCATTTATTTAAATGGTGTGTGTGTGTGTGTGTGTGTGTGTGTGTGTGTGTGTGTGTGTGTGTGTGTGTATGCAGGTGTCCATAAAGAGGCAAGCATCTGATTCTCTAGGGCTGGAGTCATGGGCAACTGCAAGCCAATGGTTGTGAGTATTAGGAACCAAACTTAGGTTCTCTACTAGAGCAACATACATTGTAAACTCCTCAGGCATCTCTCCAAGCATATCTGAGAGAGTTTTAAATGTAATTTTGTTTGTTTTGTTTTGTTTGTTTGTTTGCTTGCTTATGAAATATATGGAGACATCACAGTTCAAAGTGAGAAGACAGAGATGTTAGAAATTAGGGGAAATGGAAGAGGTGTGAATATCATCATTCATGGTGGGAAAGTTAATTTTGTATGTATCTATTGTTAGTGTGGATATTCTGAGCTGCTATTCATTAGTATTGTCATAACCTATAGTGAGTCCAGAATACAGACTATACTATTTTCCTAGGAAACACACTACAGCTTAATATTGCCATACAAGAGTTGATATATGGGTTTCCATCAGGATTGAAAATTTACCCTAAACAGGTTTAAACCAATTGATGAGAGAAAAAAAAAATTGATGTATTTGTGAATTGAGCCATGATGCTAGACAGTGGATCCCAAGACAGACAGAAGCAAATTTCAGCATTGGGTGAGTAATAAAAAAAGAAAATATGTGGGGTTCTGGAGCTGGCTTCATGGTAAGGGCCTGCTGTACAAGTGTTAGGACCAGGATTGCATCTCTAGCACCCAGTCAGGTGCCAGCCATAGCCATCAATGTCTATAACCCTAGACATGGGTGGGGAGCACATAGCTCACAAGAACTCCAGAATTAACTAACCAGCCAGTCTAGCCCATAAGTCTCCAACAATAAGACAAAAAGTTCTTCAGAAATTATATATATATATATATATATATATATATAATTGACCTCTGACTTTCCTATTCCCACATATACACACACACACATGATGGGAGATGCCATTATGTATATATGTTTCTCATACTGGTTAATAAATAAAGCACTATTGGCCAATAGGAAAAGAAGATAGGAGGGACTAGGAGACAAGGAGGAAAGAGGAAGTAGTATGGAGGAGTCAGAGGGAGAGACCGGGAAACCAGACGCCTGTCCCACTTGCCGGTAGGTTAAACCACGTGAAAATACATAGAAATGGGTTAATATTTAAGACAGAGCTAGCCGATAAGAAACAAATGACTGGCCAACAGCATTTATATCAAATACAGAGTCTCTGTGTATTATTTGGGGCAGGCGCGGCAGCAGGACCAGACTGGCGGTGGGAGGAAAAACCTTACTTCTTACACACAAACACACACACACACACACACACACACACACACACACAGAGAGAGAGAGAGAGAAAGAGAGAGAGAGAGAGACAGACAGACAGATACATACAAGGGTGTGATGTAGGCAGAGAGAAGAGGGAGAGAAATGCACCACACACAACAAAGAAAGAAATGAAAAAGAAGCATACTAATCAACATAAAAGAGATGGGGAAAATTGATAAATACCTGAATATTTTTAATTACATTGGAAAATAATCAGGGAGTATGCATTTTTAATCTACAGTTTGAAAGTGTTAAAATTTTCATGACATCAAAGTGTAGCCATGGAAAACATGTTTAGAATGGGAGAATAATTAAAGAGAAGGAACAAAAGAGTTAAAGGACTGACTGGTCTTGCCATAAGTTCACCATTTTTGAGAAAGTACAGTATTGTGTGAAAGATGACAGAAGACACACTGGGGAAGACTCTTTGGAGCTAGGGAGCAAAGTGTTCAATTAGTTTAGTGGTAACGTAAACAAGTGTTTGTAAAAACATATGAAGGTACCTATGTCAAAATTTAATAATTTGAACAAGGAAAGAAATGTGGACAGGAAAGGAAAAAGAATTAGAAAGCAAGTTACTATTGCCTTCAAAATCTTTGAGATATTGGGATGTGTGGGCCACTATGACTTCAGTGGCAGAGTTTCTCAAGTAAAAATAAAATAACTTTTGCATCAGTGAAAAAGGTAAAAGAAACCGTGGTGAGAGATGCACACATGCCTAGAAGAGTGAAGTATGTGCAGGCTTTCTGTACATGTATTTAACTTAGACTAGTAGAAAGAGTTAGGGATGCTGGCACTGTGGCACTGTGAATATACAAGCAGAATCCTAGAGTATGAGAAAGGCAGAAGGGAGGAATGCACGTCCAAGTGGACTTAAAGGTTGTGAAACAGCTCAGAGTTTGTAAACCATGTTTGGTGCCAAGGTAAATATGTATGATGTTTCTCCATTTTCCATCTATAAAACAGTGCAACTTCTTCATGTGATCATTCATGCTTACTTCTCTACAGTTTTCCTAGGTGTTCTACTGAACAGGAAACTTGTAGATCTCTGAAGTCCTATGGAGTTTACTGCATGCAGTATGCATCAGCATTATTCCTTCAAATAATTTGCTTGAATTTCTCCAAGCTGAATTATGGGTTTATGAATAGAGAAATCCATGTCTAATACTTTCAAATATTCTATAAAGTTACATATATAGTTAGATATTAAATAACCATCAATTGAACTAATATGATTGGTTAAAATTCTAATTACCTTGGTGTTGACATTTTTTTTTTTGTCAAAGACACTGAGGAGCCACATGTAGTTTTTTTTTAAAAAATTGACTTTTGTAGCATTGTGGTTTGAAGTCATTGTTTTAATTGTCATCTTTATCATACCTCCTCTTCCCAAGGCGAAGAGGGGTGGAAAGCTTGTAAGAGCCAGTGAATTACTACAACTCAGTGTTTATGGGATACAGGAGAACAGTTTCACATATAAAAACACAGCAATTGGAAAAGCATGCACAAGACCTGCACAAGATAAATCCTGACCATACCCTGACATGGAGAGAGAAGGTGCTTATACAGTTCCACCCCAAGCTGTGGAGCTATTGGCAATCAGTGGTTTCTAGGAGAGAGAAAGTCTGTTTTCTCTAAGGACACAGCTCTTGTGGAGGCTCATCACACTCCAGTAGATGACCCTAGCCCCCCATACATGTACAGTCATCTCTAAGTGGATTCAGTGAGGGGAAAATTACCTTAGGTTGAGAAGAAATCGTAGCAGGGGAATGGGAGGGGTGGGGTTGATAAAACCATATTGCATGATTATATAAATTTCTTAAACAATAAAAAATACAATAAAAATGACACATCCAATGAATTGAAACCCTCTAATGAGACAGTTTGACATGTGACAAGTATTCAATAAATAATTGAATTGCATACAAATGAACCAACTTCACAGTTACCCTTAACAATGACCCCACTGGAATATCTACGTAATTCAATTTCACCTAAAGAATGAAAACGGAGACTGAAAGCCATCTCAGTAGAACCACTGTCAATTTCAACTCTACAAATATATGGGCACTTCCCCTTGCCTCCTCATTGACATTACCAGCATCAAACCATTGAAAAGTGGGTGCGAACCCTATCTCCTCCAAGTTTTTCTTATACTTTGAATTGAATTGAATTAACCCTCTATTCTATTTATGAGTTCTCATTCACCATCACTTACTCACATGCACTTTTTTTGTGTCTAGATTATATGAAGTGGAAAGAATAAGCATTATGAACTCTGCTGAATGTTCTTTATTCTCTTTGTCCTTACTTTATCATTTCCAGGCAGCAAGTTTGGTCTTGAATTCGGTTGTGTGACAACACTCAGTGAATTTTCATACCTATCATAGAACATATTTGAAACATATATTTTAATCCTTAGCACAAAATATTTATTTCAGTGCTAATATGAGAAAATAGTGAATGATATAACAGTTAACTTTTATAAATAAATAGGCATATATACCTTACATAATGCTATAGCTAGACATTATTAAAAGTAGCTTGAATAACCTCACATATTATAATGCATAACTGGTTGTGTTTAAAATTAAGATAAATAGTGTATATTATTGGTATTTTATATTATCTCTTATAGAAATAAGTAATGTGTTTTGATGCTACAATAAGTGAAATTTCTGTAGAAAACTGTATTTGTTCCTATGTTCCTAGTCTTCTGCCCTTTGTTATTAAATAAAATTAGTTATAAAGTAAAATTCTCATTTCAAATATGACTTTACTCTCTGCTATAATCCCAGACCTAGAAGTATATTGTGTGGTCAACACATATTGATGAATGAGGCTACTTTAGAAACTGATGTAGAATTTAAAGGCAGTATTTAAAACTTCAAAGTATCCAACTGACATTACCTATATCTAAGTTTGAAAGACTTTGAATCACTTAAGAATCAACTTGTAGAGCCTCAAGCTTCTTTCTTTAGACATTGGATCTGCTTTACCTCAGTTCTTGTGCAGCTTCCTTTTCAGTGAGATTTGGTTGACTCTGCTGTCTGTGGCCCTGAGGAAACAGTCTTGAGCAAAAAGGAACTCTGGAAGAAAGGAACCAAATAAAGGGTGTGTCTGTGCAATAAAATTCAATGCTCTGTTTCCTTCCCCGTCTCTTACTGCTTTACTTCTCAACTTTGAGTTCTCTTCTTCTTAGATCCAATTCAGTTTACTTACTATTACTCGTATGTATAAAAGAAAAGGACAATCTACTGGAACATATGTAGCCATTCAAGGGATGCATCCCTAAAGAATAGACTCCCCCACCCTAGCACCAGCCAGCAGTCAATTGATATCTTATCAGCTCAGGACATGCCTCCCCCATTCCTGCTGAAATTCTTGCTGGCTGGATCTTGTGCAGGTCTTGTACATGCAGTCTCAGATGCTGTGAGCTCATGTGTATAATGACTATGTCATGCCTATCAAATGGCTGCTACAATCCATTCAGGTGTCTTCTTTTTTTAACCTTCTTGATAATCCTTCCTTTACCTTTGGATCATGTCACTTTGTATTTCAGATCTGTATTACATCTTTCAGGATAAGAGGCAAGATTAGAAAACACAATAGACTCACATTAAACCACTTTTACTGTTATGCTTATGAAAAGAAGAATACCTTTGGTATTTTTAGCATCTTTACATTACTTTTACTTCCATTTACTCTTCAAAGGGCCAGTGCAGTGGCACTTTCTCAATAATAGTTTCCCTGGTCATTCTCTCTGGACAAAAGTTCTGTAAGCCATAGAAAGATGCTTGTATTTCAATCACCCCACCCCTTTATCATGCTGCCTTGTGATCTATAATCTCTCTTCTCTGTGATTTGGTTGTTTTTCTTCTAAAGGATGTGTTCATGAAGAGTACACATTGCCTGTTACCATCCCTGCTTTCCTGTCAATAGCCCAACTATGAGAGATCACAAGATTATTTCAACCCTTCTCTGATTGCTCTTTGGGCTCTTTGGTCTCTTTGTCACATTTGTCTGTTCTTTGATAATCAAATATATTCAGAGATCCTGGTATTGTATGCACATGGACAGTTAAAATTCCATTTATGAACATTTTTAAAAGCTAGATTTATTCAATCAACAATTTTGGTAACAGGTATTGTCTTTTAGGCCAGAAGTTTTTCCTTAACACTCAAAGTTCACATGCAAAATAGTCATAATGATGAAGCATGAGAAACAATACAGAAATTTCCCCAAAGTCTTTGTCTCCATTTTTTATCATGTTTTTGAAGGCATACCTGATAGATTTCATTATGAGCAAATCCATAGGGAAACAACAATTGAAATCTTACTCTTTGAAGAGGCACCATGCAACTGCATATAGACACATCACAAAGAGAGCTCCTGTTAGTGTGAGGACTGCTGGAAACCAAGTGTCAGGCCCCCAATAGTATGAGATCTTCTTTATGACGGAGGTAGTAATCTGAGAATGCAATAAATACATACTAAACATTAACAGTGCTATTGACAAAAATATTAAATGCTGCATATACTGAAGGAATTTATTTATATTCATTCTCTTTATGATTATTGCTGCTAGGGGATAAACTCATATTGAACAAAAGTATATCTTCTGTATCTTTGTGAATTATACAAAGATCTTAGCAGGGCAAATTAACAAATACAGGCTAAATGACCTAAAGCATGAGTCAGGAAAATAAGCAACAGTATTATTGCCATTTGTGTCTCTTGCCAAAAATCTTAGGTTGTCCTCCCTGTATATAAAGTCCCATTACTACATAAACTGTGACCATTAGGAAACTAGTAAGTAGCAAGGTTTTCCCTGGATATGGACTATTGTCCTTGCCTGAGGAACAGTGCCATCCAGCAGATGGCAGCATAAGATAGAATAAGCTTGTAAACACAAACATTGGGTGTAACATTTAAGGTAAAGCTAGCTTCACGGAAATGGCATAGAAGTAGGAGGTGCTGGGAGAACATGCATAAAAGGATCCATCAACAGGGGTGGCAGAAGAAATCTCATTACTTGTGCAATTCATGGAAAGGAATCCTAGCTCTGTTGAATGCAGGTAGTTGTTAAGATTAAACAATATGTGACTAGTTATTCTGCTTTATAATATACAAGTGTGGACATGTCTGAACAAAGGGAGATGGGGAAATAAGCTTAAGCTTAGGAGATGCCAATGAGAATGATGTGATCTAATTTTCATGAATAAGTAATATGCTGTACCTCTAAGTAATAAACAGATTGAAAGGTTTACAATTTGTTTTCCACTTAGACATATAGCTTTATTTTCAGATCTTTAAGAAATAGGTGGTTATGGTGGCAGACCCTTGGAGTTCCAGCTACTCTGGAGACTGAGGCTGAAGGGTTACTAGAACCAAGGCATTTCAGTCTGGAATAATAATATGCTCTCAAATACAATTGCCACAATATAAGGAAATAGATTCTAACTGCACCTGTTTCTCTTTCTTCCTACTGCCATTGCTTCTCTTTCCTTCTAACAAATACTTATCAAATTTGTGTTTTGCTCTGGGAATCAACATATAAAGGTAATACGTAATTCAGGCACAGCATTTATTTAACATCCACTGAGGGCCATGATTCATCAAAGTACTTTAGTTAGTTGTTTCTCCTAATTCCCACCTCAAAGGAGAGGAGCTCACCGTGGCCAATCTGCAAGGGATGAGCTGAGACAAGTGGTAGACGGTGCCAAGTCCAAGGTGGCAGAAAAAGAGATAACTGCATGTCTCCGAAGACCATATGACAGACAGTGCCCTATGCTTCAAACCTCAAACTTAGAGAACTGTAACAATTTTAAGTTTCAAAAGTCTAATCTGTACCAAGGGACCAAAACACAATATCTCAAACAGCCATCTGTAGGAAACTAACAGTGCTGTACACTCACCTGGTGTGTGTTTAACTCATATGACAACAAGCAAAGATTTTTGAAGTGTTTGTTTTCTCATGGAGCCACATAAAATCTATCCAATGCTTTGTGTTTGTAAAAAGCCAGACTTAATTGTGAAATATATTAGGCTTCTAAGTCGAGTCTGGATAATACTGAGATGTGGTGTAAAAAGAGCAAAAATCTTTCAACAGGTATTAATACAATGATAATGGATTATATTTACATACCATGTTTATTACAAGACCTTTTGTGTCTCTTGCTTCATTTGATACTTATAAAACCTTTTGTACAGTGCACACATTATTCTAACCCATCTAGCAATCCCTGAACACTGAGTAAATACTTAAATGTGTAATATTTGTTGTCTGGAATCCCTCACAAGCTTCCCACTGTGCGATTCAAATAACTTGTAAGTACTGGGTGTGGCATTTTATATTCTCATTGCTCTGTCAGAAGGCATATTATGCTATCACTTTATGTTTTTAATGTCTTCAGGTCTGTTGGTGACCCTGGGGCACAGGAGTCACAACAGAGATCAGCACTTACCCAGACTTTTGTTGTAGCACCTGCCTTTGTTCTTTTTTCTTTTTCTTCTTTTTGCATTTTGCTGCTCTCCAAGCTTTGTCAATATGCCTCAATTCTTCACTATCCCTGCATCAAGCCAACCTCACCTTCCATCTCAGGACACATCTGATACTTCTTTTATGAATTAACCATGTGCTCTTGATTCTACCTTTTTTCCTCTATGGCTGACGCTTAATGTCTGCTCTTCTTTTTCTGTCCATCAAAACCTGCCTAAAACTCCACTATCTCTTCTGGGACTTTCTCAGATCCTTCAGGCCAGAATTTGATATGATGTCTGCCCTACATTTGTGTATAGCACTTGTCAAAGTGACTTCTAACTTAATTTACTGGAAATCAACCTTACTGGAACTTCTCAGACCTTGGATGCAAAACCCTTTTCTTTTATTTTATACCTTAGTTTTTAACTCTGTAAAGAGACAAAGCCAAATCTTTGAATTTGATTAAATCAAATCACTTATTAAATGTGAAAACTCAAATGCAGATGTATTTAGAAACATAAATCTCAATGCTAGGTAAGAAGTCTTGTTCAAATATTAGTTACACAAGGTTATCTTAAGGAAACTGACTCCAATTATTGAATCCCAAACTTCATCAAATTCATTTCAAGTTGTGCATTTATTGTTTAACAAAGTGGATACTTTTTATATTAGCTGAAATGTGGGATGAGGCGTATTCACATGCTCTCACATTTGACTCAGCAGACAACCCAACTCAGACACTGGAGTGGCACCTCCTCCCTGTGAAGAAGATGAGGAATGAGGAAATGAACTGCTCAGAACAGGCAGACCTAATATGTCATCAAACATTTATCTCACTGTTAGGTAAATCACTGATGAAAACAAAAGAATCCCATCTGTCACTCGGTCATGCTCTCAGCTTCTCACTGCTGAATGCAATTGATAGCCTTAATTACTTAACTTGCTATATCTTACAGAAAGGACAATAATAATAATCGTCCCTGTCATGGAATCTTTGCCAGTGTTCAAAATCAGAGTCACAACAGATGTTCAAGGCTGCCTGTTCTACTGTCTCATATTATTACACTTAACTCTCACCGGAGAAGACATTTTAGAAACAATGTCAATAAGAAACTTGTCATTACACTTTTATTCTCCACTATTTTATTAAAGACAGACTAGATGTCTACTGAAAATGTCAAATAACTTTTAATAGAGCTGATGATTTAAGCAGAAACAATGTTTTTTCTACTTCCTTAGAAATTTACCACAAATAGTTTATTATTAAATACTTTGTTGTTATAAAAATATGAAAAGTTTTTCCTTAGAGGAAACTATAAATGAGGAATATGTGTTCTGTGCCTAATACTTCAAAACAAGAAACAATCTATTTCTGTATGTTTTCACCTAATAACATTTATAAAGCATGCTATGTATTAATAACATCTTATATTCTGGACAATGCACTAGGAAAGTTGATGATTTCTGTTAGTAATCCATGGTGACAGACTGGAAACTGAGGCTCAGTATGGCAAACAACTCATCACAGGTTTATATAGTGATGAAGAGAAAGATCTACGAGTCAAGTCAGGACCTGTCTCATTATCAAGGCTGCACTCTGCCACTCCGTTTGTACTTAAAATTGTTTTCCGTCAGTGTAAAAACTGTATTAGCAGAATCTACATGACTGGAGATCATTACAAATTCTTTCATTTACAACTTTAATTTCTTTTAGCATGGGTTATATTATGAATGAATGGCTATGCAGAACATTTTCAAACATAAAGTTAAAGGTGTTTACTAGGAATTATTATAATTAAAGGAGATCTGCCAGATGGATTTTTACATTTGTTTGTGATAATGGTAATCTTTCAGCTTTTTATCTACCCTTATATATAGTTCCTAATTCAATTAATGCATAATGCATTCCATTAAATGAAAAAAAACACTGCATGAAAAGAAGGAACAAATGTTTTTAAGCTATAAAGACAGATACATCTTCCAGATATGTTAATAAACACCTATAATCCTAGCACTTGGGAGGCTAAAATGAATTCAAGGCAGCCCACCCCACATAGAGAGTTTGTAGCCATTTAGAACATTTGTTCTCTTACAAGACCTGGGTTCACTTCCCAGCATTCACATGTTATTTCACAATCCAATTCCAGCATATCTAATATTTTTATCTGACTCCTGTGAGTACCAAGCATTTATGTGGTCCACAAATATACATGGAGCCAAAACACCTGTCCCATAAAAAAAATGAACTCTAGAAAGAACTCTAGAAAGAAAAGAAGGAAAAAGAGAAGAAGAGGGAGAAGAAGTAGAAGGAGGAGGGGGAGGGGGAGAAGAAAAACAAGAACAAGAACTACAACAATAACCACAAAGTTTGAAGCAAGCCTGCACTACGTAGTAAGACTGTTTAAAATAAAACAAAGAAAAATGTTTAAAGCAATTAATTACCAGTCTTCTTTTTCTGAAATGAAAAAAAGGAAGACAGGAAATAATGTTTCATGACTACAATCAAAATAATGTAAAATGAATTCATTTTTTGTATTTCCTTGGCCACTGACTTGTCTCACTTTTGTTGCTGTCTTAGTTTATTGCTGTAAAGAGACACAGCCAAGGGAATTCTTATAAAGGAAACAATTAATTGGGGCTTGCTTACAGTTTCAGAGGTTTAGTCTATTATTATCACAGTGAGAAGCAAGATGGCAGGCGTTGCTATGGAATGATTGTTTTGTACAGTGAAGATGTGTCTTTGCCCAGGTACCTTCTGATTGCTTTAATAAAAGAGCCAACTTGCTGGTAGGTAGGTAGGGAGGTAGGTAGAAGGTATAAGTGGGACAGCAAGACATTGAGGACACTGGGAAGAAGAAGGGTAGAGCCCCAGGAGTTGTGAGGAGAGGCAGAGGGAAGCAAGACTAATGTGTTAAAAGAAGGTTCTGCCACATGGCAGAGAATAAATAAAAAAAAGTGAGTTAATTTAAAATGTAGCAGTTAGCCAGCAAGCAGCCTGATCATTTATAGTTAATATTAAGTCTGTGTGTTTATTGGTGAACCAGTGGTCCTGACAAAAACTCTGCCTACAAGGCATGGCAGATAGGATGCTGGTGAAAGAGTTAAGAGTTACATTCTAATCCATAGGCAGCAGGATAAAGACAGAGAGCTAAAAACAGAAACAAAGATAGAGACGTGACAGGGAGAGAGAGAGACAGAGAGGAAGTGTCATGCCCTTTTGAAACCTCAAAGCACACCTCCAGAGATACACTTCCCCTAAAAGGCCACACCTACTTCAACAATCCTTTTCAAATAGTGCCACTTTTTGATGATTAAGCATTCAAATACAGGAGCCTGTGGAGGCCGTTCTTATTCAAACCATGACAGTTACACATACAATCCTCATTAAAAATGATGTGACATTGCCCTCTGTACCTGGTACAATATTAAACACTACTAGGTTTAGTACATGTAATCAAAGACAATATTACCAGGTGAAGAGACTATTTTTTCTTGATTTTCTTCAAATTTTTTTTAATTTTTAATTACTCTTTTATATTTTGAGATTATAATATAATTATATCAATTTCTCCTTTACTTTTCTCCCACATAACCCCTACCATGTATCTCAACCTCTTCCTCAAATTCAAAACCATTCTCCAAAGCATACAAGCAAACAAATAAGAGACTAGTTCACTTTTTTTCCCAGACAAAACACTACTTTCCTTAAAAAGTAGATGGATTTTGTTTTAAATGAGAATCTTAATGAGGTTTAATATGTATTAGTAGCAATTTCTACTTTTAGGCAAAGAAGTAATCAAGTACAACTTTCACAAGTGAAATTATGTACTTCTTGTCTAGGATAAATTTCACTTATGAACAAAACAGGCAGATACATACTTGATTGTTTTTTTCCAAGGTTGCTAGTAATTTTCCAAATAGTATTTTTCATGCATGTTTCAGCTTTTTTATATTTATTTCTTATCAGAGTTAGATAAATACTGAAACCAAGAAAAGCCTGATTGAAAATTCACTACTTCTACATGCATCTTTTTTTGTCTTTGTTGCTTGTTTGGTTTTTGGTTTTGTTTTTCAAGTCAGGGTTTGTATGTGTAGCCCTGACTGTCCTATAACTCACTCTGTAGATCAGGCTGGCCTCTTAGGGGAAGACCCACTTGTCTCTGCCTCCCAAGTACTGGGATTAAAGGTGGGCACCACTACTGCTGGTGGCATCTTATTTGTTTTTTTTTTTAATTTTTAATTTTACATGTCCATCCCAGTTCCCTCTCCCTCCCTCCCTTCCTCTCTGCCTCTCACCCTCTCTGCCCCCTCACATGTACCCTAACTACCCTCCCCTCCCATCCCCCCAATCCAATTCCACATGTAGGGCAATGCCATCCAGGTGGGGCTATGTAGATCTGTCAAGTCATTTGAAGTAGGGGCTAGGAATTCTCTCCTGTCTCTAGGTTAAGGCAGTTATCCCTCCATGGGGGATGTGTTCTTTTGTGCACTAGGAATACATCCTGGTTCCACTGTCTGAGGTCCCTTAGACTTCTCAGTCTTTCTGGCTGAGATCAATATTCAGGGGGGCCTGAGGAAGTCCCATGCTGGATTCCCAGCTATCAATCTGGGGGGCCCATTAGCTCCTCCTTGTTCAGGTCAGCTGTCTCTATATGTTTCTGCAGCCTGGTCTTGTCCTCTCCATCTGCATCTGGATTCTAGTTTGACCCAGTGTTTAGGTATGGGTGTTTGCTTTTGTTTCCAACAGGTACTAGATGAAGGCTCCATAATGATGGATAAGTTAGTTGTTGATCTCACTATCCAGGAAGGACATTTATGGTAGCCTTTCCACGGTTACTCAAATTGTTAGTTAGCGGCAGTCTTGTAGGTCTCTAGACCTTTCTTTAGGTTCAGTTTTCTCTTCAAACCAATAATGGCTCCCTTTTTTATGTTCTCTCTCTCTCTCTTCCTCTCTCTCTCTCTGTCTCTCTTCTGTCTTCTATTCCTACCCTGACTCAATCTTCTGGAAGCAACCTAGATGCCCCTCAAATGCAGAATGGATAAAGAAGATATGGCACATCTACACAATGGAATACTACTCTGCAGAAAAAAATAATGGAATCTCGAAATTTGCAGGCAAGTGGATGGCACTTGAAGAACCCTCCTGAATGAGGTAACCCAAGTCACAAAAAGAGGAACATGGTATGTACTTGCTCATATATGGATTTTAGAGCTAGAGCAAATGATCACCAGCCTAAAATTCATAGCACCAGACGAACTAGGATACAAGGTGTATTTCTAAGAGATTCATATAGAGTCCCTCACAAAAGGGGGAAGGGATAAGTCCCCCATAGCACATAGGAAGTGGGGGGTAGTCAATGGTGAGTGATTTAGGAGGAAGAGAAGGGGATGAGAGGAAAGCACAGGCATCTTATTTTTTAAGGAATTATTATTGTGGCATAACACACATGGAAATAAATGCTCAGACACTTGCTTAACATCTAAATTCCCAACACAGCAGGAAATGAAAGGTTTTCAGGGTCACCAAGAGCCTTATTTACATTGCACACCTCAGAAAGAAAGATGTCTTTCTCACAGTCCCAATGTCTGTGAGTTAAGAAAAATAGAGTCCCACAAATAAAGCTTGAACACTGGAAATCTAGCTATGTAGGAAAACTTCTCAGCCCCCTATATGTTCAAGTGACCTATTATTATTAATTTATGCAGAAAGAATTCTACCACCATGCCCATTAAGCATTGTCCTGAATCCTGTCATTAAAACAGACATGATTCAGTAAAAAATACATTATTCCTATCAAAGTACTTCTCTGCAGGTCTTTGATTTCTACCTAACAATGAAAGTTTTACAGTTACTGTTATCAATTCACTGTTTCAACATTTAATTGTTTGCTTTATAAGTAATTGGGTATGGTAGGCACATGGTTGCAATTCTTCCTCCTTATTAAGAAGTTAAAATTTTTCAAGCTTCATGGTGCAGGCTTGTAGTACCAGCATCTGGAAAATCTAGACTGGAAGACCACAAGTTCAGTCCCAGTTGTAGCAACTCAGTATGACCCTACTACTAAATAGAATGTAAAAGGGAAATCTAAGAGTGCTGTTTATTTGCAGAGCAGTTGCCTTCCATGTGTGATGGCAAAGATTAAATTTCTCATGCAACAAAATAAATTATAATTTAGTATCTATACTTTAGAAAAATTTTAATCAATGTTTGGTGTCTGAAAGATGTTATTTAAGTGAGCATGAACTAATGAAGTTTTAAAAACTGAAAAGTTAACAAAAAAATACATGTAAGAACTCTTAAATGACATAGGAACTGTAGTTATATCTGTCTCTTTATTTGGGTAAATCAGTCTCTGTTTATGAAATGATAAATATTAATAGGATTGTGATGAATAGTATAAGTTCTTTACATGAGTTTGTTGCAGTTGTGGGCAATCAGTATGTGACAATTTATTACTATGGTTCTTATGTGCATAGCTCACCCTTAGATTAGGAAAATAGAAAGAGCAAGAAAATTTTAGTTTAAGATGTAGAGATGACCAGTGCCCAAACACCACCAAGAACACTACTTCCTAAACTAAGAGTGAAACTGTTAAAGGCACAAATCACAGCAAGTCATGCATTTCTCTTATCCATGTTCTTGCTTTTTAAAAGTAAAGATTAGATTTATCTTTAAGTACACACTTGTACTCCATCTTCTGGAGCAGAGACATCATCAGTGCCATTTAGTGAGACTCCGTTTCAAAATAAAAGCAAAAAAGGCAGGGTACAGTGGCTTAAGTGAGGTCTGTAATTCCAGCATTTATGAAGTAGAAGTCAAGTGGAAGGCAAGATTCAACTACATATGGAGGTCAAGGTCAAGTGAGTTTCATAGGAATCCATATTAAAAACCACATTAAACCAGATCAAAAGACATAAAATGAAAATGATTAGAGTTAGGTTACCAGTGGCTTCTATACATACACTGTCCTAAAAATTTGGCCAAAGTGAGGCATTATTATTTAAAAAAAGGACTAAAAGTATAAAAAATAATGCTCTCTTCTATTTTGGTGGCTTAATAGTACTTTGCTTATTATATGTGCATATGAATCCCACTTTCTTTGAAATGTTCTTTGTGGTTTACTTCCCTAAAGAATAAGCCAGGCAGTGGTGGTTCACATTTTTAATCCCAGCACTCGGGAGAGAAATGCATGAAGACCTCTGTGGGTTTGAGGCTAACCTAATCTACAGAACAAGGCCCAGGACAGACAGGGCCCCACAGAGAAACCCTGTCTCAAAAAAAAAAAAAAAAAAAATAGGAAAAGAATCTGATGGAGAGTATGCTGTTACAACAACTCTACAACAACTAAAAACAAACACAAAAACAAAAAACAAAATAAAGCAAAATCCCGGGATGTGGCATTTTGTCTGCAGCTAACGCTAACCCTAACCCTAACCCTAACCCTAAGCATCTCAACTATGATTAAATTTTTTTATTAATTTATTTTTTATTTTTATTTTACATATTGATCCCAGTTCCCTCTCCCTCCGTCCCTCCCTACCTCTTTCATTCTCACTTACCTGGCAGGGGAGGTACCATGATCAAGTGATTAATTTTTTAATTTCCATATACCAGAGACTCATCAGAAGGTCATTAATTGCAATTTAGTTTCTGGTGTCCATATTTATAATGTTGTTGTTGTTTTGGTGATACAAAATCAGTCTTATGCAATGAGCCCAGTAGGGAAGGAAGAATACAGCATTAGGTGTAAACACCATACCCATGCTATTCATCCTTAAAGTTCAGATTCCGTAAAGGCAATAAAGAATTGCAATTTTTGTCTCTCTGTACACTACTGTCTTTTCTGCACTGATGAGATAAAAGCCTTTTCATTATACTGATATGCACCAGGAAATATGGACATGTTTCCCAACAGAACTGATGAAAAGGCTGGACAGAGTTATTTACAGACATTCACCTTTCTATGTGCTATGTTAAAATAAGAATAAAAACCATAGTTACAAATGAGGATGATTTAAAGTTTCTACCATCATTCCTACTGTCAAAATAGACATTAGTCCTGGAATTTTTATTATGGTCTCAATTTGCTGCACAGTCTCTGGAATTTTGATTCATGATTCCTTTGGGGAATTGTATTTGCAGGAAACAGTGTCTAGCCAGTTACCTCATTGTCTCTTTAGACAACATACATTGAAGTTGAAGAATTTAATTCAGTTCTTGAAAGATGACTTAGTGTCTCACTTTTTCTCTACCTGCTCTGAGAAGGCTCTGAGTGAGGAGGTATGGGGTGAACACGAAACCCTTTACAATGGGTCTGTTTATTTTCATCAGTCCATCAGGTTTTGTCATTGGTTATTAGCCTTATAACTAAGCTATTCTGTAGTTAAAGTGATTCCATCTTGCTTCCTTCCCTTTGGGAATTGTGTTACTTATTCTAATGTCTATCTTTCCAAGTGTGACCACATTTAAGGAGTGTTTCATTGTGTTCTCAGTGACTATATAGCCTGTCTTCTTTGTTTACTTTGTATCAAGGGGCATAGATTTGTTCATTAAAACTTTTTTTTTTTTTAACAAATTCACAGTCAGTAATATACTACTGATTTTAGTCTTGGTTTTTAAATCTGGGTTCCATGAATATTATTTTTTACAAGTCTCTGAAATGAAATGTAAAATTGTGTACATGCATCATTGTTCTGCATAGAAGGAATAAAAATTTCATCAGATTCTGCAACAGTTCATGAGCCCCTACCTTTCCCTACTAAAAACTGTCACATATTTTTCTTATAAAATATGGCATTGGTCCTTTGACCATACTAGTACCATACTTGGCACTATAAAATATGCAGAAGTCTCTGTAATGTCTTCAGTACATTATAATTTCTGAGAAGCCCTATATATTTTCCCAAAAGTTACAAGAATCTTTTGTTGATATCTCGCTTCATTTGCAGTGAGTTTCAGGCTGAAGATGTACCCTACAGTATTTATAATATAATTGAATAAAATTTAATTGCTTTAAGCTTTTTATCATTAGGACTTTATTCTCTAAAACTCACAGGCAGACATTCTTAGCAATATGGTTTGAAACATGTTCTATTTTTGTAACGAGTTTTTGTAGTTGTATTTTAGAAGCAGATAAGATTTGAGCAGTATACTTTGACCACTTAAAATGTTTTGAAGTTTTCATATCTAATTCAACATACTAAGTAGAATATCTACTTTATAATAGTAATAAAGATATATCTTATAATAATAATTGCTGAGTCCCAAGAGAAATCCTCTTTCCAGTGATATACTATATTTATATTATTTGATTTGTTTATAGTAAAATGAATAAATATATTCCTGATATAGCAATTGATTTCTTCACAAAGGTCTTATCTTCCAGTCTCCTTTATCTAGATCATTACTATAAATGACTAATTGAAATTATGGGCATTTTTTCCACAACCTGCCAATATCCACTTAGTATTTTGTGTGCCTTTATTAAACACATCCAAACATGGAAACATTGTGTCTGGCACAAATACCTCATGACCCCTCTGTAGACTCTCCATAATGGAAAATAAAGTCAATATTTCTTAGGTTGTCACATGTTTCCATAAGAGTATGCTACAATTCTGAACACAACTCTCTATTATTGAAACCATTGTTAGTGAAATATTTCATTATCTATTTTTCTTTAATTTATTCAACATTGTATGCTAACAGCTAGCCCAAAATTTTCTCAAGAATAAACAGATAAAGACACACATGAATTTTATTTGATAATTTTATAATAACTTTAAATGAAATAGTAGCTAGTCAGTAATTCTCTTAACAAACCTTTATTAATACTCTATTTTTAAAAACTATTTTACAACATGGAGATGCTTTTGCGTATATGCCTACTCTCTCTGTAGCAAGCAAATTGAAGTTAGAATTGTCTAAGTAGCGGTTTTTTTTTTCCTCTATAATGAATATGTTGTACTACAGAGTTTGTTAGGCCATTTCTGGTTTTGTAACATTTTTCACAATGAGAAGTACACATATCTCCCTGAGGGTATCTATGTGTTATGTACGTACACATACAAACATTAACACTGATATGGCTTGTAGGGAAAATCACTTATTTAGTGGAATTGACTTCATAGGTCACATGGTAGTAATCATTTCCAGACAGCTTTAATTGCCCTGTCTCATTTAGAAAGGCAAATATACATTGCCAAGGGAAGTGAATGGATTATAATACCACTTAGCTTTCCTACAAAAAAAAAAAAAATCCTTGTACATTTTGGCACAGAACTTGATTGTTTTACCTATTTTACATTTTACTATAATGGCTTCTGCATTGCTACATTTTGCTTTCAGCTATTTGAATGGCAGAGATTTGGGTATAAATATAATTGTGAGGAATATATTTTCCCCCAATAACAATGTAGGCTAAAATAACCTCCCACAGAGGAGCAGGGTCCATTAGAGTAGAATGAATCAGAACAAAGTGGTGAGGTTCACATTGACCCAGGAAGGAGAAACAATTTATTTTAACTCTTTGGAATGCTACTCTATCATCTGACCACATTAACAACAGGATAGGCTTTTTGCATTGTTTACCTGACATATAAAATGACTCCATAAATGTGGATGTTCTATGAATATATATTCTGGGATGAGTGGAGAGGTTAAAAACTAATTGGTGATGTCCAGAAGAATATGTATGTTTTAAGTCATAAATGATGGATTTTGACTGAATAATGACTAGTATCCCTGAAGCAGAAGATAGATCTTCAGTCAATGAGTAAAACTGTTTTATACACAAAGACTGTATGGGAAGAAAAATACAAGCTCTTTAATACTAATATTAATGCTTTAATAAACACTTGTCATCAACGTTCCATTCCCTTTAGATTTAGAATTTTAAAATTTTGATTATTTTGTCTTTCTATAACTACCACAAACTTAACTTTAGTCAAAAATTATTTTCTGTAACTTATTCAACAAATGGCTGTTTTATCTCAAGTGTGTCTCTTTGAGTCAGTTTTGATACATAGCATCAAAGATATGTTAGTCTAGTCATAGATATGCATAGGGTCTTGGCTGCTTTAACTTGACTTAAGTCATACAAAACTCAACTCTACCACATCAATATTTTTTCTTTATTTGAATATTATTGAAGTCTACCAAACACTATGGATTTATCTTCTCTGCTTTAAATGATTGTAATTTCAGGTCTTTCCTAATCCCAACCCTCTCAGTTTCAAGACTTCCGATGTTCCATGAGTTGACATATCTACTAAGCATAATCTTCTTCTTCCTCACTAAGATACACCCTCAGCCCTTTTTGCCCTGAAAGAAAAAATAGCTCATAGTATCACTTCCTGGGATTTATTATATTCTTCCTGGAATAAATGTTCTTCTCTTTACATGAAAATATGAATAATTTTTAAAAACTACATTTTAATTTTCTTCCACAATGGAGAACTAAAGACATCCCAGGAAAACTTAACTTATGTTCAAGCTCTGCTATTGAAACAAGTGTTTCAATACTGTAGAATTTATAAAGTATACTAGCTAAATGTGTTAAGGACTAATAACTTGTTTTTCTTCAAAATGCATATGCTACAATCCTAACCCATAATCCTTCTGAAAAGAAAAAGCTGCCAAATATCTTTTCTAAGCATAAAATGACACTTTTACCATAATAAATTATTGCTGGGTATTAATTTAAACAAAATATACACTATGATAAGAGTGGACTGGGGCTGGGGCTGGAAAGATGATTCAGTTGCTCTTCCAAAGGACTTGGGTTCAATTCCCAAAAACCACATGGCAGCTGATGACTGTAACGCTAGTTCCAGGGAATCTGATACCCTCATACAGACATACATGCAAGCAAACCCCACTACACACTAAATAAATAAATTAATCTTATTTTGAAAAAGACTGAAAGGTACTACTAGGAATTCTAAGCAGCAGAGACCACAAAACTGATTATGTTTGATATATTTGTCTGACTTCTACACTGATGGTTAACAGCTACAATAGCTTTCCTTTATTGTAAGGATGAGACTTCAACTACATTAAAGTAACTGTTGCATTTCATGTCTTTTAATTCCAAAACAATAGGATATCTCCTATGAGAGTTCTCAATAACTTTCTGTGAGTATGACTAATTCCTTCAGAATTTCAGGTCATTGCTGTTACTTACTGTAGTTGAAGTTGTTTTTCTGGAAGAAGTTGGCTGTGCTGTGGTCCAGGGAAGCACATGAATTATGACTGTAGTAGTGGCTGTCAGCTGACTAGCTGCATTCTCACCCAATTCATCAGTGACTTCAATAAGTAACTGGAACGTCACTCCATCTTGAATTCCTTGAAATAGATCGTACTGGAAATGCTGCCCAGTGGCCAGAAATGGAGACTCAGCACCTTCTCTCCAAAGAGTGAACTGATTATTTGTGTTTCCTAAAATTTAGGTAATAAAACAATGGGAACTGTATCATGAATGCTTATTTCCATGCTCTCTAAGTTTTTGTTTAAAATATATCTTATGATATATTCCCAACAGTTACAAATTCTGAAGTGAGAATCACACAAAACAATGTGGAAGTAACCAACTTGAATTCACACCCTTTACCTCCTGTGATGGAATAGCTTAGATGATCCTGTGGGGAATCCTTGTCTACGCAATTGAGGCGAATTAAACGACCCCTAAAGCTGCCATACATCTGAATTTCTAAATGTGGAGGTGTACATACAGGAGGCTCATCATTCACGTTCTACAACAAAATGATACTTTATTAGGTTAAGTCATGTTTCAAAAATCTCGCCATACACAATTGGTCATTTTCTCATTTTTATTGCATATAGTGTTGGCCTAGATAATTTCCAGTAAATTACAGGAATATATCACAAACACACACACGGGGGTGGGGGGGAAGGGGCAGTGCTTAGAGTGTCTTGGATTCTATGACTGAAGAATAGAGATAGTCATTTAAATCCTCAAAGTTGATGTCCACAGCATTCCTCAGCTCAGCAATTTTTCCCAATGTGCCTCCTCACAGAAACGATTTCACCAAATATTTTCCTGACTTATTCATTCACCTTTTTCTTTTCCTTGAGTTACTAGTTGTGAAATAACACAGATTCATCAGATAGCTGATGCTACTGATTAGAGCCTGTACTTGATTCTTCATGAAAAATGCATGTTCAAGTTCCTCATGACTAAAAGCCTAGAATAGTGCTACGAGTCCCACTGTATTTATTAAGGAGGTTTATAATTTCAAGTTACAAACTGAAAACAAGAATCATCTAAATTACCAGCAGAAGAGTGAAATGGCAAGGACAAGAATCAATGAATTTATTTGAACTCACAAATTTGGAAGGAGTGAGGCTACCTTTAAACATTAATCTATATTCTTAACATAGTATAAGCAAGTATAAATATAATTAACAAGTATAAAAAATAAACATGTCATTTTAAAAAATAAAGACCCAAGCAAATATTTTACAGTAATAAATTATCTTCATGCTTTTACAATTGTTGTCATTGTCATACATGGCTCACACTCATTGGTGAACTCAAAGTGCAAGTTTAAATAACCTCTCAGGACTGTAGCTCTCCACCATCGTTTTAATATTCCCATTACATTATGAAGCTCTGGGAACATTTTGGAAGAAGGAATTCTTAATGCTCCAACATTATGGCCAGCCTTTAAGCTTGTTCTTAAATTAAGCAAAGGGGACCCTGCCAACCTTGAATCATCAGTTTCTTATTTTAAGGTGCTGTTTCTATGGCTTGGAATTTAATATATCATTCCAATCTTGCTTGCCAGAATTAATTTTGGCAAAAGACCATCATTTTCTTACACAACTGTATCTCCAATTACATTAAAACATAGTGTATTCATGTTACTAAGTTATTATTCTTTATGGAAATTTGATCAACACAAAGTATACAAGAAAGCAAAACTATGGTTTTAGTTGTTCATACCTTAAAATTTAGAATCACCATAATTCTGGAACAAAATACTCTGAAACACTGTGACATATATTTATTAACTAAATTTTAATAAATAAAAACAACTTAGCCAGTACATTTGGTAAGTGATTTAAAACCTGTTCCCAATAAAAGAGAAATAAATTGGGTTGCAATTATCTTTGAGTAATCTGGAAAGGCATTTTCAATCCCTGTGTTGTTATACGATTACCTAAAGTGGTTATTAAATAAAACATACTATTTAAATTTTTTAATTTCTAATAAATAAAATGTATTCTTAATACATAATCATAATTTAGCAATATTTATCACTTTTATTTCATTTTGGAATAGAATGTATTATCTTTATATAGAGCAGTTCTCCAAGTTTTTAACTGCAGGCATTGGAGACATGGCTCAACAGTTAAGAGCATTTACTGTTTTTCTGAGGACCCAGCTTCAGTTCCCAGCATCTGTACAGCAGATCACCACCACCTACAAATGAAGTTCCAGAATGTCAAGAAAAATCTGACCCACTGGGACACCAGGCATACATGTAGTGAATACATGTATGTTAGAAAACCCAAATAAATAAATCTTTGTATATGTTTTTAAATACAAACATGGTAAATTTGGACAATTTGGGGTTTTGTGTACCCCTTATATAATAGTATTTAGACTTTAAAGTTTAAAGTAGAACACAAAGACATAGACAAATTATAAAGTTGGGTGCATAGTTGTTCAAAACTGTGACGTCCCTTTATGGATTTTTCCCTAATGGGGTTGTTATATCCTTCTATACATCTTCTTATTAGAGTTGCTTTGAAGGTATATTTTGTCAGCCCCAGCACTGAAAGGGAGATTGAACACAAGTTTCCATCCTTAACCTAGAAACTATTAGCAACTGATACCTGCTCAGAAAGGGAGGTCAGTTTTCTTAAATGGAAGTAACTAGGTATATCAACCACACTCCAAAACAGACACTGTCCCAGGTTCTCTCTCTCTCTCTCCCTCTCTCTCTCTCTCTCTCTCTCTCTCTCTCTCTCTCTCTCTATCTATCTATCTATCTATCTCTGTCTCTGTCTGTCTTTGTCTCTGTCTCTGTCTCTCTCTCTCTCTCTCTCTCTCTCTCTCTCTCTCTCTGTGTTTTATTTTGACTTCTTTTTTTGGTCTAATTGGTCTTTTTCTAGTTCACATTGATTTTAATTTTAGTGTTTAGTGCTTTTAAGGCATTTCTTTTTCAGACAGTGAGACAGAATGAAATAAGGAGGGGGTGAGAATGGCAACTAGGATGGGGAAGAAAGTAGGGAGGAACTGGGAAGAGTTGCAGTACAAAAATATGATTAAAATTGAAATGTTTAAATATAAAATGATATAAAACAGGAAGGAGGTATAAAATTAATGCTAAAAATAGTCATGGTTGGTACAACTTTAGCATGTTGAAAAGAATTTGTACCCTTAGAGGTCTTTACTTTCTTTGTACAAATATGACCTTAAGAAAATAAAAACATAAAAGGTCTCTAATAAAAAAAAAAAGTTTTACTATTTCTCTTCCTGAGTTTTAACTACTTGAGGAGAGGAGAAACTATCACACGTAAACATCTGAAATAAGAAATGATGAACAAGCAAATTGCCATGGAAACCATAATGTGTATACTTACTTTGATGATTATTGTGAACAGTCAACTTGCTAGAAGCTAGAACCATGTAGGAAAAAAATGCCTTCAGCACATCTGTGAGAGATTCTTAGCTCTTGGTTTTTTGACATTAGATACAGTAAGACCAACTGCTGATACACCCCTCTCCCCACATTGTAGACGCTATCCACAACTATGAGCTGAAACAAAGCCTACCCCTTACGTGAAATGCCCATTTTTTAAAAAACCTTGAATAAAAAAATATAACTACATGATGTGATTAAAATGCCAAGAGTTGCAGGGCAAAGATGACACATGCCATTAATCTCTGCACTTGGGAAGCAGAGGCAGGTCATCCTCTGAGTCCAAGGCCAGCCTGGTCTACAAAGCTGCACAGAGAAAAGCCCTGTCTCAAATAAATAAATAAATAAATAAATAAATAAATAAATAAATAAATAAATAAAAATGCTAAAAGCTAAAGTATGTAGTGATAATGTGCATATTAAAGAAGCAAATGAAAATGAACTCAACTTTTATAGACTTAAATTGGTTAGGAAAAGTTCTCAGAAGTGATGCTAATGCTAATTCTTACTAAGTTTTGTAATCATTACCTCTGATTGTCTCTCGTGTTTTTTGAGGTGAGAGCTGGTAACCTCTTTCACTGATTACTCTTTGCTACCTGACATTCTTGAAGGCTTTAACAGAGAAAAGTCCTAGAGTTAAACTACCAAGCAGTACCAACAGCAAGAAACCTATTGTCCCGAGTTTTCATCCTGTGTTGACTATTATATGGTTGAGTGTTTTGGTGTGTGTGTGCGTGCATGCGTGCATGTGTGAGTGTGTGTGTGTGTGTGTGTGTGTCAGAGAGAGAGAAAGAGAGACAGAGACAGAGAGAACAGTTTAATGTATTTTTAATGTTTTTATTTTTTTGATAGATTGCAGTAACCCTACATGTGATGTTCTCTTCATTGCCAGTGAACACTCCTCAACAGGTAGCTCCCAGTGTAGTACATGTCTTAGGTGCCACCTGTGCTTGGAGCAGCTGTCTCACCAAGTTCTGCATCTGAATCTATAGACCGACTCAGCATGGTGACTTTTGCTTAATTTCCTTTGCATTCTTTATCTTTTTTCTTGTGTTTGGAACTCATGTTCTGCCTGACCCACTCTCCTGTGTGCTTGTATAGCAACTGCACTCCATGCTTTGTACTCCTGTTTGTTGTAGCAGGCTGTAGGATGGATACCAGGCACATATTCTTCCCTCTGTGGGATGTTCTCTGTCAAAGAAGGAGGCTCTGTCATCATCTCAGAGTGCTGGTGTTGTCCTCTTTCTGTGTCTGGAGGAGGCGGCCTCTTTTACCTATGCTACCTTGGAAACCATTGATGTTTCCTTTTAGTACCATTGTAGTTAACCACAATCTGCTACTTTTTACTTTTTAACCCCATACTGAATTCCATATATCCAACAGTGCTATCTCTATATTAGTTGGTGATATGGTTGCTGGTATTATGTATATATATATATATATATATATATATATATATATATATATACATATATAATATATCCATAAAATATAAAAATATTGTCATTCATATTAATTTTTTTTTATGAATGGATTTCTTGATTGATTGATTCCTGGGAAATGTTTAGCCACTGACAAAATATAACATACAACTCAAGTTGAAAAAAAAAATCAGTCAATATAAAAGGACAAAAATGTAGAAAAGAAGATATAAACACAGCTGTTAAAATGTAAAACAAGATAATGCAATTAATATGAATATAGTAGCAACCATAATGAATGTAAAGGCATTTTGGATTGCCAGTAAAATACAAATATAATACTGAATTGTGTACCATAAAATTACAAAGAAAATTATTTAAAGGTTAAAAAGTAAAAGTAAAAGAAAGAAAAATAAATAAAAGTGATAAGTCAATATTATACATAAAAGTATTTGGGTGTATTTACAGCTAGCAGCCATTTTGACATTTAAGTGGATATCACTATACACTTGACAATCATCATTACAAAGCAATGAGGAAATGCACACTATACAGTCGTTAGAATAAAATAGTGACAGCAAATAACAAAGAAATGAAATTGAATATCCTTCACTTCATGGATGGATAGAAAGTGATCAAGTTACCTTGAAAACTTGTTAAGAGTTTTCAGATACCCAGAAACACATTTCTGGGTGTGTCTGTGAAGTTCTGTGAAAAGTTTAACAGATGGATCCTAAGATTATATAATAAGAACTACCCAGCCATGAGGGTGGCCATTGTTTGATCCATTGAAGAATTAGACTAGAAAGAAAGACCCTGGCCTCCACCTCTACTTCATTTGGACTTGACAGCTCTTGGTTATTTTGCTTTGATAATTCAAAACCAATTTGAATGTCCCCATCCCCAACCTTAGTTTCTCAGGCTTTTAGACTGGGACTAAATGGGACAGTGGTACTAATCATGTAACTTTCCCTCCATGGTCTTGAGTTTTCAGGGACAAATTCAATATGAAACAGTTTCAGCAGATCTTGTTAACTTCTGCTCACAATGGCATAGTTCTTTTCCTCTCTGAGTTCAGATTTGTCTTATTCTTATAATTTGAGACTAAAAATGAGAAATATAATCTATAACACATGATAGACACAAAGTGAAGGAACAAAAATGTAGATATACAGGCATGAATTTATGATACAAATAGGTATTTTTCCATTATGATGAGGAAAACCTAAAATCAGTAAGTATAAATACATATTTGTAACCACAAATAATACTCTAAGAAATTATAGAATTACAAAAGAAGGACAATAAAAATAAATATATTTGAACTGAGTGAAGTAATATTTTAAATGTTAAAATATGAAAAATTCAATATTTAATTGAAATATAACTGGTTAATAAGTTGGAAATAAGAATAATAACTATAAGCTGCTTTTATATGTGTCTATACTACTTATAGTTTATTATTAAATTACTCATATTTAATCTTCTTTTATAATTATAAACCATGGGACCAGGGACATGGTAAGAGTACTTGCCACCTAGCCTGAATTTAACCCAAGAATCACATGGTAGGAGAGAACCAACTCCCACAAGTTGTCCTTTGATCTTCGTGCAGAAATGATGGCATGTGCTATGGTAAGACATGCAGGCATACACAAGGCAAACAAGCAAACAAACAAATGTTAGTACTGTAAGTGAATAGTTTTCCAAACAGAAACAATGCTCTCTTTGGAGTCCTATTAAGGCTATCTGCAAGTTAAGTAAGTTTGCTACCATCTAACAGCATCACTTGAATAACAAAATACAAAACTGGACTTTTATATAATACAGAAAACCAATAATATATGCCTTAGCTTTTTTCTGTCTCTGTCCTTCTCTTTGTTTCTCTGTCCCCTTCTTTCCTTCCCCCATCAAGTATTTTCTTTGCAAGTAACAAGACAATGTAGGCAGTTGTGTAATACTTGCAAAGAAAGTTAGAAAATGTCCTTGAAACACTTGTTTGATCCCCCACTTCAATTCAGTCATGTTTTCTGGAAGTTAGGATAAAAGCCTGGAATATATCCCTTAACTAGCATAGTGGGACTCAAAACTCATTCCTTTATTGTTTTTTCTTCTTAGTTTATAAGATCAATTTTCCATATGGTATTTGTAGTACTTAGAAGAAAGTTTGTATGTTGGCTTTCTCCCTTGTAAAACATATGTTCTTGAGTTCTCAGACTTTAGTGAACACCCTCAGTCTCAAAGACACCCGGGGCGATTTCCATGTTATCTCTAAGGTATAAGCACATACAGTTTCTAGCCTCAGGCTGAGATTTTACTTAGGAAGGCTTTTCAATTCTGGGTGGACACAGATTGATTTTCTCTTTGTCATTTATTTATTTATTTATTTATTTATTTACTTACTTACTTACTTACTTACTTACTTATAACTCATACTAACTGTTCCTGAGCCAAATAACAAAAATTACATTTACTATACTTCCTACCCTACTTTTCATTGTTGCTGTATGGTTCTTTGCTGGGTTGGAAAAAACGACAAGCAGTTTGAATTAAACAGTAACAATGAAAATGGAATCAAGCTCATATTCAGTGTAAAAAAAAAACTAACAAAAACAAAAATCAGCCCTCTTCAGAGCTTGTTTTTGCATTTTCCTGTCTTAGCCAAAGAAGAAAGAGAAGACTCAAGAAGAAAAAAAAAAAAAAGGTTCTCATTTGGGTAGACTATTCAATGTTGTTGTTGTCGCAGTGTTCAGAATCTCATGAGGAATCTTGGTTCCCATGGCAAGTGCAGTTAATGTCTGACATGCTGCTCTAATACAAGATGGTATGGATATTGACAGACAGCAAAATGGCACTTCAGCCAACTCAAAAGTGTTTGTTAATCATAATCTGGAACCTGCTTTGTTATGGGCTGGCAGGCGTCCAATGATCAAACTGGAGTAAAAATAGTAGCACTACTGGGGATTCTTTAGCAGTCATTTGTCCCAATATTTTCCAGGCTCCTTTGGCTTTCCAAAAGAAAGTTTCATATTTTTCCCTTCATTTTCAGAATATAGCACCATCTATTTTAATTATGTCATCCAGGGTTTTCAAGAATAAGTTCCTTAGATTTTAGCCCTTAAATTTAAATTTCAATATGTGTACTCATTACATCTTATCTAAAACATGATTTCTTGTACATCTTATCCATTCACCTACTAAAGAGCATCCCACTTGCTTCTGAATTTGAGCAGTTATAAGTAAAGATGCTATAGACGTTCAAATACAAGCTTTGGGGTAGAGATGTATTTTCAGTTAACTAAACTGAATTTTACTGAATTTTACTTCCAGATAGTGTCATTGAATGTTTTTTTAATTTTGTGAAAAAAAAAATGGTGAACTTGCCTAGAGAAGACACAATTTTTAATTCACTGCTAAGGAACATGAGTGTCTGTTGTCCCTCAGCTCTGCCAGCACTTAGGGTTGTCAGTGTTTTTACTTTCACCACGTAAATGCATTTCTATTAGACTTTCATGATAGTTTTAATATTGACGTTTGTAAGATCACACTGTTAGGCAGGTTTTTTATGCTTGTTTCCACCTAGGAAATCTTTAGTAAAATATCTGCTCAGGATTTTGTTGCTGTTGTTCATACATTGCTAAACTATCCTTTCTTACTGTTCACATTTTTTTTTCATTTTTGGAATAGTTTTAACAATGTTCTTAAAACAGGTAGATCTCTTAAAAATGTTTCATACTGTAGCTTCTCTTTAAACTTTTGGACATCATCTTTCAGAATCAAAAAAGTAATGAATTTTAGTGATGCCCAGTTGGTCAGAAATTTCATGTGTCTGTGCCCATTAGAACTTTCATGTGTCTGTACCCATGCTGTGTTTTTAAAATTGGTATTAAAAGTACCCCAGAATTGTTCTACATTTTACATTTAGGTGTAAGTTCACAATGAGTAAATTCTCCCAAGAGTGTGAAATCTTTGCCAGGCCTCACTCCAGCACCATTCAGTGGAGACACTGTCTTTTTTGAGTGGTTTTGCTTTATTCTATTGGGTTATTTCACTCTTCTTTCATTAATACGGCACTGCCTTCACTACTGTGGTTAATACTTTTTTGAGCCAGCACTTCACAAGCCAGCCCCAAAATCAGGTAAGCTTTTTATAATAGTTTAACTCCAGAGCTTAATTTATTCTTTTATGTATTCCAAATATAGAAATATCTCAAACAAAAACAATTTTATATCTTTCTTTTAAATAAATAAGCCTTCTATCATCTTTTCTTCTATTAACTAGGATTTGTGCTATAACATCCAAACTTAGAATGCATATCTTCATGTCATTAAGTAGAATATTAGTTTGAAGAATTATGTTTTTAGATATATTCTATCAAGTCAAGAAAATTCTTTATTCCTACTTTGTTTAGAATATTCACTATGCTCTAGTGTTTGATTTTATTAAATGTTATTCACCATCTGTCTTAGTTAGGGTTGCTGTGAAGAGACATCATGATCACAGCAACTCTTATAATGGAAAATATTTAATTGTGTGGCTTAAAGTTCCAGATATTTAGTTCATTATCATCCTGGTGGACCATAGCACTGTGCAGGAAGACTTGATGCTGGTGAATGAGCTAAGAGTTCTATAGCATGATCTGCAGACAGCAGGAAATAAGACTGTCATACTGGGCATAGCTTGAGCACATATGGGACTTCTAAGCCTGTCTCCAAAGTGATACACTTCCTCGAACAAGGCCTCAACTACTCTGACAAGGCCATACCTCCTAATAGTGCCACTTTCTGTGGGTCAAACATTTAAACACATGAGTTTGCAGGAGATATACCTATTCAAACCACTACACCATCTACTGGTGTAATTGTACCAATTTTCTTTTTGAACCTGGTAGAAAGGTATAATAAATAAATAATATAAAAAAAACATTCAACTATCTTTGCATACCAGGAATAACTATGTGGTCATGATATAAAAGCATCTCTGGGCATTTTAGATATGATTTTTATATATTATTGGAGAAATTTTCATTTGCAATCATGAGAAGCAGTGGCCTGTCATTTTCTTAGGATATTTTCATCTGTATCTGGCATGTAATTTTGTTACCCTGTTCAAAAAGTTCATTTTTTCTATTCATAAATAGAGCAAATAATTCCTATGAAGTACTTCTGACATTATTGTTCCAAAAATAAACAAGCATGCTGATAATACTTTCAATTACAAACAAGACAGGGGCTTCTTTATGCCCTGAGTGCAAGGAAAGCAATGGTTTTATGGATGGACAACGTTTCTGTATATCATCTTTGGAGTTGGAAACCTCTTCTCATTAGAAAAAGACATTTGGTTCAGGGCATAATACAATGAACATATGCTTTCAAGATTGCGAGATATTGATTTTTTTTTTTACTTATAAAAGAAATCTGAATTATTCATATCATCATTAGGTTAATGCTAAGTATCAAAATATTGTTTGGCGATGCTAAAAAATGAAACAAGCATTTAAATGTTGATTTTTGGTTTATTTCTTTTATTTTTTATTTCTTTTTGTAGACCTTGAGCTCACTGTGTAATGGTAGATGGTGTATAATTGATTTTCATGCCTTTGTCTATCTTAGCTGGGATTGCAAACATACTTTCCCGCACTGGGCATCTCTCTCTTTCTCTTTTTAGTTTTTTAACTTTCTACAGTATTCTTTCCTTTGTAAGTCTAAATATTAGTAATGGATAAGCAAGATTTGGTCATCCCAGTTTATAACTATTTCTTTTGTATACCACCAAGTTCTAGAGATTATTGTTTAAATAACTTTGAGCTTCAATGCATACACATTCAAAGCCTCATATTAACTTCAACACATTATCACTTTCTTTGGACACTGGCTACCTAGATATACAAGTGCTACAAATTTAACCTTTTTAAATTGTTCACAGATTTTTATGTATCACTCTAAATATTATATTAAAGTTGCATTCTAGATTAGCAGTTGACTAAGATGGCATATGTCATATGTAGGTTAAATTTTGTCCTCCAAAAGACATTTCCTTTTGCATATTTAGATTATTAAACCTGATATCATGTTGGAATAACATAGGTACTTGATCCAGCATACTATCCTTGTTAGAAAAAATTTTGCTCTTTTGTTTTCATTTTCTTTCTCCTTATTTTTGGATTTCTTTATTTTATTTTATTTTATCTTGAAAGAGAGAGGGATGGAGTGGGAAGAACATAAACAGGGTAGACAGATAGGATCCTGGAAGAGTTGGGAGTTATATGAAAAAAATTAAATATAAGAAAACACAGAGCACAAATAAAAAGAGAGACATTGGAATGATATGCCTCAAAACCCAACACTTATCTTTAGTGACTTTCAGTAGAAGTTAAAAGAAAAGCCTAGAAGACAGCATTTCCTAAAACATTCTCAGAAAGCACTGCTTGCTATCAGCTTACTTTGAAATGTCTATCCTCAAAAATAAAATACATTTCTGTTTCAATATACCTGGTTCCTGTAATTTTGTTTAGGAAGCCCTAGAAAACTAGTAAACCATCAATTAAATTCAGAATCAGTATTAATTAGTGCATGAACTCAATACAGGTGTAGCTATGCCAAGGGATTATTACTAACTAGTTAATATAAAAAGTAACCTCAATGTCTTTAATCTACCATGTAATTAAAAAAATAAAATTAGCATTTATAAAAATAATATTCTATAAATTTTATTTAGAAAACCACTATCCAAGCTGATATTTTCAAATGTGTTATGTGTATTTACATTTTGTTGATTTTGCTAAAATTTAAATTTAATAAAAAATATTGGTCTTAGAACACATCCTCTATGAAAGAAGAGGGTGGGGTAGAAAGTAAGGTGTACAGAGATGATTAGGTAAATCAGGAAGCCACAAGTGTATGTTGTATGCTCTATAGGACATCCACTTAACTCACTCCAAGGCTCAGAGATATAGTCATTGAGGTGTTACTCATGCTACAGTAGGTATATTCGTAGCCATGCCAACATGAGTAGCCCTAGTTATACCCAATGGGTCATTTTTCAAGCAAGCAAGCAAACGAACAAAAAAAAAATTAAAATCAACCAACCAAACAAAATTAACTAAACAAGATGACATTAAGATGGAAGGAAAGACTGAGTGGGTGGAAGAAGGTAGTGGAGAGGGTAAAAGACAATGGAAACAGGCATGTTATCAAAATTACATGGATTAAATTGTCAAAAATAAGCTAATTAAAAGATCCTTCATTTTATTATAATATTTTATGGTGAATCAGATTTGTGATTAATTCTCCCTCAATTTGCTGTGAATAGCACTGGGTAGAATTTTAAATGTTAGCCTGGAAATGCCATTTTATTTTCATCTTTTGTATCATGGTTTTATTTTAAGTATTCATCAGAATCTGTCCATTTTATATACACAAAGGGATATGAATGTACATGCATACATCTCTCCATAAATGGTTGTGAATTTAATTCTTGTACATAATCCAGGAAATATATTGTCTTATTTTAAGTATATATGGTAAGCTGTATTATTAAAACTTGGGCATGTCTTTCAGTAAAAATAAAAGCTGCAAATCAGAAAGTACATCTGAGGCAGTTGTTTCCTTAAATCATTAATACTGGTATAAAAATACCAACATGGAAATTCTTTAGGAGTACACAGATATTTCAGTAATATAGTTGTGAATTTCTAAAATTATTATTGTTATTAGTGTTGAACTTTTATTTTATTTCTTAAAATCATATTAAATTTTATTAGGAATATTCTTGATAGCTCAGTAATACTGGAAAGTTATTAAATAATTAGAAAAATCATATTCTCTCACCAAAAAAGGTCAGATGGTAAAAGGGGGAAACAATGGCATTTGTTTGTTTGTCTGAGAACAAGTTCTTGAAATTAATATTTTCATTTTTATGTAAGATACATAAATAAAATATGATTGTTTACTATCAAAGTAACACAATAGAAAGATAGGAATAATTTTGAAAGAATTCTAACCATTTTGAGGAAAACCAACCAAGGAAAGTCTGCAGTGTGTAAAATGGAGTACGCAATTTAATGTCACAAACAGGAATACAACATTACTGACTACATGTGGAACAAGCCTAATCTTGCCTCTGTTACTTTCAGATATGTTAGGTATTTTTGGAGGCTGCTTTCCAAGTACCAACTCAGAGATTCATATTCATTGTATCATAACTTTTTCCCTTTTTCAGGCTTTGTTTCAGAAGTTGGAAGAGTAGTTGGGTTGGAAACATGTTTGCAATGTGAACATAAAAAACAAGTTTGCTCTCCAAAGAGCCAGGTTTGTTGATTTATGTGGCTCATCCCAGCACTTGGAGGTAAAGATATCTGAGACACTGGGGCAGTCTGGTCAGGAGGTTTACCCTTGCAGGGATAATTCCATGCCAGTGAGAGACTGTCTGAACGCACAAGATAGACAGTTTCTGAGGAATGACTCCCATATTGACCTTTGGTTTTAACACATGGGTGCACATATAATTGGGTGCAATAGCACACACACATGCACACTGCACACAGTCTTTCAAAACTACTGCTAAAAGGCAAACAGGCAAAGTTTTTGGTGCTAGGTTTAGCAAAGTTCTTCATTGCATAACCTATTCTCATGGCCATAATCTTCACAATTTTTCTTAGGAGTAAACAGGGTTGTAGACTGGTTGATTATCCTTTGCTCTATGTCTAATATCCACTAATGGGTGAGTACATACAATCTACAACAGCAGAGGCTAGGAAACAAAGAGGATCCAAGAGAGACATACAGGGACCCCAGAAAAGGGGAAAGGGACAAGATTTCCTGAGTTAATTGGGAGTTTTGGGCCAGAAGGGAGGGAGGTAGGAGAAAGAGGAGGAGAGAAAAGTGGGGAGAGAGCAGAATAAGAGGGGTCAGGAAGGTCGAGTTGCGGGAAGAACAGAGTAAGCAAGGAAAGAGATATTTTGATAGAAGGAGCCATTATGAGCTAAGAATCTATGCAATAGTGGAGAGGCTACTTTAAATGCCCTTCTGCTACAATAAGATCGATGACTACTTCAAATGCCATCATAGAGTCTTCATCCAGTAGCTGATGGAAGCAGAAGCAGAGATTCATTGCTAAACACTGAGCTTAACTCCTGGAATCCAATTGTAGAGAGAGAGGAAGGGTATGCAAAGCGGTCAAGACCATACTGGGGAAACCCACAGAAACAGCTGACCTGAGCAAGTAGGAGCTCACAGAGACAATTCTGACACCCGGGGAACCTAAATAGGACTGAACCAGGCTTCATGAGCATGGGTATCCAGGCCTCATGAACATGGGTATCACATGGGGGGCTTGGGCAATCTTTGGGGCTGCTGGCAGTGGAACCAGTAATTATCCCCGGTTCATGAATGGGTTTTTGGGAGCCCATTCCCTGTGGAGGGATATTCTCTCAGCCTAGATACAGGGGGTAGGGCCTAGGTCCTGCCCCAAATGATGTGACAGACTTTGAAGTTTTCCCCATGGGAGGCCTCACCCTCTCTGAGGAGTGGATGGGTAAATGGAAGGACTGGAGGAAGAGGGAACTGGAATTGGTATATCAAATTAGATTGTTTTTAATATAAATAAAAATTAATAAAAAAAGAAGTAAACAGGAAATATTAAAAGCTTGTATATGCAGAAGATAAAATATCTTTTGAGTGGGAAATATAATAAACACTCTGAAAACCATCAAAAACTATATTGGTTTTGAGAAGAGATGAGGTGGGTCTGTTTCCCCTATGTAAATGGGAGAATAAATATGCTTCTGGTCAATCTTCTCTAGTTCTAACATTCTCCTTTGTGATAACATTTAGGGCTCAGAGCCCTTTTTTTCTACTCAAGCTTTCTTATCTCATTGCCAATATATACTATACTAAGTAAACCTTTGATTATTGGATAATGAGAAAAGATACATGAGAAAGATTTCTTCCTTCAACAACATGTGAAATTAAAAGTATTATTCTTATAATATAGAAAGTTTTAAATGACAAAATACATGTATGATGAAACTTGGGACACTGAAAATAATGATTAATATCCAGCTCAGCATCTACCAAAATGCACTTGGTATTTCTCTTGTCTCCTTTGGGTTGCATTTTTCTCCCCTCAAAATGTGATCTTGTGCAACTTATAAAAAAATCTGTAGTAGGTTAGCTCTTTATGCTATATTTTAAAATTCCCTAAACTCTGACATACTTAGTGCATGAAAGAAATTGATTTACAGTTTAAGTTTTATATTAACATAAATAATTCAAGGAACATTGTGCTTTTAAAAGTATTCAAAATGGGGAACATTTATGCTCCAGCTTTCATTCCATAATCTATAAAAACAAGAATATTTTAAACATGTTTATCAGTCATAGTTAAGTAGTTTCTAGCTTTAAAAAATATGCTCTGCCAACAGAACAGTAATGTTAATCAGGTTTTCCTTAATCTGTGTGGTGGTCCTAGTTAGTCTATGAAAGATGTGTACGGTATTCATTATGAGGCCCTGAGGGCTTTACAGACATGTTTGAAATTCAGTCACACTGCAGGATCACATGTTGTATCAGTAGAATTTTGTGATAATGAAACAATTTAAAATGTTTCAGTAACCTGTCCTGTTTCCACATTTATAAGTTAAGCCTTTGAAATCTTCACTCCTGCAGGGACAATGAGTTTAAGTGAAATTAAGTGACATATTCACACGGAACATGTGTATATAGTTCACATCGTTTGGGTTCAAGGGTTCCAAAGCTAAGAGATCCAAGTTAAAGATATTGCTATGTATTTCATAAGTCTTCACACTTCAGAAGGTCTTTTCTGTTATAAAGAAAATTTGATAAACTCCTTTCTAAAGAGACAGTTCTCTAAATTCAGACCAATTTTGTGTGGACATTGTCTGCTTTCAGACTATTAGCTTCCTACAGTAATGAATTTTGAGACAGTGACTATTCTGAAAAGCACTTTCATGGAAGGATGGGCACTCATTTTTTTTTTTTTTTGCCATTATTCAGTTATTATATGACATGTAAAGAGAATGGCAAATCTTTACATGTTACAGAAATGAAGCATGCATCTGGCATGGGAAAGCTGCTGTACTTCAGTCTGGAAACAAAGGGCATATGTTGGGTAATGATTACTTCAAAAAGAATCACAAAAAAAGACAGTAATGATTTAGAAACTGTCTCTGAGGAAATTGATCATTCTCTTTGCAGGAGACAAAACAGCCTTCATTTTTGTATGCAAATTCTTGTCAGCAAGTACATTACGGTGTAATACACAATGTATGATCATGCTATGAGATTATTTTTGCTTGGGGACTTTTTCACATTGTTTTGTTTTTATTTGAGTCAAAGCATTGTCTTTGTTTTGCTTCAGACTCTGGCATGCCCACCATTGGCGTACATATTGATTTGCTTACCTTGAGTGTTACAGATGCAAACATTTGGTGCTGGGCTGGACAGGAGCATAATGCCTTTTAGTGATTTCATTGTTCACAGGACAGGCTCCTTCTATGGTTATTGTTGTCAAAAATGAGTGGTTGAGTTATTCTATGCATTTATGTACTATTTCACTGTTTAACCTTCTTCCATTTATCTATGTACATGTTTGCTATGGATATAGATTTAATATTATATCTTTCAAGTATTTTCTTGAAGCCTCCATATGCTTCCATGACAAAATACAAGTGATTGTGTGGTTTAAATAACATAAATTGACTTTCTCACATTCTTAGACCGTGATCTCTTAAGGTTTTTGTTCCAGTGAGTGGTTGCTGCAGTCAGTTTTTCTCAAAGTGTCTACACAGTAGAGAAAATGTGCTTCCTGGTGAGTTTGTTTGTTATTCTCTGAGTATACTAATTTCAACAGACTGAGGCCCTACCTTCCTGTCTTCACTTATCAAATTACCTCCTAGCACAAATGCAAATAACTCCAAGAAAATCACCCTGGAGATGAAGACTCCACATAGACACTTGGGTGTGTCTGACCATTCAGGTCAAAAGAATACTAATTTTTCAGTTTATAAAAAGCATTTGTCATTTGGACAAAATATTGATGCATTCTTATGCTTCTGGTTTAAGTAATAGAACTATACTACATTTATCTTCATCAGGGCTTTAGTCTCTGATAAAAATGAGGTACTATTTTCAAAACCTCAACTTTTAGAAATTTGGGCTGTGAATACTTTCTGAATAAAATATTGGTAACTTTCAAACAAAGTTTTTTTCCGAAATACTTTCAGAATAAAGGGTTTGCAATTTTAAGAAATATTTAAGCTTTACCTGATCTCAAGATGCCAAGTTTTTTTTATCACTGATTGTATCTTTCTAATTAGAGAGAGAGAGAGAGAGAGAGAGAGAGATATGAATGAATGCTTCATCAATGAAGAATACAGCAAAAAGTTGTCACCCTACCTACTGGATCTCAGGCATGTCATGCAGAATGCAATGGCATTTGAAGGTTTAGAAGCCCTCACACTTAGGCCTGCTCTCAATAGAGACACTGTAGTTATGACTGTGTTAAGGTATATTGCTGGAAGCTTGAATAGTCAAGAAGTTTTCATTAGCTTATAATATCCTGAGTCATGGCAAAAACTATTGAAGTCACTTCATTAAATTTCTATCTAAAAAGATTTGGCCTGGTTTATTGCATTTTCCAGATGTAATGAGGCTGGAGAGGGGATTACAGCCCAAAGCCATGGACACCACTGAGAGGTTCAGCTCACCACAACACATGTGAAAATGCTCACCTCAGAGCATTATGCAGACACTCTACTCAATGTCTGCAGCTTTAAATCATCCTTTGTTTAGAAAGTATTGCCTTTTCTCTGGGATCAAAGGTTGAAAATATCACAGTTCTCAAGCATCAAAAAAGAATGCAATCATATGATAAAGAGAGGTTTGCTCTATCTGTAAAATATTTTTTGTGCTCATTTCCATCAATGAAAGTGATGCATTTATTTGATTATATTGATGTTAAAGCTCAAATAAGCCAGGTCAAATATTCTCACATTGAATATTTAAGAGTCTTTGTGAGTATACTTCATGCTACTACTTAAACTATGAAGGGATTTCCTCACTGAAGATAAGATAAGGAAATAACATTAAGATGAACAAATACAAAAATTAAAATGCATCAGAATAGCCTGCATGACTCAGTAACCAGAGTATTTTGCATGTACTGACAATTTTATCATTTTCATTACATTTAAAATGTAGTGAGACCACACATGTCACTGTGAACTTAGATCAACATTACAAGACTAACCATTCCCAACTATCCTATATTTTAATTTTCTGAGAGTATGTCTGTCTCTTAAATGATAAAATACCTTGAGACCTTGAGTATTGATGCATTCTTACCAGAACGTGGATGGTCACCTGTCTGAGAGTATGTCTGTCTCTTAAATGATAAAATACCTTGAGACCTTGAGTATTGATGCATTCTTACCAGAACATGGATGGTCACCTGAGAAGTAACACTTCTCTGCCTGAGAGGGTCAGGGAGAGCATCATTGGCCACATCTGTGATTCTCACAGCTATTTTATACTGAGAAACTGCTTCCCTGTCCAGTGAATTCAACAGCTTTATCATTCCTAACACAAAACAGTGAAAAAATTGTCATCTTGGTATTAAGAATTTCAATTAATATCATATAATAACCTATAGAAATGAAGTCTTTGTTACAGTAACAAGTAGATTTTACATGATATAATTAATTGTTGTTACATTTATGTATCATTGTTTCTATCATTAAATCATGCCAGATGTTAATTCATGCATTAGTCACCTACTGTATATGCTTAGGCATTTGGAAGAACATATGTGCAAAGGCTTTCTGAACTTCAATATATCAAAGATCAAAGCCTCAGTGCTCCCTCTGTTGCTGCTAAGAATTATGGATGCCGCTAACAAAGCAAGGTGAACACGATGTAGCTCAAGGGAAGGCTTCTGATGAAAAGTTTCATTCCTATGATTTCTAAACAAGCTACATTCTAGAAGAGATCCTTCTTTTTCATTTTATTTTTTGAGAATTTCATAGATGAGTACACTGTGTGATCATAATTTAAACCCTTCACTGTTCCCCATCTAACTCCTTCCATATTCCTCTTGAGCTTATAACTTCTTCTTTTTAACTATTATTATTGTACATAAATAGATGCATTTACATTGCATTTATATACACATACATTTTATATGTATACATGCACAATGCACTGAATCCAATTAGTGTTATATATATATATATATATATATATATATATATATATATATATATATACACATATATACATGCTTTTAAAGTTGACCACTTAGGATTAGAAAAAACCTACCAGGGGCTTGTCCCTGGAATAAATTAATTCTTATTAATTAATAACAGTACTTTTACATTACCTGAATCTGATTCAATGTAAAATTTGGGTGGTATTCCAAAGTTGCCTCCAACAATGGCATATTGTACATTGTTAAATGGCCAGTCTCCATCTGTATATGCAATTTTTCCAACTAGTGTATCAATTGGACTGTTTTCAAATACACTGAAGGTAAATGCTGTCATAGTTCCACTAGGATTAAGTTCATTTATACGGCTCACCCTTAATATGATTCTAATGATGGCTATGAAGAAAAAAATTCATGAGTGTAGTTAACCAATGATATCCCCTCCTCAACAATTCTTCCTTTATAACTAAAACATGCTATATTTTACATGCAGAGATTTCCCAAACATGTTTATACTGATGTTTTATTAGTAAATTATTTACTTTTAGTTATAGTACACTTGAAACTAAGTTTAGCACAAAAATAATTTATTGGCCAATTGTTAATACTATCTAAAGCAGGATAAACTGGTTTCTTGTTTAATATTTTAACATGAAAATAGTACAGAAAGATTATGTTAAATTGTCTTCAAGTAACTGCAAATTTCTGAATTCAACATTTGAGAAGCACTATTTCAACCTATTACTAGTTTTATGTTGGCTTTCAGTTTTTAAATATTAATATATAGACTAAATAAGTAAATTTAATTATAACTATTTAATACATTATAATAACTTATGATTGGAACATTTTTAACTATGACAGAATCTAAGAACCAATATTTAAGATAATGTGTATCTTATTTAATTTAAGACAATAAAGTTACAACTTCTTACTTGAGAGTACAGGAATTCCTTCATCAGAGACTCTTACAAACAATGCATATTTAAAGTCCATTCCTGAAAAAACACTGTTATCATAATCTAGATGCATAGGTCCAATCTGTAAATGAAATATAATATTAGTTTCATTTTGATTACATGCCTATTTTGCCTATTATGGATCCAAGGTGAAGATAGTAAGCCAATAAATAAAAATGTCACTTTACAATATTACTGTCTAGTAGTATTTTATATCCTATGAGCCACAAGCACAACCCATATATGTAATTTTAGTTTAAAGAGTAACCATACTAAAAATTAAAAACATATGCAATTAATTTAAATAAATTTATTTTTATCCTATTAGGCAATACTTTATTTTATGCAAATACCTTATTCAGGCAAACATATTTTAAATTCAGGCAAAAATATTTTAAATGATATTATTTCACAAAGTAACAAGAAGGGAAAATAATAAAGACACAGACACTTATTTGTTAATAATCTGGATGAGATCACCATTTACTTCACAGTTGTAGTACAACCCAGAAAAATTGTATTTCTGGTGTTCAAAGGTCTGCTTAGCCACTGGCTTCCATCGGACAGTTTGAACTCTTTCTGATTAGCTCTGTCTATGAAACTACACAGTGATGTGTGTATGCCCAGTCTTCCACCAGCCATCACATCATGAGAAAAATTGTCTACATTTCTGCACCACACCATGCTGCTACAATATGATGATCCACAAGTGATGGTAAATGGATTCTCAATTAATGAAATGTTCAATTAAGAATGGTTTAGTTGGACCATAATGTTGAGGGACATATGAAATTACTGTTTTGTATTTAAGAATTTTTCAATAACATTATAATAAACTTACTTCATTTTTTCCCCAAAAATAACATAATCTGTCTTAGAATTAATAAAAATAATTTCTCAAGAAAAAGACTAAACTTCAAGCTTCAAAATCAGGTAAATACAAGACTTGAGGTCAACTCTACAGAGGTGTTTAAGCACCTCATAATTTTATCTTTAATTTTACTCTCCTAGATGGATGTACAGGGCAGACATGATGTCATTAGGATATTTAATAGCACTAAATCTGCAGGCAAAGCAATCTAAGAGTCTTCTGTCCACATCTCTTTCATAATCATGCAATCCTCACAACACTCATAGTCTAGATTTCATCTGAGATCTTCCAACAGTTTACAGAGAGCATTTGATTGCTGTTGGCTTTTCCAACTTATCTGAGGTCCATTCCATGCCATAATGTCCACATTAGGTATTTTCCCTAACAGTCAACATTTATTATTCAGGGAAATTTTGTGTAACAATCAAGTGATTAGTTGGCACAGAAATATGTTGCTTTTTAAGGATTCTATAGTTTTCTGAGACTCACAGAAATGAAAGTCTACGGAAATTAACCAACTGGCAGAGAGGTAGTTTCTTTAGGAATTAATGAAGATATTAGGTGGTATCTGAATTTAGGTCATGGTTAAAATTCTATGCTCTTCCTCTAAGTAGATAAAATGAGGTGAAATAAGTAATATCAATATCACTAACATCAATAACTCAGTTAATTCATAATGATGGTGCTTTACTAAAATTACTGCCTATGCTAAACCTATTTGAGTTTGAGTATAAAAGTAAAAATAAATCTAACATTGAAAGGAATTATAGGTACTGTAAGAAAATAATCAAGGCTGGTACAAACATTATAGAAATACTGTGAATGACAGCAATAGCATGGAAGGCAGTTGTAAAATCATGACTCTCAGATTCATGGTTCGAGATTTTGATATTCTAATGACAAGAAATAAAGAAGAGAAGTTTTATTTTCCTTCAAACTACAAAATCAATTTCTTTATATTTTGAAAAATATAATATTGAATGACAAATTGCTTCCTATGCCAATGTATTCAAGGCAATTTCCCACTTTCTCTTCCATCAGGTTCACTGGATTTGGACTTAGGTTGACATCTTTGATGCACTTGGACTTGAGCTTGTGCATGGTGACAGATATGGATCTACTTGCATTCCTCTTCATGCCAAATCCAGTTAGAACAGCATCAGTTGTTGAAAAATGCTTTCTTTGTTCCATTGTATAATTTTGGCTTCTTTGTGGGAAATCAGGTGTTCCTAGGGGTGTGGATTTACGTCTGCATTTTCAATCTGAATCCATTGATTAATGTGTCTGTTTTCATGCAAATACCATGTGGGTTTTTTTTTTCTGAACAGCTTCCTGAACAGGACACAGAATCAACTAATCTAGGCTCATAGGGTCTCAAAGAGACTGAACCGAAACCAGGGAGCCTGCATGGGAGTAGTCTAGGCATCAGCATACATGTAATAGTTGTGCACTTGGTCTTCTTGTGGAACTCTTAACAGTGTTAGCAGGAACTGTCTCCTACTTTTAAAATGTATGAATTTAGCCTGACTTTGATTTTATATGTATTGGAAATGAAATTATATATATATATATATATATATATATATATATTCTATATATATCATCTATCTAACTAGTTATGTATCTACATACATACATATATACTCACACACACACACAAACACATACATACATATATACTCACACATACACACATACGTCTAATTGATGAAAATATTTGAGCTGATGCATATTAGTAGATACTATAATAAACTATGCATGCTTGTTTTAGTTATATTCCTTGTTAAAACACATTTAACATAATTATCAAAGGTATTTCAACACATTCCAATTGAATACACAATAGTTTATCCTAAAACTGTTGTTCTAAGAAATTCATAACCTTCTGAGTTCCGTTCTGATGATGAAAATTGCATTCCAATATTCATCCTGAAACAAGCTAGGGTTTCAGCAATTTAAGGTTCAGTTGAAAATACAGGAACAAATTCTGCCAACAGCTATTTGAACTACTGCAGTTCATTAACAATTTTATAATAACAAAAATAAAAATGTTTTCTTCTAGCTCAGGTTAATCACAGGGCCACAGTCAGAGAGTGACTTTATGATACTTACTTTCAGTTCACTGTTTTTCAGAGTAAAGGTTTTATTTGAAAAGGTGTCTTTAATCAAATGATAAGTTATATTGTTGTTGGGAATAGTTCCATCCCGATCTGTACAAGTGAGGGACACTAAAGTGGTGTCAACTGGGATGTTCTCGGGAAGTTCAATTCTGTAATGAGAAAAACGTGTTATATATTGAACTTGATTTAGGCAGATGATTAAATTTAATATATCATGGGAAATGATGTACACATAATTTAAATAACCCTTTTGACAGTAAGATTTTTATAGTATCTAGAAAAAAATGCCTAAGACTTGATTTAACATTTGTGATGAGGACCAAGGGAAATGACAGTGCTCTTATGCTAGATTTCTGAACAGCAAATTTAGCAAGACAAAAATATGTCTCGACAAATGATAATTTGTTTTATTCTCAGGTTGATAACTCTATATTTGCAAATCATAAAGTACTATGTGAGCTTATGAAATGGCCATTCTGGTTCCTTCAAACTGGTACTATAACATTCTCCCCACTTTAGAAAAACAATCATTAGAAATATTGACTACTTAGGTTTGCTTAGTTGAGAGCTGGAACTGTTGATTCTATTTGTGATGACAAAACAAAACAAAACAAAAAAAAAAACTTGTTAAGAAGAAACATGGGAGAGAGGGTTTATTTATTTATTTATTTATTTATTTATTTATTACTTTTTCTAAAGTTCAAGGAGATCGAGCCCATTATGACATAGAAGTCATGGGAGCACGAATGTGATATATCTGGCCATATTTAGTTTGTGTGAGACAGAGAGAGCCATGAGTGCTGGTTGCTAGTGTTCAGCAATTTTCTCTTTCCTTTAAAGTCCATAACCTAATCTTTTACCTTTTATGGAAGCAGAGGAAGCAGACATGTCCACATCAGTTATTCTATGATAGAAGCTCCTTGTCAGACACACCCAGTACTGTCTCCAAGGTGATTCTCGATCCAGTAAAACTGACAGCCATTGTTAACTATTCCACTTACCAACTTTCACATTTTCCTGTGTATATACCAGTGTTCCTAAAACCTCTGCACATGGCTTGTGGGAGGTCTACTGGTAGATGGAATGAGAACTGATATTTAAATTGAAATTCCTGATAGGATGACTTGAATGTGGAGTGTCATCTACATTTGTATCTACCTTCTCTCCTGTGTTTAAAAGCAGAACATAACAAGATCCCAGACACCTAACCGAATATGCAAGAATCCCTGTGCCAATGCATGGATCACAATAGGTCCACCAGATTTAATGGTAGTTTTCATCAATGCAAAGAAAGGCTCATTGGGTTGAAGTTACATTGCTCACAGTAATTCAGTGTTATTAGGCTAATGCAAACAACTGCAATAGAGTTACTCATCAGTTTTGGGAGGATGTTTCTAACTTAATATTAGATTACATTTTAGCATGAAACTCAAATTGACAACAAGTTGACAAGGAGAAAAGGCTGTGAGGCCTCAACTCTACACATACACACACACACACACACACACACACACACACACACACACAAATAAATAAATAAATAAATAAATAAAAATAAACTACAGGTAACTAAGGAACATGGAGAATGGGTGAAATAGTTTGTCCTAGCAAATCAATTAATAATGTCCCTGAGACATTATTCATACACACCGAGAATATTGTATTTATACATGTGTATATATACATGCAGATGATAACAATGAAAAATAAGGTCATGATTTGAAAAAGAACAAGGAATGGTGTTTTGGAGGGTTAGTTGGAATGAAATGAAAGGGGAAATGTTGTAATTATAATTCCTCTAATTAAAGAAAAGTAAAATAATCACTTTAGATAAAGTGCTAAGATAATATTCCACAAAGTTGTGTTTTCATCAGGTCTAACATATCTGCTTTCTTAAACAATTATAATTTATTTAAAGTGAAGACTTTTGAGTTGCATAATTTAAGTTGTGACAAAACACAGTGCAATATGGTTATCTGTAGTCACCCTACTACATATTAGCACCTCAGAATCTCTGCTCTCCTCTGGCCCCCACCATTCTCCAAGACCTCCAGCAACAATCAGCGACTGGTATCTGTCAGTTCACAAACACTGAATTTTAAAACTCAACAAACGAAACCTATTCCTTTTATATGGAGGCTGGTACTATGTCCTATTATTCTTAAGTGATCAAGACATGCCTACATTATTTATATCCAATGTCCTCTTTAAGGGAGAGACAAATTACTCAATGGAAGACTACCCTAAACCCGTTTCAAGTTATGAAAACATTATTTGTGTGATCAAAGTAAAAATTTCCAGTGGTCTGGAGTGTTCATTGTTCAGCCTACAAGACAATTTGTATCACACTGTAAATAGCTGCCATCATTCTCCCTACTTGATGTTTAGATGCTGGGAATACACATTTCTAACTTCCCCCTGCAAACAGATGGAATATTCCTTATCTGGAATCATGTTGACTTTCGAGAAATTCTAGACTTTAGAGAATCTCGGTATTGATTTTTACCTTTTGTGACAACAAATGAAACAAGGTGACGTGTCCAGTCAGTTGAAAGCAGAGGTTGTGTCATGTGCAAGGACAAAGAGAAAAGTCAAAGCTCTTGTTTATCCTAGGATACCTGATGCCCTCTCATGCATTTGTGTTTTTTTTTCTCTATACAAATGTCCAAAGTAAGATGCAAAAATCACTAACTTGACTTACACATAAATAGTCTGTGAGCATCGTGGAGGGTTGTCATTTACATCCAGTAGAATCACTGTCAGTGTCCCAGTTGTTGAATGTGTTCGCTCATTATCATAAACTCTGACATATAATACCCAAGACTTTGGGGTTGTTTCATCTTCGTAGTCTAAAGGATAGGCAACAGTGACATCTCCCAAGTCTGCAAGGCAGGCAAATTAAGATGTGTTTGCCATCCACAAGATAAAAACGTGACATGAACAGAGTACTCTTCGGGATAAAATATGGGTAAGTTGTTGACTTAGTGAAGTTGTAATCATGTACATATAAGATATAGGGGCTGAATGTGTGACAAAAAACAGAAACCACCTGTATTACACAGGGCCTTTCACAGGAAACTAATGGCAACTACAATGTAAAACACACAGTTAAGCTTAGACTTAACTAATGCAACACAGGGCAGGCAGGCTTCTGAACAACTGATACTATCATTCTTCCCACCAGTTTAGTCCCTGAGCTGCATCAGCCCCAAATAAACACACAACACTTATATTAATTATAATACTATTTGCTGTTGGCTTGGGCTTCTTATTGGCTAACTCTGTCTTAATTCTTAACCCATCACTATTAATCTAATATTTCCATGCTGTCTTATCTTACTGGAGAGATGTCTCACTCGTGTCCTTTCTTCCCTGGGCTCACATGACGACTCCTCTCTGCCTACACTTCCCAGGATCCTCCTTGTCTCCTCGTCCCACCTGTCATTCTGCTTCATTGGCCACAGTGCTTTATTCTTCAACCAATAAGAGAAACGTATGTACAGAAAATGTCCCCATCAGAGAAAACTGGGGGTCCTGGAGAAGAGTGGTGTTTGGGATAGCATATAGCAAAACAAAACAAAAAGTAAAAAAGATACTTCTGGTAGGAATTAACTTCCTACATATTTGTATTATATATGTACTAGCAGAACATGAGAGAGCTTCAGAGGTATATACTACTTTACAAACTATGGTATGTAATTAACTTTTGTATACTATAAAGTATACTGCTTCCTTACCACATCTCTCTTGTCTGTTCTCCTTCTCTAGGGAATCATTATTTTTCCAGGTACAAACTTTGTTAATGATTTATTTGTTTGTTTGTAATTATGCAAAGTTCTAGGGAAGGGAGGTAGGAGTGAAGTGCATGCAAGTGCAAGTGTCTCAGAAGACCAGTGGAGGACATGGAGTTCCCTGGAGCTGCAGTTATAGGTGGCTGTTAGACAAGCAGTGTGAGTGCTGGAATGGATCCTGGATCCTCTTAAAGAGTAGCATATACTCTAAACCATTAAGTTCTCTTCAGATACCACATAGGAGCTTTTAAATTTACATTTAGTGTTTTCAATTTTCCTAAATATGCTATATTTTATTTTGCATAAATATCAGATATTTTGCATAAATAACAGATATTTTGAAGGAATATCTGTTTAGAATCTAACTAACACTCTTACAGTAAAAAAGACTTTTTTTCCTTTTTTTTTAATTTAAATTTGAAACAAGGTTGTTTTGCATGTCAATCCCAGTTCCCTTACCCTCCTATCCTCCCTCTATCACCCCCACCAAACCCCATCCCATCTCTTTTCTGCTCCCCAGGGAGGGTGAGGCCTTCCATGAGGAGCCTTCAAAGTCTGTCATATCATTTGGAGCAGGGCCTAGGCCTTCCCCCCATGTGTCTAGGATGAGAGAGTATTCCTGTAAGTGGGATAGACTCCCAGAGTCCATTCATATACTAGGGATAAATACTGATAAGACAGAAACAACTATATTTAAAAACTTTGTAATAGTTTACTAAAACATCTGCACTGATTTTCACTGGGACCTTACTTTGGAAAAAACCTAACTGCTTGTGTTTTATTTTAGGCCTATTTTCTTGAAGAAGTGTTGAGTATTAGTCGTATTTTTGTTTCTAATTGACATCTCCAGGAATTTTGCTATATAATCCAAGTACCTTTTATTCCTTTCTTTGATAACCATTATCCCTTTCTCCTTAATGGAAAGCATAGTTTTAAATATTCAAAGTTCGTATAAATGTTTTTTTTCTGGAAAAATAAGAGATTAAGTACATGATCTCATTGTTTCCCAACCCAAGGTATACATCAGCTCAGCAACAAATCAAGTTTCAACATCCTAAAGTGAAAATCCTGGTACCAAAAGTCTTATTCAAATTGCACTGGTTGTGTCAATACTTTTTATAAAAAGTTATTAAGTACTCCTTGTCATGTCTCTTTAGTCTCCCTGGATCTGAAAAAAAAAATCCATTTATTCATTGAGATTCCTATATATGTGTATTAAAAACTTAAGTTTATTTTGATACTAGCAATTTTACATCATTGCTGTATGTTTTACCCAAATTTCCTACTTCCCACTTTTATGAGGCACACCTCAGGTAGAAGAGACCAGCCTTGGTTCATCATCGCTCTCTCTTTGTAAGCTCTGCCTTGCCATGCTTGCATTCCCCCTATGGGGCTATCCTCTATCCATCCTTAACTCCACACATGGGAATCTTTACATTGAGTTGATGAAAGTACACATTGAATTGTATTCTATTCGTTAATGCCTTCAAACTAGGAGAAATATCTCTTTACTCTGTCTTCTCACTTCATGCCTAAATTGCCAGAGACACAGTCAGCTTCTCAATCTCCGAGCATCTGAGATGCACTTGAAATAAGAAGTGTTGCACTCAAAAGGACTGAACTCAAGTTTACCTATGTCACAGAATTCAAATGTATGTGTGTAAGTTTTAAGGCCCTACCTCTGTTCCCTTTCATAGTGGTGGGAGAAGGAAACAAAACTCCTCCCCAGCACTACATTCAGCTGGAGATTGGTTCAGTAAAATCTCAGCTTTTATGTTTGTAATAAAAGAAATATGACATAAAATAAGCATTCTGTTTATGATAACTAATGTTCTGTTTTCCATGGGAAACTGATTTTTCAGAGAAAGGTCATAAAATAAGTTTGCAGTCCAAACTTATATATCTGGATTGTGAAAAATTCTGCCAGAGTAGTTGGACATAGAGAACACTTCCATACTTTTAACAAGGAAGGAAGGATTACTACTTCCTTTATAAAACTATGCTAAGTGCTCTCATACATATTTTAAATATCATTTCACTCAGATATAATGACTTCAGAGCTTAATTTAATGAATGAAATACTTTATAGTATGCTTTCTGAAATGGTTAACCACAAAATTATTATACCTTCATTTATTGCAAACTCTTTCTGTGTACCTATAATTTCATAATGTACAGCATCCTCTATATCTCTATCTGTTGCTGTGAATTTGGCCAACTTTGTTCCCACAGGCAGATTTTCATTGATATTTATTGGTGAATCAGGTCTGTATCTAGAGGGCAAAGGAGAAATTTTTAGTACTCAGTGAAAACAAATGACTCTTTCCATTAATGTCACTTAGAAAATATATGAAATTTCACGAAGTATATATCTTTTGTTACAATTTACAGCCTCTGAATTCAAATAACTTGAAAATTGGAATGTATAAATTAGACACTATTGATGTATTTCGAAAATGAGCTTAAACAATATTTTATCCATTCTGTTCCTTTAGTTCTTCACCTTACTGAGAAATTATAAATTATAACAGATGAGAAAATACCATGAATTCTTCAGCAATAACTTTTCCTTTTACATATGTTTGGATGTATATCCATGTCAAAACTATTTACTGCCCCAATTCTCTTGAGTGGTTACATTGATCTCACAGTATAAATATACCAATGTTCATTTCTATATTACTTTTCTTTTTCATTATAAATAGCAAAGACATAGGAAATTTGAATTCTATTCCATGGAAAAATGATCTTTTTCTGTAGTTTCAAGAGAAAACATGAATGAGGTTAATTTTGTTTACTGCGCATGAGAAAAGGCAAAGAGCAATGCTATCAAGCTCATAGAAATTTGCTTTCAACGTCACATTGATATTACAAGAAATTTTGCAATGAAAAGAAAAAACACTGATCTTTATCTTTCAATAAAACAGTTTAAATGGTTAATTTGAACACTTAAATATTTAGATTAAACATTGCTTACATCAGAACTGGACTCTCATCATTAACATTTTGGATGTTTATAGTGATGGTGCCGACGCATGACTCCAGAGACAGGTTGTCTCTATTTCTCACAGCGATTACTAACTGGAAAAACTAAGAGCAAAAGACAAAATGTTTTAGTTTTTCACTTTGAATGCATAACACATGTTATAAAGAAATGTTTTAAAAGTAAAATGAAAGAAGCCAGGAAACAGAAACTTACATCATTCCTAATTTTCTTAACATTTGTTGAAAGGGTTATCTCCTATTTTTATGTATGTATTTCTGCAACAAATTCTACCTACTAATTACCATAGATTTTAGACTATATTTTTATACATCACTTTACTATATTGCAGGAAATGTGTGTTAAATTTATTGAAGTACTAAAATAACATGTTAAGTCTCATTGTTTAGAAAAATATGAAGCATATTGTACTTTTAGAAAATATTGATAAGTCATGAATTTTCATCAATTTGAAATATGTAAAAATTTCTTTAATGTAAGATTTCTAGAACAACTAAACAATTGTAAAATATAGTCTTACAAGATAATAAGGCTAATAAATTTTGATTTTAGTTTTTATTTATTAAAGTTAATTCTATAATCATTAAGCATATTAAATGTAAATGCAAAAATCTTATCAAATCCAGTGACATCTTCCCTTATTGAAACTTCTTTTCAGGAATATTTCAAATGAGTGAGCATAAATTAAATTAAATTCTCATTTGATTATTTCCCTCGTTGTCTTCCATATCTCCTTCTTTGAAAGTTAAACGGATTGAGGAATAGATGGCAGAATAGTGAAAAAAATATAAAAGTGAACTAAAGGCCTTCCACAACAGTCATATGGACAGCTACTAAAGACTATCCTATTGGATATATTGGCACAAGCTTTCAGTTCCATCACTAGAGAGACAGAGGCAGGTAGATCTCTTTGAGTTCCAGGAAATCCTGGTCTACATAATGAGTTCTAAGACACCCAGGGATACACAGAGAGACTGTGTATTAAAAGAACAGCAAAACGAAGCTTTTAAAATAAATGTATGTACATATATATAAAATAGTTTAAGTACCTTAACTAGACGACATATGCTAATAAATAATTTAAAAAAAAACTGTATCAGGAATGGCTTACCACTTTTTAAGTCAAGTAGGGCCCTTCACATTTTCAAACATTATAGAATTTTGCCATTTCATATTTCATTTGATTCACTGACAGAATTTGATACTAAAACCCTATTACTGAAGACATCACATATTTGAGTTATTAAAATCTGTATAATTTAAGCAAGCCCTGATATGGAACTGCTAATCTTATTGGCTGTTTTTCATGGGGTTACAAATTGTTCTGTGTGCTGCTGCTAGAGGAGAAAAGAAATCACCAGTCTCACCCAGCTCTATGTGTGTGTGTGTGTGTGTGTGTGTGTGTGTGTGTGTGTGTGTGTGCCCGCACATGTGTGTGTGCATGTGTGTATGTGTATATGTGTATATATGTATGTTGTGTATAAGCGAGTGTGGGTGCGTGAGGGTATGTGTTCATGTGTGTATGAGTGAATTTGTGGTGTGTGTACACAAGCAGGTGGGTGTGTATGTGTGTGCATGTGGGTTGTATGCATACATGTGTGTTTGTGCATGTGTGTGTGAGAATTACAGAGAAAGGGTTCATGAATTTGAATGGGTGCAGGTGAATAGGACATGGAAGAAGTTAAAGGGAGGGCTGGAAAAATAATGTAAATACATAATCACCTATGGAATTCTCAAAACATAAAAAATTAAAAGCATAAGAAAGTGTATTTGAAACAAAGAAACCTATTGCTTCTTTATATTTTGCATACTAAGAAAGCATTCACTATGATAGGCATCATATCCTCATGAGAAACACAGTCATACAAATCAAAGAATGATGAAATTTTATCTAATGGTGGTTTGACTGTTAGATTATATATTTATACAGAGCAAAATAATAGATAAGTGACAAGCAGGGAAGATGTAACGCTTATATTAAACATTTGGTCTGAAAAATCTGCAATATGTTCCTTTCAAGACATGATTCAGTAACACTGCCCAAATAGATTTTGTAAATGGCTATCCTTTCTCAAGATTAACTCCTGTTTAAGAAACAGACAAATGAATGTAGAAATGACCAAGAGCTTTGACTAGCCAACCATAAAAGAATATAATCAGGATTAAAATATGGAAATAAATTAAAATATTAGTGAGTTTAATTTTGCAAGCTATATTGTAAATTGTCTCATATGGGGTTGACTATCAATCAGAAAACAAGGATAGCACAATAACAGGAAAAAAAAGTTGTACAGACTATTAATAAATAAAGAAAAAAAGGAAGTCAAATGTTATCTGAAAAATGGAGGAAAAACTATATCAAATCAAATTCAAGTGAAAATCTTGACAAACTGATCAGAACAGATATTATATTTGATCTTAACCAAAGGCCTAAGAAATTCGACCCATGTTATTTCAGCAATATTACTTGCTGCCTAAACACAACCTGAAAAAGAACACCACCAGCAGATATGTCAACATGAGAAGGAAAATCTCACAGGGCCCTACTTATAGATCAGTGGTTCTCAACCTTCCTAATGCTGCCGCTCTTTAATACAGTTCCTGATATTCTATTGACCGCCAACCATAAAATTATTTCTGTGGTCACTTAATAACTGTAATTTTACTACTGTTTTGAATCATAATGCAAATATATTTGGAGAGTGAGTTTCGCCAAAGAGATCACTACCCACAAGTTAAGAACCACTGCCATAGACAAAGTACTGCAGGAAACTAAGGAATGTAGCAGACTGCAGTAGTCTATCCCCAGGGAGAAGTCCCCTAATTAATTATTCAAATCTTGGTATATATCAAAGTAGGTATTTTCAAGATAAAAATCATTTGTCCTGTATAACCACGGGGCCAAACAACAAATGAATACATAGGAATAAAAATCAAGGTACCTATGAATGTTATACAAATATTGTGAAAGGTATTTAGGGATGATACAGGTCACCTAGGGAAAAATGACAGTGGGACCTAGGACAGCGTCCACTCAGCTCGCTGATTGTACAGAGGTAGAGTTGGTGCCTCGTGGAACCTAGTCTCTTTGGCACCGGGGAAGCACTCTGCAGGGTCCTGAAAGAGAAACCTGTACAATAACTCTTGACCTACAATCTATCTTTCTGCAGATTGTGGTGGGGCAATGGTGACTCAGAACATGTGTGAGTGGCCCACCAACTGCTTTCTTTAACTTGAGGTCTATGCCAAGAGTGGGAGCTGATGTCCTATACAGCCTGGATACTAGGAACAGGAGACTGGATAGCCTAGACTCTTAAGCCAGAACCAAACATGACTGGCAAAAGGAAAAGAAAAGGAGGATGGGGGTAAGGAAGACGCAGATGACGAAGAAGAAGATGAAGAAGGAGGAGGAGAAATGATATGATGTTCTATGATATTCTGCTTTACTCATAGACAGGTGCCTTGTCCAGTCCTCATCAGAAAGGCTTTCTCTAGCACAGATAGGAGTAGATATAGAAATCTGCAGACACACATTAAGCGAAGTGAGAGTCTAAACTGGAGGTCTCTGTCAAGTCCCTCCCATGAGAGCTCGGGAACTTCTGGGAAGATGACAAAAGACTAGGAGTCAAAGGGGATAGAAGACACTAGGAGAACATTCCCCCTCCCCCCCAATCAACTATGCAGAGTTCACAGAGACAAAAAGGCAAGCATGGGGTCTGCATGGGTTTATACCAGAACCTTTGTGTGCATTGTGGCTGTTAGCTTGGTGTTTTTGTGAGACTCCTAACAATGGAAGTCGGGTTGTCTCTGACTCATTTATGTGTTCTTCTTCTTGGCTTGCCTTCTTCAGCCTCCAGGTACAAGGGGTTTTTCCTTGTCTTATTGTATCTTGTTTTGTCGTGGTTGGTTGTTTTCTTTTGGAGCCCTATTGCTTTCTAAAGGGAAATGGAGAGACAATGGAGGTCTAGGATAGAGGATAGTTGGGGAGGCTGGGAGGAAAGGACAGAAGGGAAACTGGTCAACATGTATTATATAAGAATCTACTTTGAATATTTTTTAAAAGAAAAATAAATAAATGTGAATAATTCTTAATTTAATTTAAAACGTAATGCAGCTGGAATTAAAATATCAATGTGAAGGAGTATTAGGGAAATCCAGGATATCCCTGGGCAGGACCAGAGATGGTGACAGGAAAGAGTCCTGAAAGGGGAAGGCCCAGGGATCCTGTAGAAGGCAGACCCAGAGACTCCCTACAGACTATGGGCTATGCGTACCCTACAGTCCTCATGGGAGTTGTCTGTCTACTCTAAGGAGATTGTGTTTCCTTCTCCTTTCTCCTTTAGAGCTGTTGTTTTTCACTACCAACTCTTAAGGTCATCTAGCTGCACCTGCCATCTTCACTTTCCTGGTACCTGCAGGAACCCCTTGTTTCTGTCATTTTCACTTTCTCTTCATTGGTCTTCTCTCTGTCTTTGTTCATCTTACAGAATGTACTGGATGCTACCGCTAGATGCCCATGCCTCATCCCAAGACCTCTGTAGCAAATGCATCAAATGTGCTTCTCAATATGCTTTTAAGTGACTTTCTATTGGACTAGATGAATTGAGTGACTTTTTATGCTTTGTTTCATTTCAAGTGAATTTCAAACACTTTAATTAGAAGGCAAATAAAGCATTTGTTATTTTAAAATACCAGTTGTTCTCACCTTAGGATCTGTTTCATAATCCAAAAGAGGTTCCAAAGTTTTAGAAATGACACCACTATGTGGATCCAAAGCAAAGTAAGCAGTGGCATTGGTTGAAGAATTTAATATTAAAAACTAGGAACAAAAACCACAAACATTACCGATATATTATTGTAAAAGCATGAATTTTGAACTGACATTTTTGATGCAATTATTTGGCAAAAGCTACACTCAGCTTCATTTTGTGAAGACAGTGCCCATAAATAAAATCTGAACTTGTCTTTGTATCCAGACTTCAAAAACAATGCAAACATTCCTTCACGTTTTTAGCTGTACTCTTTCCATATTTTGTTTTGTACTTAAGAACTAGGGCATTTTTGGTTAATAACTGTCACTGGTTTCACAATTAGTTTACATTCTAGTATTACATTGACAGCTTTTTTCAATATAAAACCCCATTCCCTCTTGTACATTGAAAAAGTGTATCTAAAGAGGTACACATAACAGCATTCAGTCTTATCCCAGTATTGACTTTACACATGAAAAAATAAAATCAAATAATACTTTAAACAAATGGGTTGTTTTCATAGTCTTCTCCATTGTTATTATAACACTTATAACAGGATAATGTGCCCCAGATTTAACAAAAATATTATATGATGCAAAAAAAATTATTTAGATGCTGAACTATACAAAGACAGAAAATTACATCCTGATTTTGGTTCAAAGAAACAATAAAACCTGGGAGGTGCAATGATTAATGCTACAAAAGAGAAAGGAGAACCATGTTGATGGACACAATGAGTTACTTTGTTGATGAACAACACATGGAGTTACTTTGTTGATGGATAGGCTATGGTAAGGCCATTTCTGAACAACTAAAGTCAACTTATGTTGGATGAGAATACACTAAACATTTTTATGAAAAAACCTTTTATTTCTTCTATTATGATGATTTAGGGTTTTCTAAAAATAATTACCTTCTAAATCTTTGTGTTTTTATCATTTTAATGACTCATAACTCAAACATTATAATAATGTTATTTACAGAAAATAAATATGTTTACATATACATGCACATATCCATGCATACAGAAATGGATATCCCACAGCTTTAAGCACGCAAAACTGTTCTTACATTCTCTCCTCCAACACAATATACTTTCATACATGAGACCTTTGAGTCCAACAAGAAATAATTATATTTTCTTATGTGCCTTTCTGTCTAAACACTTGATAAGGAAAAATCAGTATACAATGATTCATAATCAAATCAGAATAAAAATTCCATTAAGTTTTCTGAGAGCTGTGCTCTCAAACTTCAGCTTAGCCACATTCCCAAGTTTGCTTATAAGTCAGTTGTTACCAGCATGAACAAATAGAAAATTCTTGCCCATTCTATCAAGACATTGACTAAACCACTAAAATTAGGGAAGAATATCCCAATATATTAATATGATTTAATATACTACCAAGAGACTAAATTTGTTTCTTAGAAATATAATTAGGTTATGGGTTATATTACATCATAAAATTTTTGAGTAAACACAATGATAAATTTATTTCTTCCCCCACGAAACAGTAACTATTTCATCATCTATTATTCATTAATTCTTATTTACAAATTATAGCTGAAACCAAAATAATATGAAAATCTAAATACCGTTTATGAAAATTGTGAGCCAAATAAAGAAAATAAAAAGAAGAGACTATTCTAGAGTACATAAGCATCATCAATGTCGATAATAGTACTCTTCACTTACAGTGTTTTCATACCATTTTAGGTCTATGGATTCTATTTTCTGTCTTAAATTCTCTCATTTCAGTAAGCATCATAAGATATAAAGCCTAGTTTAATTAAAGTCTGCGGAAACAAGCTTTTCTCATTGAAATATTAAGTAATGCTTTCAGATTTTTACATTTTGGGAAAAATATAAGTGACAATAAAAAACTTACTTCAACTTCTTGTCCCAGATCTGGATCTCTTGAAAGAACTGCATATATAAAAGCAGAGGCAGGGATATTTTCAGCAACAGACACTGAAACACCTACACAATCACATGAGTAATCGACAGTTAGTAAATGGCACATGCCTCTGTCCTGTCTTGCTTCACATGGCTGCTGTAAGTCATCAGGCTTGTAAAAAATCTCCATTGAGTAATTCTTTAAGGATACTTTCTCTAGAAAGCACTACAAATTTTTATTTATGTGAACGTCAACATTGATCTTTTTCTTTTATTTTATTTATGTCTTGGGGGTGGGGTCATATGCATGTTTACTGACATAACCGCCCACACAGACACATTGAAGACAAGAAATTGAGGTTCGTGTGTTTTTCAATCATTGCTTTACCATATTTTTTTGAGACAAGTTTTCTCACTTAACTGGGTCTCTCTTTGTCAGCTGTGTTCTCTGGCCAGTGTGCCCCTGAGATTTCTTTTCAGTGGGTTTATTGACCAGCATCAGCACACCCAACTTTTATGTATGTGCTGGTGAAATAACCTTAGGTCTTCATGCTTACAGACTCAGCACTGAAGCACTGAGCCATGCCTCCCCCAGTCTCATTCCATACACAGACACGAAGTTTCTCTAAGCTGTCCAGGCTAGTCTCCAATGCCTGTGAAGAGGTAAACCTCCTTCCTTCACTTCCTGACTATCTGGACTCTAACCTGAGAACACCCAGCCTAGAGAACTGCTTTTAAATTTTTATATTTAAAAAGTCAGCATAATTCAAGTTTTTATTCTTAAATTTAAGTATTTGGTTGATGTGAGGAATGAGATGTAACTGATCAGAGTCTGAAACAATATTTACAGAAATAGTGCCACTTACATTCACAGATATTAGAATATGGAATTTTTTACTTTTTCCCCAGTAGTGCATAAAAATAGATGCAAATGGTGAAGCAAGTAAAATATATGTTTTAATTTATGCTGCATCCCTAACATGTACACACCAGAGATAGAGTACATTTTCAACTTTTTGGTGATTCGGAGAGTTAAGTATACTGTTTACATGTCTCACACATTTCAACAAATGATGCTATCTCCAAAAACTGCTCTTTATCTTGGTTCTAATATAATGAAGTGTGATTGCATCTCATCTAAAAATAAAGTAAAAGAGATGCATACATGAGCATGTAAAGTATTGGAAATTTCTTTATAGGATGAAAAACTGATCCACCTTTAAAAACGTGATATATAAATGCATACACATAGTCACACCATATGCATAAATATAAAAAGAAGGCACAAAAAGGAAACACATGGGGAAAAAAAGAATGCAAAGAAAAGTAAAAAGATATAATTGCTGAAATCCAATTGATCCAGACAGAATTAAATGAGTTAGCCTATGTTGCTTAGGGCTAATTATGTGGAAGGTCTTAATACATTCAAATATTTTGTAGCATCTTCTACTTGCGGATTCTTTACTGTGTGCATCATTTTAACACCAAGTCTGTTGGATTTTTTTGAAATATTTATTTATTTTTATTTTATATGTAAGTGCTCAAATACATGTTTATGCACAAATGTATGCCTGGACTGGAGAATGTCCAAAGAAGGGTTAGAGCCTCTGAAACTGAATTTCCAGGTTGTTGTGCTTCATTATGTAGCTTCTAGAAACCAAAATCTGAGCTCCCTGCAAGAGCAAGCAGTCTCTCAGGTTCTGTGGCTATTGTTTATAATCATCATTTTTTTTTTGCTATTTTTAGGAATAATAACAGAACAACTTTTGGATGAACTAGTACCTTTGTTTGAATTTTTGTTCTACACCAAAGTATGGGAACAGATGTACTGAGTTAGTAATTCACTCTGCAAAGCTGTCACCTCTACACAACTAGAAGCAGTAAGTAAATTGATTATACAGTATGTCAAATCAGCAGCATAATAACAGGGTCAATGTCTTTTGGGGTATATTCACAAAAGTTTACATTTGTTTAATTCAAAGTGAGTTCTTCATGTTGGCCTCAGTTGCAAGGACACCACTGATATAATGAGGCAAAGTCTTCCAGATCTCAAGTGTGTCTTAGCAGTTCAGCCAAGTCTACAGTGGAAATCAGGTCATAATGACCTTGAGATTCATGTGCATCTTTTAAGAATTTCCTATAATATGGAGACACTAAAATGAAATTACCAAGAATATCATCAAATCGTTTCATAGTCATCCAAAAGATAATATCTTCACACACACTAAAAGAGAAGGCTATTCTACACTCAGATCCATGTAGGATTTTCTCTGTATTTAACTGTTTTCTAAAATTGAGATTATACTTTAATAACATCATTTTGCTTCTTACATTTCCTCCTTTCAACTACTACCATATCCCTACCCCCTTTGTTTTCTATCAAATTTGTGGTCTCTTTTTTATTAATTGTGTGTGTGTGTGTGTGTGTGTGTGTGGTGTGTATGTTTGTGTGTATGTGTATGTGTGTTATTAAATATGTAAATACATTCTTCAAAGTCTGTATAATGTTATTTGTATGTTTGGTTTTGGGGTTTTTTTTTGTTTGTTTGTTTGTTTGCAGTGATAATTACGTAGTATTGGGTAAACAATTTGTGTGCTTTTTCCTTGGGAAAGATCATTTCTTCTTCTCTCAGTATTCCTTAGCTGCCATTCATTCTTTGTCTAAGTTTGACTGTGGCAATTGCCTAGGCTGACTAGCCAAGGTACTCCAGAGATCCACCTATCTGCTGCACCAGAAACATTACCAGCACATAACCCCAGCTGGTGTTTTGTTTACTTGTTTTGTTTTGTTTTCCATGGGCTCTGGGGGATTTAACATAGGTTCTCACTCTTGCAAAACTCACTTACTGATTTCATTACTTTCTCAGATATTTAAATCATATCTTACTGTTTGAATTTTTATACACTTGACAACTTGTGAAGGACATATTAACCCCATATGTCACAGATTTGTTCAGAATATACTTCCATTACTGTTCTTCATGTACCACACAAATTAATAACTATAATTGGAATTTGAACCACACAGATGCTATTTTATTTTTATCTTCTTAATTTTTAGCCCATCACTCCTTCTTTCCAGCTTTTGTTTCGTTTTTTAAAAAGTATTCCCTTTCTTCTCTTCAGACCCTCCCATATACCTATCCTTATTCACCTTCAAATTCAAAACCACTTTTTTCAATGATTACTGTTAATAAATCTTTCCAAGCTTGTAGCACACAATGAAAGAGTGACCCTGTAACACACAGTGGGAGAGAGACACAGTAACACAGTAGCATCACAAATTCAAGTCTAGCTTGAGTTATGAAATGAGCCTTTGCTTAAAATAACCTGAGAACTGTAACTATAGCTCAATTACCCAACATGCCACAACATTCATAAGATCATGGGTTTAATCTTTAGCACCCTTCACACTAAATCACATCACCAAGCAAACTCAACTATGTTTTCATAGTACTTCTTATAGGACAGTGTTTCTTGAATCTTTGAAATGAAATGTATTTATAAAATACCTGCACCTGTTGTAAATTTGAGATCACAGGAAATAGGATCATCAACATTCTCCACAAAAACTGTGAACATATATGAGCTGGTGTTATTGCCATTATCCCTCGCCTCAATTTCCAAAGTGTAGGATCTGGAGTTACTTGGGTTGTCAAGATTCAAAGACTGAAGAACAGTGATTGTACCTGTGACTAAAGAAGGAAATCAACTATTAGACCCACATATGAATTCCTTTGTTAGTTAATATTATGTTTAAAGATGTAGTTTTCACTCATAAGAAAGTTGATATTTATCAAGAATATAACCATTGCACATATTTAAAGTTTTTTGTACCAGGCTTTTTCTTTTAGGGACAAACAAGCTCCCAAATCATCACATGGATACTTACCATTTTTTATGAATTTTCAGCCTAGTGTAGGCTCATTTTTGACTAGCTCTTTTAAGTTAAAATAACCTGCTTCTCTTTATCTACTTTTACCTCTGGACTCTTGCTTCTCTTTCTTTCTGTGTATGTTACTTTTACTGCTTCTTGTGTTTGTTTGACTGGTGTCTGACTGGTTTCTTATGCCAGGTGTGTCCATCTCTTTTTCATTCTCTTCCCCTTCCTCTCTTTTTCTTCTCAAACCTAGATTTCTCTTTTTATTTATTCTCCTTACCTGCCAGTACTGCTTATCCATCTATCTGTCTACCTATTGGCCATTCAGCTCTTTATTAGAGCAATCAGATACCTTAGGCAGGCAAGGTGAAACAAATGCAACATATCCATACAAAATTAAACAAATGTAGCATAAACAAAAGTAACACACATTTACACATTTAAAGTTATTCTGCAGCATAAGCAAATGTAACAAATGTTTACATAATTTCAATTATATTCTACAACAGATTTTTCTTTTACTACATGCTTATTTTAAAATTATATATTAAAGCTTATTTCCTAATATTTCTTCTAAATATCTAAATTATGATATATTTGTTTACCAAATAAATTAAGTAGCATTCCTTCTCTAAATTTCCAAATATGAGAGGTCACATTTGATATTTGTCATAGCATATTGTAGTAGTGAGTATGAAAATTCATCCCAACCATTAACTGCTTCTGATAATAAACTTTGGTCATTTTGTTACCCACAAAAGTTGAAGGAGAATGAGCTCAAGTGTCAACCTAAGTCTGCTGAAATGTGGTGCCACCACCTTCTTTCCCTCTGAGACTTTCTTTTTGCTTTGAATGATCGACTTCGACCTTATCCTAAATATCTTCCCCACACTCACAAGGCTTTGGGATTCTACTAAAATTGCCTTTCTTTTTTTTTTTCCTCCGACATCTGAATTTGAAGATTTGTGAACAAATTGGAAACTATGGATTGAAATAAATCTCCTCAGATAATAGTTGATCGATGTACTATGGCTTTGTAATGTGCCAACTGATTAGTCTGTTCTCATGTGCTTCTCATTTTTGTGGCTCACAGGGAGATAATTGTTCAACTTAAAGGTTGTAAAGGAAACAGCAGGGTTTAAAAAGGTAGTTTACCTTTTTACATGAATATTGGCTGATCTACTGTATTGCTACTGAAATTGCATCTGTACAATTGCATCTTTAACTACCTTATCTTCCCCTCAGCCTTTAAAAACTTTGGACATTGTTGCAACACACTGTATTCTACAGCATTGATGCTCAAGAATGGTGCAGTTGAGTTATGTATTGAAACACACACACACACACAATCACAATCCCATAATGTTTTAAGTAGGCTTATAATTTTTATTGCTGCATTTATAACTATATTCAGTTTCAGATTGAATACATCTGGGATATCTTTCAGGTCTCTGACTTCTAGAATAGGCATGTATACTAAGTTCTGAGATGAAAGGACCCAGCTTCTGCAGAACACCAAAGCCATCAAAGTCAGATGCAAGAACTTTCACAGACAAAGTCATGTTGATGGAATCATTCTCATCCTTTTGATTCTAATCTACCTTTTTCCACTTTATGTTCATCTTCCTTCCCTGACATCAAACTCTAGAATTGGTGACTACACACTATCTAAAACTACAGTCAGCTTCTACAACATATTCTTTGTGCTTGTTTTGTTGTTCAATTATCAAATTTGATAGTGCCATGTATATCAAACCCCACAAGAATAACTATGCTGTTCACATAGACAAAAATCTATCAATAATCTTATATTCAACATTAAATTGCCTGCTAAAAGTCCCAATTTTTACAAATATCTCCAATATGAGTTCCACAGATGTCTTTTAATAAGTAGAAAAGTTGTAAGTAAAATGTCACATGTGTCTACTATGTTTCCTACTTGGTGTTCGCTTTTAGAAGAGTAATTTTACCACACCAAACTCTCAAGGGCATGTAGATATAACTGTATGTTCAGCTAAAGTGATCTAGAAGTATTTATCTAAAACTTACAAGGATCTAAACCAAACATTTCCTGCTGGGTTTTAAAGGAGTATATGATGCTGTTGTCTTCATCACGGTCTGTTGCTTTTACTCTTGCTACAATATCTCCAATGGGTTTCTTTTCAGTCACATTAATTGAATCCATAGGAAATGGTCTAGGGATAAAATTGTGAAGAAAAACTTTAGTAACAACCCTTATTATGTAATTGCTGAATTATAACTAAGAAACTTCCTGGATTTATGAAACCGTTATCTTTTGTCAAGAACTTCAAAGCTCCTAATGTAGTCAAATGTTAAGAAAATTTCTTTTTGGCATAAAGTTACACAGATTTTTAAATATGATTTTATATAGTTTCTGCTATTAGGCCAGATTATCAAGAATACCATAAAATAAGAGAGATGGGAAACAGAATAAAATAATGCCTCTCCATTGTTTCAGATAGTCAATATATGGAATAATTGGCAAATGAACATAAGACACTGAATACACTCACTCATCTTGTAAACACTAGGATGAGGGGCTGCCCAAAGCACTAACTTAGAGCAAGGTATTAAGTCAACTTCTATAAAGTTATCCTGTCAGAGTCTCGCACTGTCTCTGATCACATCCAGAATATTTATGAAATCTAATTCTCTTTTTTTCTTTTGGCATTTAAGGCATCATATCTAACCGATAACTTGTGTGTCATGTGAGGTCCAAGTACAAGAGAGTTGAGTGTGTAGTGCTGTATCCAAGCAGCATTCTTGATAATATCTCACTTGGCTCCTATTTTACATCTAATATAATATATACAATGTCCCCTTTAATAATTATATTCTAGAACATTGTAAATCACTTCATTTTTTGTTTCCCTATTACTTAGTATTCTTTGTCTCTTCTGATATGAAAAAATATTTAGAGAACATATAATAATTTTGCCATGGCTCATACATACTTAGTAATAAATTCTGTTAAGCAGGCAATAAATGTGTTTATTAAATGATGAGAGCAGCAGAATATTATTCTTAAATCATGATGGTACTTTTACTACAAATATAGGTAGACGTGCAGATTGATTATTTTCAGAAATAAGGGATTATTGAACCTCTAACTTGGCTTTAGTTTCTCATGTCCAGCCAGCCTAATTCAAGAACTCAATAAATTCCTCCCTATAGTTATCTGTAGAGACACAACTTAGTAACACAAAGAAAGTGACTATAACACTATTATTTCTTTCTCATTACAAATATAAGTGTTTGTTTACTTTCTTTTTATAGTATTACTACATTTTGAAGTATGGAAAATTTGTATTCACAATGTTCAAATAGTTCCTGTTACATTGTCCTTGGGAATATGATAATAAAATACTTAACTATTTAAAACATTTTAAGGTCAGTGTAGTTATAAAAAATCAGCATAATAGCTTTGAAAGTCTTGGGAATGGAAGCAAAAACACAGCCAAATGTTTCCATCATATTACAGATTGGTCACTTCTAATCTCATCTCATTTTAGGCATTTTCTCACACATTGCATATTGTGTCATATATGCATCAGTTGTGTGTATATACCAATATGTTTTTGAGAGAACATCGTATGGTGTTCCATTTATTGCCATTTTTAATATCTGCAAAAGGTAATCTTTAACCATTCACCTATACCTATGTTTACATTTTAAAATGAATGTGCTTACTCAAACTGAGGCATCTCATCATTTATGTTTCGAATATTGATAATTATTGTTCCTTGACAGAACAAACTTGCTGAATCTGTTGCTCTCACTGAAAGTTGGAAAGTCTGGAAAAGAGGTTTTGAAAAATTATACCATTTGATGGGTTGTACAACTATATAGTTTTACATTTCCTGCTACACACATAATACAATTGTATATATATGAAGAAAAATACTATTCAGAAATATATATATATATATATATATATATATAATCTGAGAGAGAGAGATGTCTTTATAAGTACACATATTTGAATAGTCAGGATAAACATAAATATCCCTTAACTATACCCACAGTAAGTTTCAGAAAAGGATTGTTTTCTACCCTATAAAGTTTTACTGAGAGGTTTTTGTAGCTTGGCTGTTGACCTAAATATAGAGGCAATTACAACAAAAACATGAATGAATTCTATATTTTACCATAAACCCAAAATATAATGTGTTGAAGCTCTTATCAAAGCCAACTGCTTGGGACTGATTCTGAGACACAGGACTTCAAGCTATTTAGGATAAGAGCAATGTGCAGTGTTTGAAGGGCTGAGGATTGCACCAGACTTGAGTATGTTCCTAGTAAGCCTTTCCCTGCTCTCATCCTTTAAATATCATGCATTCCTGTCACCAAGGGTCACTTTCGTAACACAATCAAATCACTACTCATAAGAGTAAAAGGCCTTTAAGAAATTGAACAAACATTCATAAATGCCTTCAATGTACAAGTCTTCATGTTAAAAGAAAGACTGGTGCTTTGTGTTAAGTACCTATATGTGCAATTTCACAAAATTAGTTAATGAAGTGTATAGTGAGGATAAAGGCAGAAGGAGTCTTAGAAGTCTGCCTATGTTGGGTAGAGTGTATGTATACAGAGAAGAGAGGCAGTCGAGCACCGGAATATTAGACCTGAATTGGTTGCATGCACATCAAAGAAGTATTGCTAATGTTCACCTCTTTTCCACCAAATTTTAATCTCACACAGAACACGTAAAATCTGTCATTGCTTATGCTACCATTCTGCAACACTTACCACTTCCAAACTGAAGTTTAAGTAAGATTAGTTGACATTCCTCATGCTTTTACTTTTTCTTCAGATTAGAAGATGGAAGTCACCATTGAGAATTCTTTCTTCAGTTCTGTACCCCATTTTTTAATAGGGTTATTTGAGATACCATCTTACCCCTGCCAGAATGGCTAAAATTAGAAACACCAGTGATGACTTATGTTGTAGAGGAAGTGGAGAAAGTGGAACACTCCTCCACTGCTGGTGGGAGTGCAAACTCATACAGCCATTTTGGAGATCAGTATGGCGGTTCCTCAGGAAAATGGGAATTAGTTTACCACAGGACCCGGCAATCCCCCTCTTAGGCATATACCCAAAGGATTCACATCAATGCAACAAAGACATCTGTTCAACTATGTTCATAGCAGCACTATTTGTAATAGCAAGAACCTGGAAGCAACCTAGATGCCCTTCAATTGAAGAATGGTTAATGAAGATGTGGCACATCTACACAATGGAATACTACTCTGCAGAAAAAAATAATGGTATCTTGAAATTCGCAGGCAAGTGGATGGCACTTGAAGAAACCATCCTGAATGAGGTAACCCAGTCACAAAAAGAAAAACACAGTATGTACTCACTCATATATGGATTTTAGAACTAGATCAAATGATCACCAGCCTATAATTCACATCACCAGAGGAACTAGGATACAAGTTGTATTCTAAGAGATTCATATAAAGTCCCTCACAGAACTGGGAAGGGACAAGTCCCCCAGACCTCAGGTAAAGTGGGGGGAGGACAGCTAATGGAGAGAGAAGTAGGAGAAAATGAGAGGGAGGAGAGGAAGGCATGTGCAACCAGGAGGATTGAGCCTGGTTAGGAATGGAAAATAGGAAAGAGAGAGAGAGAGAGACAGAGAGAGAGAACATAAAAGAGGGAGCCAATATTGGTTTGACGATAAAGTTGAACACAAAGAAAGGTCGAGGGAACTACAAGACTGCACCCAACTAACAATCTCAGCTTCCGTGGAAAGGCTATCATAAATGCCCTTCCCGGAGAGTGAGATCAACAACTAACTTCTCCATGAGAGTCCTCAACTAATGCCTGTTGAAAACAGGAGCAAACATCCATACATAAACACTGAGTCGAACTAGAACCCAGAAGCAGGTGGAGAGGACAAAACCATGCGGTAGAAGTACATAGAGACAGCTTACCTGAACAAGGAGGAGCTAAGGGCCACTAGACTGATAGCTGGGAAGCCAACAGGGGACTGACTCGGGCCCCTCTGAATATGGGTCTCAGCCAGAAGGTCTGAGCAGTCTAAGAGACCTCAGACAGTGGAGCCAGGATGTATCCCTGGTGCACAAAAGGACTTTGCAAACATATCCCCCATGGAGAGATAACTGCCTTATTCTAGAGATAGGAGAGAAGCCCTAGTCCCTACTTCACAGGACCTGTCAGATCTACATGACCCCAACTGGATGGCATTCCCCTACATACGGTATTGTGGTGGGGGTTTGGGAGGGGAGGGTGTTTAAAGTGCATGGGAGAGGGTAGAGAGGGCAAAAGGGAGGGACGGAGGGAGGGAGGGCTGGAGGGGAGGGAGGGAGAGGGAACTGGGATCAACATGTAAAATAATAAATTAAAAAAAAAAAAAAAAAAAAAAAAACGCTTTGACTCCAAAATTTAAGTTGAAGAACAAGTTACTGGGGAAAAGTATTTCTATTTTTGTTTCCACAGAAAATGAAAAGATGTGGATTCCTTCCAGACTAATGTGGTTTGATCACACCAGACCGCCTGAAACAGAGTACAAGCTGATCCTACATTCCAAACAGCTGGACAAAACAGCCCTACAGACTACAGCTAGGATATCTGAATCTTCTTCGAATCCCCCAAGACAGCGCCCCTTACCAGCAGGAAGTAGTTTGGAAAGAACGACGCCCAAATTCCCAAATATTGTGTATAAATGTTTGTTTTCATTTAATTGGACTTCGTTATATAAAATTAAATAAAAAAATAAAAAAAAAGAAGATGGAAGTCAACTTCAGCTACTAAATTTGCCTCCTAAATATCATCAGCAATTTCTTTGTTTTTGCTCAAACAGTGATTCTTAACCTGTGGGTCATGATCCTTGCTGTTGCATAGGATTCATCATTGCATCAAAGTTACAGTTATGAAGTAGCAACAAAATAATAACATGATTGGGGAGCACCACAACATGAAGAACTCTATTAAAAGGTCATAGAATAAGGAATGTTGAGAACCACTGTTCTAGAGTCTTGATTTTCTTACTCAGTATTTTTTCAACTGCTTGATGAATTAATATATATACAATCATCTCTAAAACAGTAACATTTTTAGATAGTAGTAATAACAGTAATAACTTGATCCACTTACCCTTCACACTCAATAATCCAAATTATCATTTACCTGGAATACCTATGGTCATTTTGTCTTAAATTTCTTTAGAAATTTCTATAAAATTACAGTCCCTACACTTTGGTTTGGGTCTAGACATTTGATTAGCTACACACATTTTTGCAAATGAATCTTGTGAAATATTATCCTTTCTATAATGTCACAATATCTCAAATTTTCATAAACAGTTCAAAGATATTTTTAATTCTCATCTATTCTTAATAGATAAATAAATTAATTACATGATATCCAGCATCAAAGTCCAAGATATCTTCACCTCTTAAGCTAACAATACCATTAACAGGATCTACTCCAAAGCAGTTTGCTCCCCTCTTTGGTCCAGATAATTCTGTCTCAATGCTGTACTGGAAAAAAAAATAAATATATGTTACTCACTCTAAAATGAATCAAAAGACACAGAAAAATTATTACTGTACAGTAATGGTACTTTAGTATATACAATTCCTTATTTTTCATAATTACCACTCTTATGGACTATCTGCTATAAAATCACAGTATATTGTCACTTGCAGTATAAGAAAATCAATTCACATGTTTACTATATTATATGGTCCCTTTGCTAATGTTTAATAGACATACACAACATTTTCCTACAAGAACTTGAAAATGCCTATTTCTGATTCTACTAATGATTTTATATATGAGAGGATATTCATACAGAATAAATTTATTGCCACTTTTTAAATTTCAAACAATACCAAGATTTATACACACATTTTAAATTTTCAAATATTAATACTGCCCTATATGTAGGTTTTAAAGCTTTATGGAAAGTTCTTCAGTGATTTGAAGAGAAGTTAAATTAAATAGATCTGTTGTAAAAGTCCCTGAAAATAAAGTGAAAGAAGGTAATAATTTATCAGAAAAATATCCAGTTACTGTTGCGAATTTATTTTTGAATTTATATGAATCCTATACTCTAGCAATATAATTAGTTCTCAAAACACTATGTTTTAAAATGCTTGCCCAGTGGTTCCTCTCATGTTTCTACAAATGGCTGACTGACAATATTATTTTCAGCTGTATCAAGGTTATTTTTCTTTAATCTACTAAAAATACATTATCTAATGGGAAATATCTCAGATTTCTTAACAATTTCATATTGGCTTGTCTATAACAATGTAATGTTGACTATTATACATGGAATTTTAATACTTTGACTGAAAACTATAGATATACCACTGAGGGGTAGAGAAAGAAAAAGAAATATCTTCTAATTGTGGAAATCAAGGACAGCAGATATTATGTGACTGTCCCAATATTACTGCACTTGTCTGGAATAAATTCAGAACAGGCCAGGTCAATTGACAGCCTAGCAGCCTTGCTGGTCCATTACTTCACAATGAGAGTTACTGAATTGGTAGTAAGGGATATCAGTATGTGTTCAAAAGAAACAGGTGCCAGAAAATCATATGGGCTCTCAGAGTTTGAATGCAAGCACACTGTACAGATAGCACTTTAGAAGGTTTATATTTCTTGCCAAGTCTATGAGAAATTGTATATCCATGAATCAACTGAGAAAACAAATCACTTTAAGTTAGATAGCTATGATTTAGGAAGGCAAAGCATCAAAATCACACACACAAACTGGTTTATAGTTGTGTGTGTATGTGTGTGTGTGTATAATATTACATTAAAATAATCTTCTAAAGTATTTTTCAGCTTTAACATAAATATTTCACTGAGTTCATTAAATTACATTTTCTATTCTTCCAAATAGTCTCATACACTTTGCCCTGTGTGCCAACTTTAGAAATATATGCATTTCACACAATAATGGCTACCTACTTTCAGCCTGTCACCATGTGCAATGTCTTCATCTGATACGGTCACTTTATAAATGGATTTAAAGAGTGGATAATCCTCAGCTATTTCAAATGTAGCTGCAAAGCAAAAATTTTAAAAATTATATCAAAAATAAAATATTAGTTGTGTTAATTTGAATTTTGGATTATTGTGGGGCCACTGTTCAAACAATTTAAGACAACTAGTCATTTTTCCTCTATTTTGTTGTTTCTTCTTTGGCTTCTTTGTCATCTTTCCTGTCCCACAGAGTGCTTTTCCTCACACCATGGAGTTATTGGCAGTCACTATAGTTTAGTAAGCAAGACCATGACATGAGGTTCTAGTAGGGTACCACAAAGTATTTATACATCTGCTAGGGACTGTTACTTATAGAAGTAGGTGGCTACTCTCATAAACTTTATAGTATCACTTTGAAACACAGGTCTTAAAAATGCATAAATCTTGTACAAAATATGGCATGGATGGGTGGAATGGAAAACACAAGTTAAATTAATTTTTCCTTGATTTCCAAAATAAGTACACCTATGCATACATGTATGTCTGTGTGTGTGTGTGTGTTTGTGTTTGTGTTTGTGTGTGTGTGTGTTTGTGTGTGTGTATTGTTCCATTATACCTTATTGAAACTTGAACTCAAAATAAGTGACAAGGCATTTTTAAATTTCTTAATTCTTATATTAGTAGGCTATATTAAAATTATAATAAAATCAAACTTTACCAACCTGCCCAACTAAATTTAAATGTTGTAATGTTTAAAGTAAATTACTATGAGACTTTGACCTAGCTGAGGGCACATCTCCAGAACCAATACAAGAAGAAGGAGGAGGAGAAAGAAGAGGTAGAATAAATATCAGTAAAGAAAAGTGCACTTTAGTGTAATTTAAAGACCTATCCTCACCCAATTCCAAGACAATTTAGGTGGATTAATAACATGAAGAATAAAATATTAGTTAAATCGGGAATTAGTGTCTTAAGTTTTCATGTCACTATGATGCAATATGCTAAGCAAAAAATAACACAGCAAAGCTGTTAATAAGAAAAAAAAAAGCTAACACCAGGTTTAATTATGATGTGAAACTGTTACCAGAAAAATTAAATCAAGACTTGCTGCAGCAGAAGGATGGATTCTATAGACAGATTTTGATGATCCCTCCTGGAAGTCCTCACCCTCCCAGTAGAGTAGGTGGGGAATGGTATGGAAAGGAGGGTCGAGACATTGGAGGATGGAAGGGAGATGTATCTGGGATCCATATGTAAGAAAATAATAATAATAAAGAAAAATTAAATATATTGAAAGGGCAAACCAAAAAACTCTATTCAAAGCATTCTGAGTGTACAGTAGTGTAGAGAGGTATAGAAAGACTTACAAACATCTGAAAACTTATTTTTTTTTCCTTAAAGTCAAATAAAATACAGCAAATTTACTTCTGGATAGTAATTGAGATTTTAAGTAGATGAATGAAGTTAAGCATAACTAGACAGATGCAGGCATCTAGAACTCATGTGAGTCAAGTGATCATAGCACTGGACTTACTGTCCTATTGGATTGTTCAACTGTTGGCCAACTGTCAAAAGAAAAATGAGTCTTTATGAGCCCTAGCTATTATTGGCAAGGAACTGTGAAAGGTTTAACTCTACTGGACCTTCAATGTTCCAAAACAATTCTTCATTAGTGTTTTTTACATTATTTCAAACGTCTTTTTCTCTAAACCCTTAACTCCATTTCATCTATCTTGAAGTCCAGAGATCGGCTATCAAGCTATTACAAAGTAAACAACCAGTTAGGCCAGTATGAGCAGAACTTCCTTCAGAGGCTCTGTTCTGCACAACCACTTACAGATGTGCATTCTGTCCCTGGACAGGAAATGAAGGCACTTCTCCACAAGGAGCAAACCTGATCACTGTCCGCTCTTTCATTGTTCTGACTTTAACCCTCATTTTCAGCCATGCTGTCACTTCTGTCTACTTCTCTTTAGCACGTAAATATAAGCATTTCTGTAAAACATCACAATGAGCAAGCATTGCCTATGTGGCCCCAACTCTTTTTTTACCTTTCAATTGTCAGAGTTTATATTATCTTTTCACCTCCTACTCAATCTTATGTCCATTCTACAGCAGAAATAGTTTCCTAAAACTTACTTGTACATCCATGCTTGCCTGACAAATAGACCAAACTTACTCTCTGTGTTACAGATTTCTCATCAACATTTCCACAAGTGATTCTTCTTTCATCCCTTGGCCGACAAAAGAGCACCACTAGGAAAGAGTTGCTCCAAACTCAAGCATCTATGTAAAACAACTCTTAGGAAAATCAAAGTTGGCAATCTCTTGACTAGCTATTAATTTCTTTGATAAGGCAAAGTGCTGGTGCAGTTTTTCAAATTCTGTCCAACAGTGTCTTAACAACACACAGTTTCCAGTAACTATCTCCTTAATCTGCCATCATTGAGCACACACTTGTTATCCCCTCCCAGGCAGGAAGTTAATCCAAAGTAAGAAGTGTTTAGTTATCAAACTCAGCAGTCTTAAGAGCTTGAGATGTAGAAAGGGTCAAAGAACTCAGGGTAGATCAAGAGGGATAATCTGATACCTAATTCTTGACTACAAGAGGAAGGAAAAATTAAACATGAAAAGAATGTATTTGTTTAGTTAAGCATACAGCCAACACCACTGAAAATGTGTATGCATGTGTTTGTTCCTATTCAAAACAAAACAAACTGCATGTGATTGTCAGGGAACATTTTTCATGACAGTAAAAAGACATAAAGGATACTTTTGCATCAACTTTATGGAATACACATTACATTTCTAGATGCAGCTAGTTGAGGACAATATAATAGACATACTTCCATATACAGAAATTCTAATTTATTTTAAATTTTAAAAATTTAATATGACTCATTTAGTATATTGACACTTGATTTTGCTTTGCACATTTCAAATTTTAAAATGGTATATTAAAAATTACTTCATGTTTCCAAAAGAAATGTATGGTTCAAATTTATTATCTTCAAAATTGAGTTGCAATAAATCATTTTTATGGACTGACACTTTTAATTGCAGTGATAAAGATGTCTTTTAAGGAGATACACAAGCTGACACACTCGGGTCATTAATATGTTCTCAGAATGTATAATACAAGTATATTTTGAAAGGAGAAAAATATAAAATTGCAAGGCATTTTTTAATTTGATAAACAGAAAATAAATTAAAATGTTAAATAAAGACATTACTGTTCAAAAGAGAGATGCAAACCGTGATAGATGTTTCATTAATCCCAGCTGTGCCTTGTATCCCATCCATTCGTACTTCCCCTTGTGCATGCTCAACATCCCATTGAATCTTCTGTTTGTTTGTGACATTACCCCCAATGTCCTCTTTTAAAAAGAAGTAAACTAGACAGAAGTCTTGCATTTCCAGATAACCAGCCAATGCCTTCTCTCCAAGTTTATACTGAGGTGTCTAAAAAAATGTTGTCTTTTCTCTGACTCACTTAACCAAACCAACCTGCAACACTCTGACTTCTACACATGACATGGTAAAATAGCTTCTAGATTCATTAGTTATGTTTCTTTATTTTGTTTGTTGAAAAGCAATGAGTATTGCAATTCCCCATTTGAGTTAATTGTAGAATACAATTCTACTAAGCATGCACCTGGCATTCTCCTGGAATGTTCTTTTCCCTATTGTTCATGGCATAACTCTTTCTTTGTCTACCAGCACTTCTTTTCTTTCCTTGGCAAGCTAACTTTTTTCCCCATGTCATTATATGTTCTTCAAGATTTGGCTCTCTGCCTTCCTTTACTCTAATTCCCTATTGTGATTGAGTAGTTTCATCCAAATCCATGGTTTCAATTACAAACATTCATAGCCCTATACAAGACCTCTGAGCTCAACTGCTAACTAAAATCCCTACTTTGATATATGTAACAGAGGCATAACAAATATGATATGTTGTGCTGGGGTGCCATTTATGGAAGATTGCTTGCCTGTTATGCTTAGGGTCCTCATTTATTGCCTAATCCTCAAACAAACACTCAAATTGTTCAAAGTAAGCTCACAATTCTCTTCAAATGGTGCCTGTTCGTCAGTTTCCCTTTTATGCTTGAGGATCCCAGTTGTACAAATCAGAAACCTAAGTTCTTTCTTTTTTTTTACTTAGTTTGTCATCATGCTCATCTAGTGTTTAAACATATCAAAACAATACTTTCCATTTATGTCTACCACATTCCTAGCCAAAATGTACCATACCCTTTCTGGATTAATGAAACAAACTGTTGGCTGGCCTTCCTCTGTCTGTTCTCTATATCTTTAAAGATATTCACATAACTTACATCTATAATTCTGTTGGTGTTTCTATGACCTATGAATTAAAATAAAACTAAAAATTTCCATAAAATAAATTTATTTAAATATACAAAGCAGACTTATTTTGTGACACACACAAAAAAAGGGTGTTTGAAACTGATGTTCCAGCCAGACGGTTGTGGTGCACGCCTTTAATCCCAGCACTTAGGAGGCAGAGGCAGGCAGATCTCTGTGAGTTCGAGACCAGCCTGTTCTACAAGAGCTAGTTCCAAGACAGCCACTAAAGCCACAGAGAAACCCTGTCTCGAAAAACCAAAAAGAAAGAGTGAAAAAATAAAAAAGAAAGAAACTGATGTTCCACTGCTGGTAAATAACAATAATACACCTGCTTGCTTTCAGGTATGCATTGTTGCATTTCTGCTACAGGCATAGAGTTGAATGAGAATGAACTCATCAGTTCAAATCTTGAGTCCCAGGCATTCAGTTGTCAATAACTTATTCTTCGCTCCCACATCTCTTCCATATTCACAAAATAAGTAGAATGAGTGACTCACTTTGAAGTAATTGAACTATTTTGTTGTTTAAATTTTTTGAAAAAAATATTTGTTACACAGTATTTCTATACTTAAAAGAATATGATGCATGACAGAGAACACAGGCTAAGCACTGCTCAAAATGATTTAATTGGAAAATCATTGTCAGAAAAAGTAGAACACGTTTGATGAAATATTTCATGATGACAGATTTTAATCATAAAAAGAAATAAAAATGAGAATATAAGCAAAACAGGATTTCTGAAAGACTCACTTGTTAACCAAGAAGGAAGAGTCATTCATTCATTTACTTACTTATAACTTCATCCTATCTTACTTTTTAAATAAATGTCCTTAAGAATTATTTTCCTAATTTAATGTGGTTTTTTTCTAACCTCACAAATGTAAGTAAAATTTTTAACCTAGCCAACATATTTTCAATCTATTCTATGTGTACACTGGCATATTTTTGTATATTTGTATATACTACATTCTTTGTCTAATTATATTACTAAATATTTCCATATTGAATAATATGTCTTATCTCTTTTGCTGGAGATTTCTATTGAAACTAAATAATAGGAAAAAAATAAGACTCATACCTGAACCTGAAGAAAAGAGGGGGTCAGCAGTACAGTCTGGAGGTTCTGGAACATCAATTATATTAATGGTCAAAACATGTCTCATGACCCCTCCAGTATCAACTATAAGTAGAAACCTGGTTGGATCAGTCTCATAATTGAAGATTTTTGTAGCTGTGATGACACCAGAATCTAACAAAGAGATAATTAAAATCAGAAATACTGTCTATCAGTATACATACTACGATACCTGTCTTTCTATCTATAAAAATATATCTGAAGTATCTAGAAATGTGTTAAATTAGAAATTATAAATGTTATATAAATGAATTAAATTTGAAATGAAATGATCTATCCAAAGTTGCACAATTAATTTATGAATCTTTCATGAAGGATATAAAAGAAAATAGGTATGAAAGTAGATTACCTACAAAGAAGAAAAATATAAATATATAAATTTTGACACATTTTGTTCTAATAAACTTTTTTTTCTAAAACATTTTATTGAAAATTATTTATGAAATCATAGAGATATCATTGCCTTCATTGTAACTTGACAAAAACAAAGAAAAATGAGATTGTTTATTTATATTGAGCCTCACTAGTTAAAGTAAGTTCACCCTAAATTCATGACATGAGGTTGATAATGTGTGTGGGAGCAATGGCATATACATGTTTGTTGGAGTATGTTACATGGGGTTAATGTTGATGTCTTCCTTGATCACTTAACACCTTTTATTGGGCCAGGATCTCTCACTATTTCAGTTAACTGCCTGGATACCCTGGTTGGCCAGCAAGCACCATGGATCTTTACCTCTTCCAACATGCGCTGGATTGCAAAAAACCATTGCCATGCCCAGGTTTTACATGGGTGCTAAGGATTTGATCTCAAAATATTCATGTTTATATGGCAAGTGCTATATCTACAGAGCCATCTCTCCAGCCCCTGTCCTCTGTGTTTTGCAGCCTTTTGATCTGAAAGTAAGATAAAGTTTGTTACCAAGAATTTTATGTTGTGGAAGGAGGCATACTGTTACTGCAAGACTAACCTAATTCTCAGCTTTGAAATGATCAGTTAAATTGAGACAAGCAGAGATAATAGATGAAATAAAGAAATTTATAGACAGGCAAACTTTTTTTTATTATTAGGCATATAAGTTTTATTAAGCCCACATATTTTAAAAGAAACTAGAGATACTTTTCAACTAATAAGATGCTTGAAAATAAACATAATATCATCTTTTAAAGAAATTTACTGAGTAGAGAGAAAACGTACTTTAAATTCTGAGAAATTCACTATTATCAACAAACTATCTTTTAAAACATATATACTTACTGATACTATCTTATGGATTCAAAAAGCACAAATAGTAAGTTTTCCTGAAACAAACTTCCTATTAGTTCTTAGAGATTTCCTTTTCAATTTAATGGAATGTTAAGTGCTAATAAACTCAAGTAGTAGCAAGAGACAAACATAACCTTACTTGAATATCACTCACACTAAAATGGAGCTTGTTACTGTTCCCAAATATTCAAGAAATATTTTCAAAGTGTGGTGCTAGATGCAACCTGGAATCAATGACAGGATTTATTTATTCTAGTGTCTCCTAACAGGTCTCATCTTGTTAGAATGAATAAACTAAATTTGAGTTAATGACTCTATGAGTCTTCTCTAACTCCCTATAAAGATTTTGTGTTAAGAATATAATGCAAGATTGTATCTGTGCAGATAAATTGTAAGATAGGAGTGCATCTGGGGTTTAAATGCCCAACTACCAAAGAAGTAGATTCATGATGGCTTGTACTTTGGTACCAGTGTAGTCCTAAATTTTAGTTGATGAGTTACAAGGAGTAGCTTTAGCAAATGATCAACTTTTGAATCTAGAATGTGCTATACAGTTTTATGGGTTAACAGCTAAGTTCCATTTTGTTGATATCAGGATGTGACAAATTATTCATAAGTTGGGGACGGGTGACAGCTCCTCATGTTATTAGGGAGTATCCCTAATATCTTTCATGTCTCCTCTTTCCTCTCACTCACTACCTTCCTCTTTTTCTCTCTGCCCATGAGGTAAGCTGCATTTTTCTTGTCATGCATCACTACCATGTCTCAGAGCCTTGCAGGTTTAGTAGCAATAGAACCAACTAATCATGAATTATATACTTCCAAATCCTGAGCATGTTAGAGAAAATAAAGAATGTGCAATGGCTTGAGTAGGAATGGTCCCCACAGGCTTTTAGATTTGAATGCTTGGTAACTAGGGAATGGCACTATTAGGAGATGTAGATGTATTGGAGCACATGCAGTTTTGTTAGAGGGAGTGTGTCACTGGGGATGGGTGGGCTTTGATGTTTCAAATGCTCAAGCACAGCCCAGTGCCTCTCTTTCTTTCTTCTGCTTACTTATCATGATGTAGACCTCTCAGCTCCTACTGTAGCACCATGTCTTCCTGTGTGCTGTCATGCTTCTTACCATGACAATAATGAACTATACCTCTAAACATGTAATCCAACCCCACTTAAATGTTTTCCTTTGTAAGAGTTGTCAAGGGCATGGTATTTCTTCACAGAAAATGAACTCTGACTAAGAATGTTTAGATAATATTGATAAATTAGTTTCAGGGATTGGTCAAACTCTTTCTTTGAGACAGATTTGAAAACCTTTTCAAAATTCATAACCCATAAAGGAACAGAGGTATATTAGAAAAGTCACTTAGCCAACTCTAAGACCTGTAAGAAATGAAACAGTACGGTCCCAGACAACTATTTTGAAGTGATTTTTTTGTATGGCACAACAAAATAGAAAAAACATGTAGATCGGAAAAGTTGGGTAAAGGAGATGAGAGTGAGTTCTAAAATGATGCTCTTTTCTTATTTCTCAACTGTCAAATCAAAGATGTGAAGGAACTATTTAGGAGAAGAATAAAGACAAATGGCATGCTATGTTCAAAACCCAGCAAAAGAAGTCTATGCAGAGATTTTGGTTAATACATAAAACATGTATCAAACATGTCATCTTTTGGAAATAAAACTAAAAAATGAGTCACATTTTAAAGAGATTTCTGAAATGTTTTAAGGAGTTTTTCTTTTTATCTTGGGAAAATAGGAACCAATCAAATAATTATGTGGCATAACAGATATATATATATATATATATATATATATATATGTGTGTGTGTGTGTGTGTGTGTGTGTGTATGTATGTATGTATGTATGTATCAAAGTATTGCACTAAATGACCATATTTTCTTTTTAATAAAAGGTCTGTCAATAAAGAGAAGGGACCTCTGACAGTGGAATTAGGATGTATCGCTGGTGCACAAAAGACTTTGGGAGCACATTCCCTATGGAGGGATACTCCCTTAGCCTAGAGGCAGTTGGGAGGGCCTAGTCCCTACTCCAAATGACTTGACAGATTTAGATGATAACTCCTGGAAGGCAACACCCTACATGTGGAGTTGGGTGGGGAGGGTGGTTGTGGGTCATGGGAGGAAGGGAGGGTGATAAAAAGGGAATGAGGGAGAGGTAACTGGGATTGATATGTAAAATAAGAAAAAAAAAAACAAACAAGAGAGAGGGAGAGAGAGAGAGAGAAGCTAATGGAAGTAGTCTGGAATCAAGAAAGTTGTTGTGGAGACCAGTATAAAACATTACATGAGATCTGATGGGAAATGGCTTGAAACAGTGATGTTAAAGATAAAGATTATATACCAAATAATTAGAATCCAAACAATTTGGGATGAATTCAATCAAACAAAAGCTGTGAGGGAAGTGTGCAATCCACCTTTGTCACACATTTTCTAAAGGGCACGCAGTGTGTGATGTTCTGCAAACTAGCAGATGATGCAGGTCATAGGGTACTTCAAGGTTATATTTTCTTGCACACTGTTTATTGCCTCAAAAGAGTGATGTATTATATATAGAATTCCCACAAAGGTTAGAGTTGAAGTAGGTTTTAGGAAAAACAAGTCAAGCAATATTTAAATAATTAACTTTAAGGGGTTTCTGAGTATCTCTTTGTAGTTAAATATATTGATCTAGAGTGCACTGATAATGTTCGATAATATTTGGGCTCTGTGTATATTCAATGATCATCCAAATATATTTTGTAGCTGTAGTAAAGTGATAGATTGGTGAGGTTTTAGTCAAGAGATAAACACAGGGTTGAATAAGCAGACAGAAATCAATATAAAACAGAATAACACAATATAGAGAATAAGCAAAGAAAATGTACAGATTAAGAACATGTGGAGAAAAAGTATAGTTGGTGGAATTCAGTAAACTACAGTGTCATAGGAAAGTTGAATGTGGTAGCTGGAGATGTGACTCTGTGGTTAACAGTACTGATTATTAATCCAGAAGACCAGAAGACCCAAGATCTATTGCCAGCATCCATGTCATAGTAAAAAAAAAAAAAAAAAAAAAAAAAAAAAAAAAACTTCAACTCCAGGTCAAGAGGATCCAACAACAACTTTTTATGGATTCTAGAAGCAACAAATACATATGGTGCATAGACATACATGTAGGCAAAATACCCATACAGATAAATAAAAATAAATGCAGCTTTTAAAAAAGCGATTTTAAAAAACAAACGGTAACTTCTTACAACAACAAAAATAAGATTTTGTGAGGCCACAACCAAACTATATCCTTGAATATCATTAAAGTAGAATGATATGATTTTGTGGAACCACACTTTTTACTGAAACTTATTCAAGAATACACAACAAAGGCAAAATTAAAAACAATGCTAAAGAGAATTCATTACAGACCTTGAGCAACATGATAAGAACTGAGATGTTTTGTGGAGACATGTGACTTTTAATAAGAATGTCTTAAATGATGACTGAAACTTATCAAAGTAAAGAAGCACAAAACATAAGGAAAGATTAATACTAAATCAGTTCAAGATGATCACTGAGAAGAGGATAAAATACGAGGGGAACTCATAATAATATGGAAGGACGAAAATAGATCCCAAGAAAGCACACCTCGATCTCTGGTCCTCTGCAGGAGTTCCAGGCCCTGTCCAGAGATCTGCCTATTCCCATGAGACCATCCTAAATCCCTGCTTGCCAGATTTTTGACACCCATCGCTGGGCCTCAGCTGGAGGCCCATGCCTGAGGAGAGACCTCCTAGAGAGCTTGAACCACCCAGAGCTACAGACATCGAACGTCTGACCCACCTAAGACCACTGGGAGAGTAGCATAAAGAGACAGAGACCCCCCACTGCACCCACTGGAAGAAGGGATGGGAAGACGGCAATAAATGAAAACAACTATCGATAGAAAGACAAGCATGACACCACCAGAATCTAGGGACTCTACACCAACTAGACCTGAACACAGCAAAGCAGATAAAGCAGAAGAGAACGACTTAAAAAGATCTTCAAAAAAATGATAGAGGCTTTCAAAGATGAAGTGAGAAATCCCTTTAGAAGTGGAAGAGAAAAACAAACAAAAAATTGGAATAAATGAATAAATCTCTTAAAGAATGTAAGGAAAGCCAAGAAAAAACAATTGAATAGGTGAAACACTTCAAGACTTGAAAACGGAGGGAGAGACAATAAAGAAAACACAAACTGAGGGAATGCTGGAAGTAGGAAAATGATTGGGAACTACAGACACAAGCATAACCAACAGAATACAAGAGATTGAAGAAAGAATCTCAGGCCCTGAAGATAAACTGGAGGAAATAGATTCATCAACCAAAGAAAAATTTAAATCTAATAAATCCTTAACACAAAACATCCAGGAAATGTGGGACACTGTAAAAAGACCAAGCTTAAGAATAATAGGCATAAAGAAAGGTAAGGAAGCCCGGCTCAAAGGTGCAGATTCAACAAAATCATTGAAGGAAACTTTCCCAATTGGAAGAAGGACATGGCCATTAAAGTGCAAGAAGCATACCAAACACCAAATAGACTACATCAAAGAATAAAGACCCCTCAACACATAATAATCAAAACAACTAACATACAGAATAAAGAAAAAATATTAAGAGCAGCGAAGGAAAAAGGCCAGGTAACATATAAAGGAAGACCCATCAAAATCACACCTAATATCTCTATGGAAACTCTCAAAGCCAGAAGGTCCTAGATAGATGTTCTACAAGTACTAAGAGTCTACTGATGCCAGCCCAGGTTACTATATCTTGCAAAACTCTCAAACACTATAGACGGAGAACACAAATTATTTAATTATTTAACAATAAGGTGAGATTTTTCTCAATAAGTATCTACAAAACCAGCCCTACAGAAAGTTCTAGAAGGAAAACTCCACCCAAGAAAGTTAACTATACTCCTAAAGACATAGGCAATACATAATCCCACTTCACCATAACCCAAGGGTAAGGCAGGACAAATATATTCACAATACCAACAACAACAACAAATCTAAAACAAACAAGCATTAATAATCAATGGCCCTTACCCTCAACATTAATGGTCTTGCCTATAAAAAGAACCAGGCTAACAGAATGGTTAAGATGGCAGAATCCATTCTTCTGCTGCATATAACAAACACATCTAAGCTTCAAAGACAGATATTACCTCAGGGTAAAGGGTAGGGAAAATATCTTCCAATCAAATTGACCCAAAAAGCAAGCAGGTGTGACTATCCTAATATCTAATGAGTTTGACTTCAAACCAAAATCAATCAAAAGGATGAAGACAGACATTTCCTATTCTTCACAGGAGAAATCCATCAGCACAAAGTCTCAATTCTGACCATCTACGCCCCAAATACATAGGCACCCACATTTGTAAAAGTAACACACCTAAAACTCAAACCTCACATAAAACCTTACACACTTATAGTAGGAGACTTCAACACCCCACTCACTGCTAGACAGGACCACCAGTCAGAAACTTAACAAAGAAACAAAAGAACTAACAGAAGTTATGTCATATTTGGGGTTTAACAGACATCTATAGAACATTCCACCCAAACACAAAAGAATATACCTTCTTCTCTGTTCCACATGGAACATACTGACCACATACTAGGCCACATAACAAAAGTCAACAGATACAAAGAATTGGAATAGTCCCCTGTATTTTATCAGACCACCATGCTTTAAAGTTGGAATTCAACAAGAACACAAATCGCAAAAACCTTACAAACTCATGGAAGCTGAACAATGCACAATTGCAGCATACCAGGGTCAAAGAAGAAATAAAGAAAGAAATTAAGGACCTCCTAAAATTCATCAAGAATGAGAACACAACATACCCAAATTTATGGGACACCTTGAAAGCAGTGTTACAAGGGAAGTTCATTGCACTAAGTGCCCATATGAAGAAAACAGAGGATAGTCACATTAGAGAATTAACAGCACAACTGAAAGCCTTAGAACAAAAAGAAGCAAACTCACCCCAAAGGAGCAGACACCAGGAAATAATCAATTGAGGGCTGAAATCAATAAAATAGAAACCAGGAAAACAATACAAAACATCAATGCAACAAAGAATTGTTTTTTAAGAAAATCAACAAGATGGACAAACCTTTATCCAAACTAACACAAAAGCAGAGAGAAAGCATGCAAATTAACAAAATCAGAAAAGGAGAACATAACAACAGGCACTGAGGAAATCAAGACAATTTTCATGTCATGCTTTGAAAATCTGTACTCCACAAAATTTGAAAATTCAAAAGAAATGGACAAATTTCTGGATAACTATCACTTACCAAAATTAAATCAAGAATGTAATTGACCTATAACCCATAATGAAATAGAAGCAGTCATCAAAAACCTTCTAACCAAAAAAAGCCCAAGACCAGATGGCTTCAGTGCAGAATTTTGTCAGACATTCAAGCAAGAGCTAATACCAATACTCCTCAAAATGTTCCACACAATAGAAACAGACAGAAGGTTCATTAACAAACTCTTTTTATGAGGTCACAATCATCTTGGTACCCAAGCCACACAAAGACACAATTCAGAAAGAAAACTACAGACCAATATCCCTCATGAATATTGATGGAAAAATACTCAATAAAATACTAGCAAACCGAATCCAAGATACATCAAAGAAATCATCCAACATGACCAAGTAGGTGTTGGGAACCAGCAGTCTGCTGACCCTGCCTCCTGATGATGGGTGGGATGCTCATTGCCATGTCTTATCTACTTCATGGCTTACCTGGCTGCTCAAGATTTACCTGGCTGCTAGGGGACTCAGTTAAAAATGTGAAAGTTTCCTGTGTAAGTTTCCCTTATAAAGCAAGCATGCCAAGTGTGCCTCTCTTGCTCCTCTCTCTCTCTCTCTCTCTCTCTCTCTCTCTCTCTCTCTCTCTCTCTCTCTCTGTCTCTCTCTCTCTGTCTCTCTCTTGCTGTTGCTCTCTTGCTCTCTCTCTCTCTCTCCCCCCTTACTCTCCTCTCTCTTACTCTCCCCTGCTTTCCATTGGCCACCAGCTACCCCCCTTTCTCTCCCCTCTATTAATAAACTCCATGTGGGTGCTGAGTCTCATGTTTGTGTTTCTTAGGCAAGAATTATAGCAAAAGAACAACATTGGTGCCTGGAACTTGGTCAGGCTCTCCTCGAGGACTCGTCAGCTGTCTGTTGGTGGATGGCAAGCCATAAACACTCTGGGACCCGATTCCAAACCAGCAGTCCACTTATATCCACCCATTTGCTGGAAATACTATCACACACCAGCTTCAATTAGGTAAGGTACCCTTTTTTTTTTTTTTTTTAATTGTGACCTGTTTTCTTAGGGTTGGGTACATTCCTCATGGGTGAATGACATACTGCCCTCCCTGGGCAGGATCTCTGTTCCCAGCTTCAAGCCTCTCTGTTCTCGAACTGCTGAGTCCTCTGGCCTCTGTTTGCCCTGGTAACATTTTCAGGCCGATGAGTTTTGAATAACACTCTGCCATTCTCGCTTATCATGTGGCCACACTCTTGAGCTGACGAGTTCCAAGACTGATTGGTCACTTCTCACTTCACCCATAGGGAATAAGCCAACCAAGGAAATATCCTCCTCCACTCCACTGGATGCCTAATAGAAAATTTAAAACCCTTTCACCCTTTCACTTAATTCCACTTGTTAAGGCACCCAACTTATTTACCTTTGGGCTGACAAGTGGTCTAGATGTCCCCTAGAAATAAGTCAAATTGGCCAAAATTACTGCCAGCGAACAGGTAGATGAGAGGAGGTTTTTTTTTTTTTTTTTTTTTTTTTTTTTTCCGTACCTCTCTGCTAAACAATCTCTCTCCCTAAACTTGTTTCTATTCTCTTCCAGCCACACTAAAACTCTCTTGCCACCGCAGCTGCAGCCTATCTCAGGGTGGGAACCTCCCTCCACCTAAAAGTTTCTGTTCTGCTAGGCATCTTATACTCCTGTTCAAATGTCTCACTGTCCTTTGTTCTCTCTGTTGCTCTTCTACTTTGTTTTTTCTCTGTGCAGATGCCAGTGACCTATAGTGAACTGGGCTAGGGCAACATCTGCTTAAGCTGCCAGTTGTTGGAGATATGTTTATGGCAGCCACCATCTTGACCATGTGGCCTAGCCTCACACCCCATGGTCCTTCCCTTTGCTACACCAGCCTCCTTCCTAAGCAGAGTGAGTCTAGCCAGCTTCTGCCACCAACAGAACCTGTAATTCATTTACCGTTTGCCTTTTATTCTTTGTCTCTAATTTCTTTTTTCACTGACTCTGTTACACATAGCATCACACTCTGGTTCTTCTCATTTTTACCCAGTGCTGTTTAATACATCTGTACATGTGATTTAAACTTAATTTTATATGTACATGTTAGCTAACTCTATACAACTTAAATTCAACTGTACTAAGTCTCCCAATCCTTCCTGTAAGCTGTTTATAAAGGTTAAGCTTCCATTATCAAAGGGAGGTTTTCTCTACCTCTTTGTCCTTTACAGGTGTAAGTATAACCTACTAAGTTAAAACCAGTTACAGTCAGGCTGGAGGGCTCTGAGTAAAACATCCCTCCACAGCCTCTCAGCTTGGGTCCAGTTAATTACAGGGATAAACCCTCAACTAGCCACCTATGTGCTTAAGGCAAGGCAAATAACTGAAGACAAATTTTGTATACTAAGGTATACTGAACAGTCAGACAGCCCTCAAATGCTCAGTGATCTAGAGAATATGGCATTTTAAAAAAATGTTTCACTAAAAAGCTTTTATAACAAAAAGACAGGCTAGCAGCTGGCACCACCCATTTCCTCCAAGAAGACTGGTGGGCACTGAAGAAACTCCACCCACAAAAGTGGCAGCATTAGCCACTGAGCAATCCTGCCTTTCATCTCAACTTCTGCAAAGGGCTCTAAGGACTGTGGGCAAAAGGGCAGTGGAATCAACTTTCTCCACGTTGCTTGGACCAATGGTAGGTAAGTCTTCCAAAAGCTCTTAATCCACAGGTCTTGTGCCATCACCACAAGGCAGACATCCTTAAAGCCTCAACAACTGGAGGACCTGAGGGAGCTGTCCATGCTGCCAGCTAGTGAGTCTCTGTTACTCTCTAATCATTCAGGTAAAATTTTATCCTTCTCAAGAACTATGACGCTTTTGACAAGTGGTAGTTTTGTAAGCTTAAAGCAGCAGCCAAGGCTCCAACTATTACAAAACATATTTCACAAACAAGTATTTTAAGGTTGCTACTGTTCATGTTCTTAACATTAATCATAAAGTTTTAATGAGCTACTAATCAATTCTGACAGTACTAAACACCATGCTATGCTACTATACGATCATAACTGTAACTATAAGCTCAAAATTAATGTGCTTTTCATTGTGCTAAAAATCTGCCAGTTGTATGTGTTAATTCTTTCAGCCAAATCATTTCTAACATGAGTATGCTACTAATGTGTCTTAATATTTATGTTTCACAAATTCAAAGGATTCTTGTAAGTTCCAGGGAACCAAATTGGACCCATCCAAACAGGTCAGATTCACTCCAATAAATATTCAACCTCTCCCTGGTCCTAGGGCTCCCTTCCTCGCCTTGGGAACCCCTCCCTCATCTTACAATTCTCCCCAGTACCAGGACCTAGTAAAAAAATCTTTGTTTTCTAAACTTAACCTTGTCCTCTGTTCTGCTAATATCTTGCCAGGTTTCAAAAAGATGCCAGAGTTCCATACAGTCAGGAATGCGATGACACAACCAGCTACCAGGAGGACATGGCATCACTACCCCCCCCCCTCCAGCTTTCTCATTCTCCCAAAGACAATCACTGCCCCAAGTCAGCAGGAAGCAGTCTTGAGAACTCAAATTCCTTATTCCCTAACCTGCCACACCCATCCCCCACCTTTTTAACAACAGTAAGATGTGGGAATGTTGGGAAAGAGCAGTCTGCTGACCTGATGATGGGCGGATGCTCATGGCCATGTTTTATCTACTTCATGATTTACCTAGCTGCTCAAGCTTTACCTGGCTGCCAGGGGACTCAGTTATCCATGCCCAAGTATCACTTTTAAAGCAAGTGTGCCAAGTGTGCTTCTCTCTCACTCTTTCTCTCTCTCTCTTGCTCTCTCTCTCTCTCTCTTGCTCTTTCTCTTTCTCTCTTTCACTTCTCTTTCTCTCTCTCCCTTGCTCTCTTTCCCCCTTTTCTCTTTCTCTTTTCTCTCTCTTCCCTGCTTTTATTTGGCCACCAGCTACCCCCAGGAACATACCTAAACATAATAAAAGCAATATACTGTAAACCAACATCCAATATCAAAATGAATGGAGACAAGCTTAAAGCAATGCCTCTACAATCAGGGACAAGACATTGCTGCCCTCTCTCTGCATATCTCGGCAATATTGTATTTGAATTTCTAGCTAAAGCAATAAAACATCAAAAGGGGATCAAGAGAATACAAATTGGAAAGGAACAAGTCAAACTTTCACTATCTGCAGATGATATGAAAGTTTACATAAGCGACCCAAAAACTCTACCAGGGAACTCCTACAGCTGATAAACACCATCAACCACCTAGCAGGATACAAGATAAACTCAAAAAAAAACAAAAAAAAAAAAAACAAAAAAAAAAAAACCAGTAGCCCTACTATATACAAAAGACAAAGGGGCTGAGAAAGAAATCAGAAACATCACCCTTTACAATAGCCACAAACAACATCAAGTGTCTTGGGGTAACGTTTACCAAACAAGTGAAAGACCTATATAATAAGAACTTTGTGTCTTTAAAGAAAGAAACTAAAGAAGATACCAGAAAATAGAAAGATACCCCACGCTCTTGGATAGATAGGAAACACATAGTAAAAATGGCAATCTTGCCAAAAGCAATCTACTGATACAATGCAATCCCCATTAAAATCCCAGCACAATTCTTCACTGACCTTGAAAGGATAATACTCACATTTATATGGAAAAACAAAAGACCGAGGATAACCAAAAACAACCATGTAGAATAAAGGAACTTCAGGAGGCATCACCATCCCCAACATTAAGCTCTACTACAGAGCTATAGTCCTGAAAATAGCTTGGTATGAGCACAAAAATAGACAGGTAAACAAATGGAATCAAATTAAAAATCCTGATATTAATCCACACACCTACAAACACCTGATTTTTGACAAAACAGCTAAAAGTATACAATGGGAGGAAGAAAGATCTTCAGCAAATGGTGCTGGCACAACTGCGTGATGGTGTGTAGAAGACTGCAGGTAGACCCATGTCTATCGCCACACACTAAACTCAAGTCCAAATGGATCAAAGACCTCAACATAAGTCCAGCCACACTTAACCTCTTAGAAGAGATAGTGGGGGGTACCCTTGAACAAATTGGTACAGGAGACTGCTTCCTGAACATAACAGATACTGAGATTGACAATTAATAAATGGGACCTCCTCAAACTGAGAAGCTTCTGTAAGGCAGAGGACACACTTAAGAAGACCAAACAGCAGCCCACAGCCTGGGAAAAGATCTTCATCAATCCTACATCTGACAGAGGGCTGATATCCAAAATATACAAAGAATCAAGAAACTAGTCAACAAAACACCAAATAACCCTATTAAAAAATGGAGTATAGAACTAAATAGGGAAGTCTCAATAGAGGAATTCAAAAAGGCTGAAAGACACTTAAATAAGTGCTCAACATCCTTAGCTATCAGGGAAATGCAAATCAAAACAACTTTGAGATACCATGTTACTCCTGCCAGAATGGCTTAAATTAGTAACACCAATGAAAACTTATGCTGGAGAGGATGTGGAGAAAGGGGAACACTCCTCCCCTGCTGGTGGGAGTACAAACTTGTACAGCCATTTTGGAGATCAATATGGTGCTTCCTCAGGAAAATGGGAATCAGTCTACCATAGGACCTGACAATCCCCCTCTTAGGCATATACCCAAATAATCCACATCCATGCAACAAAGACATCTATTCACCTATTTCTTAACAGCATTATTTGTAATAGCAAGAAACTGGAAGCAACCTGGATACCCCTTAACTGAAGAATGGATAAAGAAGATGTGGCACATTTACACAATGGAATACAATTCTGTGTGGGGGGGGAGCAAAGGAATCTTGAAATTCACAGGCAAGTGGATGGAACTTGAAGAAATCATCCTGAATGAGGTAACCCAGTCGCAAAAAGAGGAACATGATATGTACTCACTCATATATGGATTTTAGACATATACCAAAGGATCACCAGCCTATAATTCAAACTGCTAGAGAAACTGGGATACAAGGAGGATTCTAAGAGATTCATATAAGGTCCCTCACAAAAGAGGAAAGGGACAAGATCTCCTGAGCATATGGGGAGTGGAGGGGCAGTGAGTGGAGAGGGAATTAGGAAACAGTGAAGGGGAAGAGAGAAAGCATATGGGACTAGTAAGATTGAATCAGTTCAAGGAATAGAGGCAAGAAGAAAGTGAGAGAGAGAGAGAGAGAGAGCATAAAAGAGGGAAAGTTTTGAATAAACACTGAACCTAGAGAAATGTCCAGAGACCTACAACACTGACCCTAACTAACAATTTAAGCAACAGTGGAAAGGCTACCATAAATGCCCTTCCCTGATAATGAGATCAACAATTAACTTATCCATGATTATAGAGCCCTCATCTAGTGGCTGATGGAAACAGAAGCAAACACAACTAAACACTGAACTGAACTGGAATCCAGATGCAGAGGGAGAGGACAAGACCAGGTTGCAGAAACACATAGAGACAGCTGACCTGAAAAAGGAGGAACTAATAGGCCCCAAACACTGACAGCTGGGAATCAAGCATGAGACTGATTCAAACCCCCTGAAAATGGGCCTCAGCTAGAGGGCCTGGGTAGTCTAAGGGACCTCGGACAGTGGAAACAGGATGTATCCCTGATGCACAAAAGGACTTTGGGAGCACATCTCCCATGGAGGTATACTCCCTTATTCTAGAGACAGGAGAGAAGGCCTAGTCCCTACTCCAAATGACTTGACAGATTTATAGGTCCCCTCCTGGAAGGCATCACCCTACATGTGGAGTGGGGGGTGGGATGGAAGGGATGGGTGGTTGAGGGACATGAGAGGGTAGAAGAGAGGGAAAGTGGGAGGGAGGGATGGATGGGAGGGATGGATGGAGGAAGGGAGGGAGGAAGGGAGGGAGGGAGAGGGAACTGGGATCTATATGTAAAATAAAAATAAGAAATAAAAAAAGTAAAATAAAGAAAGCATACCTCTTGTGACAAGAGCACAGGAAGGGATAGATTACAAACCAATTTTCTTTAAAGAACCCAAGTAAGTATACAAATCGCTTATATTCTTTCCCTATATGTGATATGATCCAGTTGACAATAAAAAAAAAAATTAGGTGTTTCAGAGTTCTGAAATTTGAGAAAGGAACATGTTAGCCAATGAAGATATATCCGACTATAGGTATTGTGAAGGACTACTCAAATACTTTTTTTGCTGAGGACAATTTATGATTGATATGATGGTTCATGTTAAGTTTTCCCAATACTCATTGGCCCAGGAAAAGCAGAGCAACAACAAATGTGCAGTCAAATGAGTTCTTTCAAGTAAGATTTTGAGGAACTTGTAGTGGGATATTCACTTTGTCTCCTTCTGTGGCACTGGCCACGCCCATTGGGGGTGGAGCCAGGGGCAGAAGTGACCTGTGGAAGGAGATCTGAGGAGGAGCCTGGAATGCTCTCTTGCTGGCAGGTTGCAGAGAGGAGAGCATCCGGTGGAACTTGCTGGTGTTCATCTGTCTAGGTTGTCATGAAGGAATGGATAGAGAATTTGTAATGGTAGAAAGTGAAGAGGTAATTTACAGAAAGAAAGCAGAAATCAGTGGATCTTGGCGTTAGTGATTAGTAATTTTGTTTAAGCTGTTTGAAAAATAAATTGAGTTTGAGATTCTGAGGTTAAGAGGGAAAGAAAAGGGACTTGGAAATTGCTCAATGGTTGAATAACTTGTTCAAGCTCAAAGATCAGAGTTCAGATCCCAGCACTCACATAAAATCTAGGCAGACATAGCTTTCCTGTATTGCCAGTCTTGAAAGGGATTCCTGGAAGACACTGCTTAGCTTGAGATGCAAGACTTGTTAGCTATAAATTAAAGTGAAGGTCCTGCCTCAACACATAAGTCCAAAGCAGTGACAGTACACAGTGTCCACCTTTGGCCCCCACCAACACATGTGCATGAGCACCTGTTCATAAATATGCAGCTATAAACACATTAAAAACTCATATTCCCAGAAACAATCTAGTTCTGGGGTATAGACAATGTTCTGGCTACAATGCAGGGACGTGTGAATAGCAATTTAGTTTAAAGTTAAAGAAATTTGAATACAAGGCTCACAGAAGGGATTGAGCATTTTTTACACTGGATAGGATATAGTGTGAAAGTCAAAGAAACAGAAAGATCATTGTGGCAGAAGTAAAAAAGAAACAGTATGAGTGATAACCGAAGTCCCCAGAGAAATGACTACTCATGTGTGGGAAGAAGTAAAGTATCTGGAGCTGATATAAGCAGAGGAAATTCCAAAGAGGACCACAGCCACACTCAAGAATCAGTTTTAGAGATGAGAAGCTTTCTTACTCTCCACTTCCTGATCCAGAGATAGGAGATATATGGGAGTATGAAAAATATCAGCAGGAGACATGCTACAATTGTGCCTGAAGATGAACATTTTTGGTTAGGCCAACAGGTAGAAAAATGTCACAAGATAGCTTAAGAAAAAAAGGATATTTTTTTTTAAAAAATTGGCTTCTTCCTAAGTGATGAATATTGGAGACAGAACTGAAATATCTATGTATAAAAGACTACATGGGATTAGCATATTGGACAAACTGAGTAGGATGTTGATGAGCACGACGCAGAGGGTAAACACTTGTTTGGAGGAGTTTCCATTTTAGGCAGTAGCAATGGCCACAGAAGACAAGAGACTAAGTGTTCCTGTGCCTATGTTTTCCACAATTAGATTCAGATATATTCACATTATAAACAAGAAGTAAGCAAGAAATACAGAGTGCTCATCATGGATGCAAGCCAAGATTTACACTGTCACTTTAGCAGAGGTCATATAGGAAAAAGTAGTGTCTTGCGGAAAATGTCAGAAGTCAAATAAAAAGGAGTAGTATGCTCTAGGAGGCTTAGGAGAAGGTTTTACTGCACTACAACTGAGAAAAAATCAGAGACCATCTGGGAAAATGCTGCCATAGACAAAGTGCTCCCTACACAAGCATGAGGGTCTGCATTCAGATGAGCATAAAAGGTGAACACACCCAGCCTGGTGTCCTGTAATCCCAAAGCAAGAGGGACAGAGACAGGACGATTCCTGGAGCTTTCTGGCCATCTGGCTAGCCAAATGATGGCCTCCATACTTGGTGAGAGAGCCTACCTCAAAAAGGAAGGCAGAGAGCAACCAAAAAAGATTCCAGATGTCAATCTCTGGCTTACAAATGAACATTTACCAACACCAAGTAAGTAAATCAGTAAATCAGAAGTGTCACAGAATTATTTCTAGTATCACACAGTAGTCAAAGGAAATTAATTCCAAATTTGAGGTTTAATGTATAGTCTTAGAAACTGAGTGGAAAGAGAGGGTCTGGTGAACAGAAGTTGGAAATGGAAATGACTTTCATGGAAATAGGGCTGTTTTAGAGTGTAGAACATGCTACATTCTCAGTAGATCACTCCTAAGAAGACAAATGGCCTGCAACTAAGACATAAAGCCATTTCTATTTTTAAAACCTTCTTCTTAAATTTATAAAAGTGATATGAGGCAATGCTTTGACATTTTTTGAGTACAATGTACAAATAAATGTATATATGCATTTTAATAGTTGTCTGAAATATAAATAACATCTGTGGGAGGACACAACTCAGTTTACAATTGATGCTAAGTTAAATTCATATATAATTAGAAAACTGTATAATTATGAAAAATCACAGTTTGAACAAAAAGTATCATGGATAAAAACAAGCTCGTGATCTTTCGATCCTTCAACAATCTCTAAAATTATCACCTGTATTTTGAAGAGGGCCTGGATCACATGCTAATTGCAGGAAGGAGTGATTTTTGCTTGCTCTTCATTGCTTTAACTAAGAGCCTGTTCCTGTTTTGTCAAGTTATCAAGCACAGATTCTACCTGGCTGGGTGCTGCCGGAAATGTGGGAAGCAACATGTTCTCCCTGCATAATCCTCAAGAAGATGCTTTTACCTTGTTGGTCAAAATAATTTCAAAGTGTTTTCCTTGAATTTGGCTATATGTACTCAAATTATCTTTTATTCAAGGGCTACTTTTTGCTCTGAAAAGGAAGAAGGAAAAGCAACTCTCAACCTAATTAATGGACTCAGGAAAGAACATTTGGGGTGATGTCAGGCTTGTTCTAAAAGTGGAACAAAAAGGGGTTGGGGGAGGGAAATAAGAGACTTTAATTATCTGAAGCAAAGTTTGAGCAAACATTCTAACATACCACTGGAATATAACTAAATCATCTTAAGAGTCTTTATTGTAACAGTTATAAAATAAATAAATATATAAATGCTAAAATTAATTTACTTGCATCGATGACAAAATCTTTAGTTTTATTCAAAAAGCGGTAGGCATTTGGTTTTCCAGCCACATCTTTGTCATAAGCACGGCTTAGTTCTGTTCCAGGAAACTTATTTTCAAGCAAATTCACAGGGTTGATTAATATCTGAATTTCTGCCACAATATTGGAAAACACTAAAGCTGTAACACAGAAAAACTTAAGTAGAACCAAGAACAATGAAATATTTTACCAACAGTCATTCCATAGGTTTGTGCTCATTAGTGAGTGCAGTTGATGAAAAGGCTGCAACTAAAACAAAACTAGAATTTATTTTTCCCTTTAAATGACATTTAGTATATTTTTTTCTGTTGGGCCTTGCATAATGAGTTTTGACCAAAGACCAAGTTATTCTATCTTTAATTTATTTCTTCTTTCAATCAGGCTGTTGAACTATTACCAAGTACAATGATTATTCCTGTCCAAAGGAAATTTCACCAATTTCCTCCTTGTTATTGATCATTTAGTGAAGGAATTTTATGTGTTGACTTAAACTACATTTTAATAGAAGGTTTATTACATTTTTATTTGAAACAACTCTTCAGTGCAATGTCTTTTCTCATTTTATTTGCTTTATTAATTTCATCATCATGGAAAAAAAGACTCTGGCTTTAGATGTGACTCATTATAGATTCAGAACTCCATACCTCCTCAGCAAAAAGCAGGAATAAAATAGTGTTAATGTCACTCCCATACTGTGAAATACTACGCAAAGGATAATATATGCGCATATACAGGATCCAAAGGAATAACCTAGTGTGGGAATTAGTCACAAACATAAGAAATGCATTATATGATAGCTACATAGTAGACAAAATGTGGAAAGCAAATAGTGCTACAAAAAGAGGATGTTAAAAAATACTAAGTGGAGACCTGCTTAAAAGAACCTAGGGCAAATTAGTTTTTTTCTCCTTGCTCATACATTTGTCCGTGTATACAAGAATAAGGAAGGAGTCAAGGATTATTAACTGAAACTAAAAGGATCCCAGTACAGACCCATTCTTCAATACCCACAGTCTCCTAAAGGCAAAAGATCAGCAAATGTAAACTCACCTCCACATATTAAGAAAATCTTGAGGATATTCATACTCAGGATAGCCTCTCCAACTTACTGACAAATGTACAACTTCACCTATTTATACAAATTCAGTCTTTATACAAGTTAAGCCAGCAGGTCAATAAGCTGTTACTCAACCATGATGACAGTAGATTTACTCTGCTTATCCGAGTGACTATGTGCAGAGTTAATACTTCAGCTCTTGTGTTTGTTCCCAAACAAATCTGCTAAGATTATCTACAAAGGCAGGATCATTACATGCCACCCATTTAATTTATACTTTTCTAGTTGATGGGTGGTTTCCTATGGAGAATTTTTGGCAAGAAGACAGGTGATCTCTTCTTTAATCCTTCTTGATCTAGAAACCCCATGCATTCTTTTGAACACTGCAGCTGACATTAGCTGTACAATCCCTCTATACCTATAGCTGCTGAGTAGTTGCAAGAAGCAATAAGACCCACCCTTAGGGAGCCTATAACCCAACCAACATAAAAAATAGATAAGAGTAACTGTACTTCCCAGAGGGAATGTACAGGGTCAATAAAAATGCATGAAAGTTCACATCAGAAGCAAACACTTTTAAAAAGAAAAATCCTCAGAGATAGCACATTTTTTTACAGCAAAATCTCCTGACATCTTATTACAAAAGGGATTTCTTATCCTTCCCAGTATTCATGTGCTTATGTACTTTTAATTATTTATATGCAGTTTGACATAATTTGGAATTATCTACATGATCTAGAATAAATGTAAAAGAATTATATTACTTAAGTATTATATTACATTGTCACACATTTATGATCATAAACAAATTAAAAATTATGTAAATATGGCACATTAAAATGTTTTCTGTCTCTCAACTATTGTAAATGATATATTTTTAATGTGAATTACTATTATTTTGTGATATTAATGAGATTAAAAAGTGAAATAAATAAAAAGCAAATAGTCTTTGTGTAAAAATTCATTTCTGTTTTATCCATTACCTATTCAAAGAGAATTTTACTTACTAAATATTTTATTAGGTACACATATTCATGTCATATAGAATACAAAGATAATACAGCTTACTATATGCATTAAAATACTTACATGAAAATTAACAAACATTCCAATTAAAGGTATGATTTTATGTTTAATATATCTTTTCTTTTTAACAATTTGCTACATGTAAACAATTTACCTTGACTATATGAACCCTGAGATCTCTACTCCCCACTTTGGCTTGCACTAAACACCTCCTGTAGATCCCCTTCACCCCATGATCTCTATTTTGTCTTCATAACTTGCTGAGTTCAATTAATGCTGCCCGTTGGGATGCTGACTGCTCTTGGTGGCTTGCTTTTGTGCAGGTAACCATAGCTTCAAGTTCCTGAGTGCAGTGGCCATGTCCAGAAGACAGTATGCTGTGGTGCTCTTCCCTGTCAGCCACTTCTCAACATTGTCACTCATTCTCATTCTTTCGTAATTCTCTCTGAGACAGTGTTAGGGTGGGGATGATGACACAAATGATTCATTTGGGGCTGATTGCAAAATAGCCACTTATTTTCTGCATAAGTGATTGCTATTTTCATTTCTTAATGGTTTTATATGTTCATATATGTGGTCAAAGTTCATATACCTGAGCTAGAGAGATGGCTTGGTGGTTAAGAATGCTCACTGTGCAACAATGAATACTAGACCTTGGATACCTGGCAAGCCAGGTTCTGCACCTTGATAACTTCAACTCCAAGCAGAGTACAGACATTGTGTGATAGTGGGAATTTCCAGGCTTTCAGGCAAGCCTAACAAAGGAGAGCCCTGGGTGAGGCAGGGTATGATAAAAGAGCCATGTAATGTTCTTCTGGCTACCATTGGCAGACACAGATGTGTACACACGTATGTACATTCACACAGATATTAAGTAATATTTAAAATTTTTATTTTGTGTATATTTGCAAGTTACTACAGTTGGAAAGGGTGCCAAACATATCTCAGAAATACAGACATAATGGAATAAGTGGAGTGTTTGGCAAATAGTAAACAAATACTCAACGGTATTGAATAGCACTGAACAGCAACAGTTGTAAAACAGTGAAAGGTTTAAAATTTACTGACATATTCCATTCAAAATCCCCCTCCTCATGTATGAGAGCTTGTCTAGTGTTCAAATTAGCTATGATAAACAAGGGAAGATGGGTTTAAAATTCTCCCCCTAGTCGAGAAGCTTTCTACAATTAATGTCTGAAGAAAGAAAAATGAGTTTTCTCTAATAGTGCCATTGGGTACATCATACTCACTACAGGGCAAACTGTGCGACCATGAAGCAGTCATTCAACACAAAACAGAATACATGGTTGTTTTTGGCATGCTTTGGTTTTGTATCTCATGAATAATTGCTTTTGTTTCTTTTGTCCATTTTTGTTATATTTTTTTATGAGGGATAGAAAGAGTGGGAGCATGAAATCGGGTGGGTAGGGAGGTCAGGAGCACCTGGGAAGATTTGGGAGAGGGGAGAAATATGCCCCAAATACATTGCATGTAAAAAAATTTTTTAAAAAATTAAAAATAAAAGGATACATATATATATTTCAAATATGACTTTCTGTAATATGAGTTTCTTTATAAAAAAAAATAAGTTGCTTTCTTATTCCTCCTTAAATGACACATATATGTTTAAAGGACTTATATAGACATAAGGTGCTTGTACATTATGGAAAATAATAAAAGATGCTTTAAATTCATATATAAGGATTGTTGCTTAATAATAAAGACTTGACATTGTATTGGCATTGAAAAATTAGCTATTTATTCTAATCTTCTTTTACTGTGGTGGTTTGTTTATGTGTATGTTTCTGCCTTACTTGACACAAATTCTAAGCATGTTTCTAATTTCTCTGAGTGTTTACTGACTTCCTTTGCTTTGGCACTGGTTCTGGATTCAGATTTGCTAGATGTAATCTGTAGGTGCATTATCACTGTTTCAGAACTAGGGGGCAATCCAAGTCCAAGTTTCTCACCTCTGCACTATTGGTGCTTATTCATGAACAAACTAAGAAAGTGCCTAGAGAGATTGTTCTCTTCTCACAAGCCTCATCTTGAGGAAAGAGTAATACAGATACATCATGCATTTATGGGTTTATGGTCACAGTATAAGTTTCTCCCTGCCTTTGGGCAATGATAAACTAACTCCAGACTCCAGTATCATAACTGTGGTTACCAGAATCCTTCTGCTGTGTCTTACTATGTGCCAAATACCTATAAAGATGAGCATGGCACTAGAGTCACATTAAAACTTTCCCACTGAAGTTGACTTTTTTTTCCCCAGACTATTGTCCCCTGGCACAAGTTTCTTGGCAGGGGTAGAAATTCCATTAGTGGAGGCTATATGCCTTGCACAGGTACCTGAGATGTTCTAGAGTCCCTGTGCTCAGGCTGCCTCAAAGGGGTCACTGTCCGGATCTGCACAGGGTAAGGTTCTATTTACTTCATTAGCACCACAGTCCAGCTTCAAGTCTTGTGTTTAACAATTTGTCCTACCCACTGTGAATGGGCTCTAGTATGCTATTATGCTGCCAGAGGTTTAGGTAGTATTGATTAAGACTGTCTGTTCCCACACAGACTTTTATTATCCTGATTCTTATATGCGAAAAGAAAGGCATGTTTTCAATGCTGTGTAAAACCCACACTAATTTAAATAGCAGATCAAAACAAATCCATCCAACTGGGCCACCGATCTCTCTGACTGTTGCTTGGGCAGTTTTAGAGCTCGTCTACATGCACTGGCATTATGGCAGCTATACTGTTCAAGGATGGAGGAAAGAAATGGAAACAGCCCTTGGTCACTGTAATGAACTCTCACCTAGATCAAGCATGATCCCTAGAGTCGCTAGGAACTGCCCATTCTTCAGAGGGGGACAGATGTGTCACAAGCCTACTCCAAAAAAACAACTCAACTAAAACTGGAATAATTTTATCAATGTACAGGTTTCCAAATGAAGTTTTAGTAGCTCTAAAAATTGTCATTTATGGATTCTAGTTTTCTTATGAGGGATTTCTCTTTCTATTGGATGTTGGATCTTTTTGTGACAGCCTTGATTAGGAGCCTATATCCTATTCCTTATCAAGGGGAAATTTCCTCCTACTTTGAGACTCCAGACTGAAATACCACTTAAGGTTACCAACATTGAGCTGTAATCATTTCTTGAGTTATTGAATAATTTAATACAGATGGCATTTCCAGTTTTTTATTCAAGACCCTCAGAACTTCAGAATGAGCAGGATGGTTCTTTGATAGTTTAATCAATTTGAAAATTCAGGCTTCCACTGACAACTAAGAAGGGTATAGGTAACTCAGCTTGTCCTAGGGCTATATATACGTTGAAACATAGCTATACTTCTACCAGGATATAACAATTTCTATTGTAAAATAAAATTCATTAATAAATGTAACAAAACTATGCAAGAATAAGCTCGCAACAAACTTGCATATGGCACTAACAGTGAGCTACCAGAAAATGAAAAGATCTCCCATGCTCTTGGATAGGTAGGATAAACTAGTAAAAATGGCAATCTTGCCAAAAGCAATCTATAGAGTCAATGCAATCCCCATTAAAATCCCAGCAGTTATTCACTGACCTTGAAAGGATAATAATCAACTTTTATGGAAAAACAAAAGACCCAGAATAGCTAAAACAACCCTGTACAATAAAGGAACTTCAGGAGGTATCACTATTCCCAACTTTAACTCTACTACAGAGCTATAGTCCTGAAAACAGCCTGGTATTGGCACAAAAATAGACAAGTAGACCAATGGAATCAAATCGAAAATCCTGATATTAACCCACACAGTAAATATGTAAGTCACCGAGTCTATGACACTGTTTCATATATGAGCTTATTGCTTCATCTTCCTTGACATCAATTTTTTTCATTATAATATATGGTAAGCTAAAACCATGACCATAGAACTCTTCTGAAGAAAATATGAAGTCATACATAAAATAAGTTAGCACAGTACAGGATATGCAAGAATTATTCCACAAACATTTGCTGTTATTTTGGAGTTACTTAGGATATCTCATTAAATAAGTCAAGTTCTATATAAGTATTTTGTATTCCTTCATACTGAATACCCCATGAGATCATGATTTAAATATTTTTGGAAGTAACCTACCCTATTCTAAGCTCTGTTCTATATCAATGATAATAGTGAGATTTCTGTGTAATTTTACAAAGATTCCATAAAGAATGAACAGCTTTTTATACATGTGTCTGCAGGGACCTCATGGATAACTGATAACTCTAGATGGTTGCCTGCATGGTGCAATCCACCTTCTATACCCACCATCAAACAGTTCTAATTTGAAAACCAGATTATGTCACTTTTCCATTAAAATGTTCTTCCTACAAAACTCTCAAATAACTTAGAATATAGACTTCTGCTCTTCACTATTTTCTCTTTCCAGGCACAGTGTATCCAGTAAAATCTGGGCTTTTCGTGTGTGTGTGTGTGTGTGTGTGTGTGTGTGTGTGTGTGTGTGTGTGTGTGTGTGTGCTCAATCACAGATACAGTTCATTTCACAGAAATTCTACTCTTCTCTTTGCTTACTTTCCTGTGAAATTTACTCATCTTTTCAGGAACAAAATCAAACATCATTTTATCTATGAAGCTGGTTTTGATTTCTACAGTTGCAACAATGTCTTCTTCCTATCATTCATGATAGCACATATAGGAAGTGTGTCATAAGTAGCATACATGAGACTTTATTGTCTATCATATTTTTCTCCTAGTTTCAGTAAAGAGACAGGTTTACTTTCTATTTTCTTTGTCTTTAATGAACAACAGTACCATGATACTGTCAGTTAAATTCTACCACTATAAATTTCTCACTATGGGTTATAAATAAGTAAAGTCTTATAGATTCTTATATTGAATTCTCTAACTGCATGGAAATTACATCAAACAAATTATTGCCACAGTGTTTTGAAAGTGAACATTTTCTCTTCATGGAACGTTTTCATCTTGGATATCCCTGAGTCTTAATTCCTGAACTCTTTCATGTTTGACTCATATTTTCTTATTTTAAGGTTACCTAAGTCATATGATTCCTTCTCCTTGTTTTTCTCTCACTGTCTGATATTTTTTCATAGTACTCACTGTCCTTTAACATATTATGTAATTGATGATTGTTGAAAGTATGGCATCTGTGGTCTCTTAGTAATTGGTATTAGGTAAGCCATTCTAAAGAAAGGATATTTTTTTTTCTTCTCTTCAAGAAGGTCTCTTTATGAACTGGAAGAAGCCTAGGCTTGTCATTAAAATAATTACTTGGGGAAAAGCTATAGAAAAGATTTTGACACCCTTTTGAATTCAGTTTCATATATTAAAAATGTATTCAAGAAATTGGTAAGATATTTATTTATGATATTGGAATGTATTCAGCATGCCCTGCACCTAGTTAGATGATAGTTACTAGACAAAGTAGATATATAGGATGACAATAGTCTTATACTATGGATTTTTAATCTTTATATTATATTAATATACAGAGACACTTTGTATCACTGTGAACAAAACACTCAGGACAACTTCAAAGGAACACATTCATCTATGTCCCAGTCTCAGATCATGTGGCCCCATGCACTCATGAGGAACATCATGGCCAAGAGAGTATGTGACAGATCAAAGCTCTCAAAGCAAACAAGAAGACACTGTAGGATGAAAAGAGCCAAGGAAAAATATCCCGATTCTGAATTGACCTCAGGATCAGGGCTTGAAATCACACTAATCCCTGAGCTTGCCCCTGAGTCAGGCTGCAGAATCACATCAGTCCCTAAAGTCTCTGAGCACAGAGTACCACCACTACATAAGCATGAAATCCCATGAATCTCTGAGCTTCCCCCACAATCAGACCATTAAAATCTACCAATCACAAGCCACCCTTGAAAATTATCTTCCCCCAAGAAACCCTATATAATGTCAGTACCCTGTTCAGTTTGCTGCTGTATTTGTTTTTTTTTTTTTTTTTTTTTTTTTTTTTACTTGAAGCAGCCACCCTCATGGAGACTTCCTTCATAATAAATCCCTTGAGTGAGGTTTGTTGTGCAATGTGACATTTTCAAAGTAGAGCCCAACTTTCACTAGAGCCAGAGCACAGCAGAACTCTAACACTTTTGCTGGAGAAACTTTCCCTGTGTGGAACAGACCTGTAACACTTGATCTGAGCAGAGCTGTAACACTTCTCCAGAGCATGGCTAAATCGGAGCAGAGATGTTACACTTCTCCAGGGCACAGAGGAACAGAGCTGTACCAAATTCACTGGTAAACCCTCTCCTGATGGAGCAGAGTTGTTATACTTGCATTGGATAAACATTTCCCTGGAGCAGAGCTATAAGCTACTACACTTACTTTGTGGTATTCCTTGGGTCTGGCCTTCCAGAATAACTCCCATCCAGGCTTACATATAACAAGACACAGGTTGTTCTCAAGTTTCTCATACCATGGTTCACTTGCAGTAGATAGGAACCTACCTCCTAAAATTTCCAAAACTTCACAAAATAGTGCTACCAGCTGGAGATGAAGAATTCAACACATGAGCCTAAGAGAGAACTTTCATCCTCAAATGGTAAGACACACATTGTGTTTATTTATGTGGGTTTCTGAAAAGCACTCAACAAACATATGTTATAGCATAAAAGTTTCTTAGGATACATCCTTCAATAACACAGAGATCTAAACTGGAGTTTTATGGATCTTCTACTTGTACACCCCCATGAAATGCTTGATTAAATTTTTTTTGGAAAAAAAACGTGTATTTCTGAGCATATGAACCAAGTACAAAAGTATATGAACTCCTTAACATTTTAAATGTGAAGTACTAGTAAGTAAATAAATTATGCCCATGGCCCTACTTAAACCAGAGTCTGTGTTCATGTCTCTAGTTACCAATGATAGCCAGATATACACCCAAGGTCTGGGCTACCAACCACAAAGGGCCATGTTTGTGTCCAAGGACCAGGCTGCCTATGAGGCCATACGGATCTGAGTGGTCTGTGCTGCCACCTCAGGCAATGATGACATCCAGGCCCATCTGCTGCTGAAGAACATGCCTGGATCTGTGGCCATACTGAAACCAGGATCAGTGTGTATGTCCAATGCCTATGTTGCCTTCAAAGGCCACATGGAAACCCAGAGTTTCAGATGCTTCCTGGGGCCTTGTGGATGTCCAAGGGCCATGCTGCTCCCAAAGACATGCTTATCTAAGTGGCCTGTCCTGCCACCCAGGGCCATGGTGTCATCCAGGACTGAGCTACTGCTGGGGGCCACATCTGAGTCCATGGTGTGCTGAAGCTAGGGTCTATATTGATGCCTGTGTCCTATATTACCACCGGGAGCCAATGCAACCATGCATGATAAAATCATAGGGTTGGATCAGTTTCTTTGAGTCCTTACAAGTCCAGATTAGTTGATTCTGTAAGTCACCTTGTAATGTCCTAGACACCTATGACTCCTACACTCTTCTCTCCCCCCCCCATCATCTGCAGGAATCCCTGAGCTCTAGCTAATGTCTGGCTGTGGGTCTGCTTCTCTTTCCAACAGTTACTGGATGATACCTCTCTGATGACAATTGGGCTTGGCACCAATCTATAGTACAGCAGAATATTATTAGGCATCATTCTATTATCATTTTTATTCTTCTAGTTATGTTTGATTCTATCTTGGATAACAGTCACAGAACTCTGTATATATGTTGGTTAGCTTGGTCCTCTTGTGTGACTCCTAACAGTGGGAACAGGGGCTATCTCCAACTCTTTTACTGGCTTTTGGAACCCTACTCCTCATAGTGGGTCACTTTGCCCAGCCTTAATACATGGAGAGGTGCTTAGTCTTACTGCAACTTGATATGCCATGTTTGTTGATATTCATGGGAGACCTGTCCTTTCCTAAACAGAAACAGAGGAGAAGAGGATTAGGGGATTGAAAGAGACTTGGGCAGGAATTAGGAGGAGAAAAGGAATGGCAAATCACATTTGGGATGTAAAATAAATTGTAATAAGATTCTTTGTCCTGACTGGTCCTGACACCCTTCAGCCCCAAAAGAACATACTGATGTTATAAAACTGTTGGCTGGTGGCTTGGCTAGCTCCATCTTAATTATTAACCCATTTCTATTAATCCTTGTATTTACAGGTGGTCTTGCTTACTGGAGAATACCTGGTACATCCTCTTCCTGGGCTTTACATGACGACTCCGTCAGCCTCTATTTTCCAGAATTCTCCTCATAACCTAGCCCTGCCTGGCCAATCAGTGTTTAATTCATCAACCAATAAGGGAAACATATACACAGAAGGACATCTACCCTCAATAAATAAATAAACTCATTTTATAAAAGAAGAAAAGAAAGAAAAAAATCATAAGTCCATGCTGAGCCAGCTCCACCTTTCACTGACCCTGGGAAAGTTAGTCCTGCCCTTTGCTGGACACTGCTTCAAGAGAGCTTGCCAAGACTGTCATGGGAAACCTGTCCCCACCCATGCTCTTAGAATGATGGCCCCACTCCTCACCACTTGGGGAGAACTGGCACTGATGGCATGGGCATATGAGAGTTGGCTGGTTCACCCAGGCCCACACTGAAGTCTTGGGTTGGCTCACCCTAACATCTACCACATCTGATCTGCTGGAGCATGGGAAAGAACTGGTCCTGTGGAACTATATTTAAAGAATCTCCATGACTAGGGGCAGCCATGGGATGTCTGGGAGGAATTTTGGTGAGGGTCCAGTACTGATGGTGTGCTAGAGGCCAGAAGCCTTGAACCAGACCAATGACTCATTGCAATAAACATTTTCAAATAAAGATCTTGGTTCTCAATGCCATTAGATGAATGAAGAGGTGTTGGAGAGATGAGAAAAACAAATGAAAGAGGTTTTATTTTGTTGTTTGGTTTTAATTTTGATTTGATTAAATTTTTAAAATTTTCTTTTTGGGGACACTGCAAGGGTGAAAGAAGGGACTGAGAAATGAGGGGAATTGGGGTTCATGATGTGAAATTCCCAAAGATTCATTAAAAAATTTTGTTTAAAATACATTAATTATGACATCAGCACAAATAAATACCTTTTCTCCTCTCAATATCTGTTAGTTCCTTTGGAATATAATATTTGTAAATTATCTTTAAAAGTCAAAAATTGAGATAAGCAACAGAATGTATGTTACAAGTAGCCAATTAGTTTGTGCTCTGGAGAAGCTGAGATGAGCAGGGGAATGGATACTGGGAAGGGAAAGAGAGTCAACTCTGCTGTCCATTCTGAGACACTGGTGCCTGAAAAAATGCCTGAAAAAAAATATAGAGCTAGGTAAAGAACACAAGCCCTTTGAACCAATGGCTTTAGTAACCCCTGGAGGAAAAAGCAGTTTATAATTAGTTTTTGAATTATTATTTAATATCACAACTGAGACAAATTCCCATCTATCATATGAATCCTTTCATATGAGATATCAGACTACATGTTTATTTAGGGCCACACAATTTACTTGAGCAGGATTAGGAGACCTTTCATTTATTTACTCACTATTTAGTTTTTCAGTGTATTTTTAATTACCTTTTTTTTCCTGAGATGTACAAAAATACTGTAAAAAAAAAAAACCTTGCTAATTTAGCTCTCATAGAAGGAGAATACAGTCTAGGGACACTCTGTGGTCTTATCTTTCCTTAATATTGTTCATGTTGGCAAGTATGAATTAGGAGGGAAAACAAAGGCCGATAATTTTTTTTTCTTTTCTGCTTTTCTTACATACTCTTTTCAAACTCTTGTCATTAAGATCTTGAATTCCTCATGCTAGAAATTACTATATGGATTATATCTAATTAATGTGTCCCAGAAAAAAGGAAGGTTTGGTGGAATTCAATTGACACAGACATTGATGAATCAATGCAAAGTCAGTCTTACTTGTCCTCAGCTCTCTGCCGAGTCTCATTTCAATGCATTCCATTCTTTTGGGAGTTTGAAAAGGAACATACCTCACCTTTCAATTTACCTCAGTTTGGTATTTTATATGACTAGTCTGATATATTTATCAAAAATGTGATTGCATATTGATACTTTTATCTCCTGTCTCAAATTACAAATGCCTTAAATTCAGAATAATTTTAGCTTCACTTTCTATCATTTGTACCTTGTATATAATTTGCAGTTTAGTGGATAATAGAACAATGACTGCATATATAAAGTATATGAATGAATGAGTGACTGAAGGAAAATATGACTAAACTATTAAATAATGGTTTTAGATCTTATTATGACCAGCCATGAATTCAGCAACCCTCAATTTCTTTACCATCAAGTAATTAAAGGGTAAAGGGGATAACACTGAAGCATTACTGAGGCAAAACCCATTTTCTGAAAGAAAACTGAGTTGACTGATGATAATGAATTGCACATACCAATATAAAACCATGCCTCCCTTGTTAAATTCAAAGATTCAACAATGCAGTTGTCATCCCCACAGGACAGTCATCAGCTCAGGCTAGTGGCATTTTCTAGTCAAGACATGACAGCTTCCACTTTGTTTTCTAACACATACAATACAACATTCATTTTCAGTGTGTGAAGTTGAACCTCAATTCAGTAAGTTTTATGAGAGTCCACCCTGCTACTGTGCTAAAAGTCTCAGTGAATGAAGTAGTAGACATTTCAATATAGAGGGAAGGAATGGGGTTATGTAAAAATAAGACATATATAGTTTAAGAGTGAGAATATGGTTGTTCTTATCTAGAAGGTAAAGAAGTTCTGCAATAAATTAAGTCTACATAGGAACTCTGGATTCAGAACTCTGAGGCAGAATCTCACTAGAGTCTAGAAGCTGCTAAAACTAGAGAAACAGGGACAATAACAATTATAATAATATGGATCCAACTCTCGTATGTATTGTAATGATTATGTACAATCTATATTGAGGCTCAGTGGAATAAAAAGAATTAAGAGATGTCTATACATACATAGGCAGTTTTAATAGACTATGACAAGTTCCCAGAAACTACTGAAAGAATGGGGCATGTTGGCAGAGGGTGATGAATATTTGAGAAAATCTGAGACACAAAGGAGCACAAGAGTAGGATTCCCTATATCCAACTCTCAGGGGCATGTCCTGGTTGGGTAGAACTGCTTAGCATGAAATTAGGCATCTCAAATGTATGTCCTTTTTGCCTTCAAATGTGCATAGTACATTGCACCTGATCCCAAAAGCTGTAAGAGTAGACATGGGAGGGAGTGGTCTATAGTAAAGGGAGATACTGGTCCAATACAATTGCTTAGGACACAAAAGTTAATATAACTATAAAAGCTATGTATGTAAGTGCCCATAAGACACTTTGAAAAGGATACTTGGAGATTACTATACAGGTAACTTTGTGATATTGACTAGGAGTGTGTCACATAAGATAATTGTGATTATGCTGTATGTGTGCACACATGCACAAAACAATCATCTGATATCCATGTAAGGAGTAAAGATTTCCTCCTGCCGCCAGTCTAGTCCCGCCGCCGCGCCAGCCCCAATTAACACACAGAGACTCTGTATTTGACATGATGCTGTTGGCCAGGTACTAGTTTCTTATCAGCTAGCTCTGCCTTAATTATTAACCCATTTCTGTTGATCTATGTATTTCCATGTGGCCTCATTTTACCAGGGAATACAGCAGGCATCTCATCTCCCCAGTCTCTCCATCTTGACTCCTCCTTCCTCCTTCCTCTTTCCTCCTTGTCTCCTAGTCCCTCCTCTCTTGTTTTCCTATTATTGGCCAACAGTGCTTTATTCATTAACCAGTATGAGAAACATATATACAAATGCATCTCCCATCATATCCACACATGTATGTATGCAATATAAGCATATATGTCAATGTTTTCTATTTGAAGATCTCTACTCTCCTGACTTTTCTTATTAGAACAAGAGGAACATTATATTCACCAATACCAACTTCCCCTTTTCCTTCCTATACTAGAAGCCATCTTTGGCCTTTCTGTTTTGTTAGAGGTTTTTATCCTTTTTTTTTTCACTAGGTGTGGCCAATGAGATATAGAAGAAATTACTATATGAAATTCCCAACTTAGTACATAAAAAAATTTCCACATGAGCCTACAAATTTTCTGATGATCAAATATAGAGGAACCTTCAGAGAATTCAGAGGGTCCTAGACTGATACAGTCACAGGACCTTACAAACCTGGATCCCTGGGTAATAATATGAAAAGTTGCCCACCAAACAGAAATGCCTACTCTAAATGTGAGTGAAATAAAATGAATGTCACATCATAGGTATTTGAGGATTACTTACACAACCAAATATTTTGAAATGTCATCTGCTCACACCTTTTCAACAGATTATATCTCTCTTGGTGTATGAAAGTAAGAGGGAGAGGGAAAAAGAAAGCAACAGTCTAGTTGTCTTGCTGAAACCAGACACCACAGCAGACTTTGTTCACAAGTAAGTAGTTACTTGAGCTGTTTCACAACAGTCATTACTTGAGCCTTTGCACTGTCTACCTGAGAAATAGCTAGGGCTCTGTCTTTGTCTGCTCTCCATCTGTGAGAAAGTTGACCTGCTCTCACTCATATTCCAGCAATACTGTTAAAAAATCACTACACACTCACCAGTCTGTACTTTTCTTCCTAAAACAGGGTGCTGACCTAAAAGGAAAACAGGTTTAGGCTACATCTACACGGGTGACCATGTGTGGCATAAAATAGACTTTCCAGCATGCGTTTATTTGGCAATGACTTAAAAGTACAACCAGATGTTTTCATGGAGAACGGTTCTTTTAGCCACAAGTGTTTCCAATTTAAATACATTTGTTTTGACTCTGTTTTGCTACAGATGGAAAACATCCATTTTCTTTCTTTCCAGTGGGGATAGACAGTGAACGTTGGCAAGTCTCATAGAGAATGATTACCAGCATAGACAAAACTTCAGTGAAAGCTCTATTTCCATAAGGAGATTTTTTTTTTAAAGACAACTTTGCATGTTAAATAGGTTGACTCTTTTAAAACAGTTTCATCCCTTTAACTCATACCGTAAGTCTTACACATCTGTATGTGTTCCATCTCAAGGACCTATCTCACTCTTCAGTGATAAGTCTAATGGATCTATTTGGAATGGCAGCATAGCTTCTGGGCAGGACATCAATAGCTACTGCAAACAGATACTTAAGATTTTATTGAGAGTATATTATATGGAGTGTTTTATAAAATTTACTCAAAAATGGCAAGATGAAAGTAACAAGAATTTTAAAGAACATTTTGAAAATACCAGAAAAAAAATGTTTTCATTCTTTGGGAACAAACCAATGTGTACATGGCAAAATCTAGCAGGATCTTGGCAAGAGTTTACATTTTTCTTTTAAAAACCTAGGAGTTATATTTTAACTCATAAAACACATAGTTTTCTTCAATCAAATTTTCTTTGATTTTCATTTAAAATCTGTTATTTGTGAGACAATTCTAAAAGAAATATTTAAAATTTTCATTCTTTCAGTCTAAGGATATTAAAATGAATAAAAAGTCCAAGAACTCTACTGATGGCAAAATTGTCATGATTATTTTCCCTCAGTCTGGTGTATAATGCTTCCATGATCAGGGATACACAGTAATTAGTTTTAAACTGCAAAGTCTATAAAAGGAACTATAGATACTATACTGTTTATTAATTTTGTTAATAGATTGAAGTAAGAAACATTCTATTTTCCTACTAAAAGTGCTTCAGGTAAGATGTCATTCTATGTGGAAAGTATTCATAGTAACGGCTTTCAGTTTTCCTTTCAATACAGCATTAATCTTTATCAGATATCTTTTAATTATTCTCTTCTGTAATGCGTTTTCCAATGCATTCTTGGTAATTAAAACAAAAGTCCAGCTTCTAAAATCCATTATAATATACTCTTGATCTTGGTTAGCTACTTAGCTATTACCATCCAAATCTTTTTACGTTTTTAAAGATATTTATTCATGTAACTGGACTTGCCATAGATACCCGCTGGAAGAAACTTAGGCTTCTCTTAGATCCAGTTACAATGAACACTGTGAGACCCTGGCCCCAGGGCAGTGTCTCCAGTGGCTCTCCCAGCTTAATACCACCATCAAAAGACTGGTTCTTGCCAGACCACAGAGTTGGACAACATTATCCCTGTGTAGTGTAGTCATACACTGTTTAGATGACCCATTAGAACCAGCTGTTGGCTCAGAGAAAAATGAATTAAGGGGCATTTTGTAGAACATTGTGAAATGGTCTTTGCCATTTTCTCTGCTAATATTTGGGAAAGACAAAAGCAGTGTTTCTCCATTTAGATTTTCCCTAGATTTGTGTTCCATTTAATTTGTGAATGATAGTGAAAAGTTAAGATATTCTTTATTTACTACTACTTGATTTTAATGTAGTATGCATTCTTGGAGTTTCCAATGAGAGAATAAAACTCTTCCACTTCAGCTAAAGAATAATTTATGTTACATTTAGTTTAAAAATCTCAAAGACCCTATTTTTCTATAAAGTTTACCATATTAAAGTTACTGTCAAGTGCTATCATTATCAGAAGGTATCATTTTTCCTTTTAAAAAATCTGTCAATTGTTATTGAAATATCTGTCTTAAGTTAAAGTATAGTCTTTATGGTGTTGCATATTTGAAATACTACCACAGTATGTTTTCTAGTACATAAAATTCAAATATATCTCCTATATAACAGCTTTCAACCACACTTTTTACATTTTAAATGTGGGGAAAAAATGTCAATAAGATCCTAAAACAATCACTAAGTAATTTTGTTTGATCATTGTTTCAAAATATGTCAAATTTCTAAAACTATTAATAAACAAGCACTCACAACCATTTTTCCAAGTAAAGATTAAAATTTTAAATTAGAGAATGCAATTGTCTTGTTTTCTGGCTTTGCTCATGTCTGTATTTCCAGAGCAGCATGACTTCATTCCAATAACTCCTCTTTTCTGGCATCATTACTTTATCCTGGATATTTGCTTTGTATCCTTTGGTTTAAGTGCTTCAGATAAGTGTTTAAAAGTGAAATATTCATAAAGTCACTAGCATATCAGTAACTTTTTCTTCTGAAGTGGGTGTTGAACTTTCCATATTTACCGGCAAAGAACTAACCTGCTTTCATAAGTACACTTGGACCCTTAAAACTTGAAATTCACAACCATTCAGTTGATATCAACTCTACGTGTATCTGAAGCACAGATGTGAAAATCAAGGTGCTATGCTCTGATAGAAGGGGAGGGGATCCTGAGCTTTAACTTTTAACTAAGAGCATTTTGGTGATGTCATTTTTCTTATATTGAATTTAGAAAACTGTTGCTGAAATACAGGGTGCAAAAAGACTGAACTGGTGAATGTAACAAACAAGAATTTTCTTGCATATATGACATCATGGACTGATGGGAATCCTTTGGCTCAGCATCTGGTATATGGTGATTAATCATGAACAATCAAATTGGAAGATCTTGATTAGGTAAAACTGAATAACTACAGAAAGTTAAAACATCCTAGAATAATGACATGTTAAATGAATGAAAGTCATGGTTTTAAAATCCAGAATATTTGTCCTTGAAATCCATTAATAAACTACAGAGAAATAAAGTTTTGTCATTTTCACAATAAAGAATAATTTAAAATTTAATATGTAAATATGTATGAGCCAAAAAGTACAAAATGAGATCTGAACAAAGATTCAAGAGAATAAATGAAGAGTGGAAACTTAAGATAGCAATTAATTGCTTTATGACTAATATTTCAGTTACTTATAGCATTGTTGATATAAATTTAATTTTGGAGAAAATGGGAAAAATTAATAATACAGTGAGGTATCCAGAAGTAAATATGCCTTAAGATTTTCATTACAATTGAGTTCTACTGCACCCTCTCCATCCAATGGAACCCTTAGGAGTTGAACTTGAAATTTTATCAATATTTTTAAAGCCAATTTTCTTTATTCTTATTTCATTTGCACTGGGAGATTCTAAACTTGGTGAATAATAATTCAATCATGAATCTATATTAATTGTTAACTTGAGAATTACTAGATTGAAGACAAAGATGGTACTAGTTAATAATTACAAATGCTTTTGAAGCAAATGCTAACATCTTTGCTTAAGATCTGAAAGTTAGATCTGGGGCCTGCCCTCACCTAATCTTTGCCCCCCCCCACTGCCTTCTGCCTGAGGTAACTATAGGACCAGTACAGGCCTAATATCCCCACATCCCTTCCTTGGAACTCCCTTGGGTCAGCTCTGCATCTTGACACCCCTATGATTTTGGCCTGAATGATCCTGTTCTGGCATGCTGGACCATCCAGAGCCTGACTTGCCCTCGTCCTTGGCCCTACTGGGACCACAGCATAGGGGAAGTGTTTGGCCTCATATGTCATTTGGGTCCCTTCACCTCCCTTCTGCCTAAGATCATCTGGAGCCTACCTTCCCTACGTCATTGCTATGCTAAGGTCTTTGCTTGAGAAACCTCCAAGAGAGCTCAGATCATGCAGAGGTAATGACATCAAACACCTGACCCACTTACAACCATCAGGAGAGGAAGGTAGAGAGAGTGAGAGAACCCCATCTGTACCAACTGGAAGAAGCAATGGAAAGATAGTACAAGAAAGAAAACACCCACCAATAGAAAAACCAGTATGACAGCACCAGAATCTAGGGACTCTCCATCAGTTAGAATTGAACACACCAAAGCAGATGAAGCAAAAGGAAATAACCTAAAAAAAAATAGCTTCATGAAAATTATAGAGGCCCTCAAAGATGATATGAGAAAATCCCTTAAAGAAATGTAAGAAAAAGGACCAAAAAACTGGAAGAAATAGAAGAAATAGGATACAAGGTGTATTCTAAGAGATTCATATAAAGTTCCTCACAGAAGGGGAAAGGGACAAGTCCCCCAGAGCACAGGGGAAGTGGGAGGGCGAATGGAGAGAGAAGCAGGAGAAAACGAGGGGGAGGAGAGGAACGTATGAGTGACTAGGAACATTGAGTCAAGGTAGGAATAGAAGGCAGAAGAGAGGTAGACAGAGAGAGAGAGAGAGAGAGAGAGAGAGAGAGAGAGACATAAAAGAGGGAGCCATTATTGGTTTGAAGAGAAAACTGAACCTAAAGAAAGGTCTAGAGACCTACAAGACTGCCGCCAACTAACAATTTGAGCATCCGTGGAAAGGCTACCATGAATGCCCTTCCAGAATAGTGAGATCAACAACTGACTTATCCATGGAGCCCTCATCTAATACCTGTTGGAAACAGAAGGAAACACCCATACCTAAACACTGAGTCGAACTGGAATCCAGATGCAGACAGAGAGGACAAAACCAGGTTGCAGAAACACATAGAGACAGCTGACCTGAACAAGAAGGAGCTAACGGGCCCCCAGACTGATAGCTGGGAATTCAGCATGGGACTGACTCAGGCCCCGCTGAATATGGGTCTCAGCCAGAAGGACTGGGCAGTCTAAGGGATCACAGACAGTGGAAACCAGGATGTATCCTTGGTACACAAAAGGACCTTGTGAACACATCCCCCATGGAGAGATACTGCCTTAACCTAGAGACAGGAGAGAAGTCCTAGGCCCTACTTCAAATGACTTGTCAGATCTTCATGACCCCACCTAGATGGCATTGCCCTTCATATGGAATTGGGGTGGGGGGATAGGAGGGGAGGGTGGTCAAGGTGCATGTGAGGGGGCAGAGAGGGTAAAAGGGAGAGAGGGAGAGAGAGGGAGGGAGAGGGAACTGGGATCGACATGTAGAATAATAAATTAAATTTAAAAAATTAAATTAAAACAAAACAAACAAAAAAAGAAATGAAAGGGGGAACATAACAACAATTTTCAGATCATACTTGGAAAACATGTACTCCACAAAATTTTAAAAACTCAAAGGAAATTGACAAAATTCTGAATAGCTATCACTTACCAAAATTAAATCAAGAACAGATAAGCAATTTAAATAGATGTATAACTTTTAATGAAATAGAAGCAGTACTCAAAGGCCTCTCAAACAAAAAAGCACAGGGCAAGATGGGATCAGTGCAGATTTCTACCAAAAATTTGAAAAGAGCTAACACCAATACTCCTCAAATGGTTCCACACAACAGAAGCAGAAGGTGCATTACCAAACTTTTTTAATGAGGCACAATTACTGTAGTATACAAGCCCCACAAAGACACAACTAAGAAAGAGAACTGCACACCAATATCCCTCATGAACATTAATGAAAAAATACTTATTAAACTACTGGTAAGTCAAAGCCAAGAACACATCAGAGAAATCATGCACCATGACCAAGTAGGCTTCATCCTGGGGATGCAGGCATGGTTCAACATTCAAAAATCCCTCAGCATAAGCCACTATATGAACAAACTGAAAAAGAAAAACCCCCATGATCATCTCACATAATGCTGAAAAATCCTGTGACAAAATCCAACACCCTTTCATGATATAGGTCTTGCAAAGACCAGGGATAACGGTAACATACCTAAACATAATAGAAGTAACATACAACAAACCAACAGCCTACATAAAATATCTCTTCAAGTACTTGAAGTTCTAGCTAGAGCAATAAGAAAACAAAAGGAGATCAAGGGGTTAGAAATTGGAAAGGAAGAAGTCAAACTTTCACTATTTGCAGATGATATGATAGCTTACATAATAACATAAATAAATAACTAAATAAACTCTACCAGGAAATTCCTACAGCTGAGGAACACCTTCAGCAAAGTGTCAGGATACAATATTAACTCAAAAAAAAAAAAAAAATCAGTAGCCCTACTATATACAGATGACAAAGGGGCTGAGAAAGAAATCAGAGAAACATCACCTTTTACAATAGTCATAAACAACATAAAATATCTTGGGGTAACAACAACCAAACAAGCAAAAAACCTATATAGCAAGAACTTTGTTTCTTTAAAGAAAAAAATTAAAGAAAGTACCAGAAAATGAACAGATCTCCCATGCTCTTGGATAGCTAGGTAAGTATAGTAAAAATCTTACCAAAAGCAATCTTCAGAGTCAATGCAATCTCCATCAAAATCCCAGCATAATTCTTCACTGACCTTGAAAGGTTAATACTCAACTTTATGTGGAAAAACAAAAGACCCAGGATAGCCAAAACAACCCTGTACAACAACGGAACTTTGGAGGCATCACCATCCCTGACTTCAAACTCTACTATAGAGCTATAGTCCTGAAAACAGCTTGGCATTGGCATAAAAACAAGCAGGTAGACCAAGGGAATCAAACAAAAATCCTGATATTAACCCACACACCTATGAACACCTTATTTTTGATAAAATGGCAAAAATTGTAAAATGGAATGAGGAAAGCATCTTCCACAAATGGTGATGGCATAACTGGAAACTGGTGTGTAGAAGACAGCAGATAGATCAATGTCTATTGCCAGGCACAAAATGTAAATCCAAATGGATCAAAAACCTCAACATAAATCCAGGCACATTGAACATCTTAGAAGAGAAAGTGGGAGGTACCCTTGAACAAATTGTTAAAAGAGACCACTTCCTGAACATAACTCCAGTAGCACAGACACTGAGATCAACAATTAATAAATGGGACCTCCTCAAACTGGGAAGCTTCTGTAAATCAAAGGACACACTCAACAACGCAAGTCAGCAGCCCACATAATGGGGAAAGGTCTTCATCAACCCCACATGTGACAGAGGGCTGTTCTCCAAAATATATATATATATTTTAAAAAATCTCAAGAAACTAGTCAACAAAACACCAAATAACACAATTAAATAGTCGGGTACAGAAATGAATAGAAATTACTCAATAGAGGAATCTAAAATGGCTGAAAGACACTTAAGAGAGTGTTCAACATCGGTGGCCTTCCAGGAAATGCAATCCAGGCAATTCTGAGACACCATCTTACTCCTGTCAGAATGGCTAAAATCAGATACACCAATGACAGCTTATGCTGGAGAGCATGTGGACAGAAGGGAACACTCCTCCACTGCTTGATATCAGTATGAGAGTTCCTCAGTAAAATGGGAATCAGTCTACCACAGGTACTGGCAATTCCACTCTTAGGCATATACCCAAAATATGCACATCCATGCAACAAAGACATCTGTGTTCATGTATGTTCATAGCAGCATTATTTGTAATAGCAAGAACCTGGAAGCAACCTAGATGCCCTACAACTGAAGAATGAATTTTTAAAAATGTGGCATATTTACACAATGGAGTACTACTCAAAGGAAAAAAAAATCAATTGAATCTTAAATTTGCAGGCAGATGGGTGGAACTAGAAGAAACCATCCTGAGTGAGGTAACCCAGTCACAAAAAATATGAATATGGTATGTACTCACTCATATATGTTTTGTAGACATAGAGCGAAGGATCACCAGCCTATAATTCACACTTCCAGAGAAGCTAGGATACAAGGAAGACCCTAAGGATGTCATACAATGTCCCTCACAGAAGGGGAAAGGGACAAGATCTCCTGAGAATTTTGGGAGCGGGTTGGGGCATCAGGGAGATGAGTAGGAGTTAGGAGAAAGATTAGGGCAGATGAAGAGGGGAGAGGAAACGTGAAGGACCAGGAAGATTGGGTCAGGGGATGAATAAACAAGAGCAAGAAAAGAGGTGTGTCATAATAGAGTGAGCCATTATAGGTTTGAGGAGAAAACTGGCACTAGAGAAATATCCAGAGACCTACAAGGATAACTCCAACTAACAGCATGAACAGTAGTGGAGAGGCTACCTTAAATGTTCTTCCCTGATAATGAGATTGGTAACTAGCTTATATGCCATCCTAGAACCCTCATCTATTAGATGATGGAAACAGAAGCAGACCCTCCCAGCTAAATGAGCCAAATTCCTGGAATAGAGTTGCAGAGAGGGAAGAGTGATGAGCAAAGGGGTAATGACCAGGCTAAAGAAACACACATAGACAGCTGACCTGAGCAAGTGGGAGTTCATGGACCCCTGACTGATAACTGAGAAACCAGCATAAGACCAACCCTGATCCCCTAATGTGGGTCTCATTTAGAAGGCTTGGGAAGTCTATGGGACCTCTGACAGTGGAAACAGGATGTATCCCTGGTGCATGAAAGGACTTCAAGAGCACATTCCCCAAGGAGGGATGCTCCCTTAGCCTAGAGACAGGAGGGAGGGCCTACCCCAAATGACTTGACAGATTTTGATGATCCCTCCTGTAAGGCCTCATCCTCCCTGTGGAGTGGATGGGTAATGCAATGGGAGGAGGTTTTGGGGGGGGGCATGGGAGGATGGGAGGTAGAAGAAACTGGGATCAATATTTAAAATAAGAAAAAAATTAATAAAATTCTAAAAAAAAAATTGAAAGTTAACCTAAATTTAATGTACAGTTTACATAAATGACAATATTGCATCCTTAAAATCATTGAAACTGGTGAGAAAGAAAAATGTAATGACAAACTGCAGAGGTGTGGCTTAAAATCTGACAGAATATATCATAGTTTCTATGTTTAGGGTAAATTATTTGAATTATGTAAGCCTTAGTCTCTTCTTCTATAGCAGCGCTGGTAAATATTATATGACATTAGGGTGAGAATTTATGCAAAGTTCTCACAGTAGAGCTAGGGACATATTAAACATTTAACAAAGGCTAAATCATCTCACAACTATACAAAAAAAACTTTTTTCAATTTTTGAGCACATATTTGTACTAAGCAATACTGCCACAAAAATATAGAACACCCAGATGCAGTAACTGTCCTTCCTTCTGGATTAACACCATACTTTCTAAGCCCATAGAATGTGGCTTGTCATCTAAGCACTTCAGCCATACTCATTAATTTTGTGGGTGCTGAATGACCAGTTGCAAGGACTATTAACACAAATTTGTTTCTATGTTTACATGTGGCTTCATAATCTTGTTAGTACTCTGTTAGAAATGGAACACAGCACTCAATATGGTAATAAGCTTGAAAACAATTATCCCACACAGTATTAAACTCACATGTGTTTCTCTAAATATAAAAAAAGAAAAACTTTTTTCTCAGTAAAGAGAATTATGGTTTAAAAGCTGTTAATTTGGTGTTGTGAGGATTATAATATGGCAGTACCATTCACAATGAGAAAAAAAAGGAAGGCACAACCCACAACCAGAGTAGATTAATGAAAGAAACTACCTCACCTATTTCCCTACATGTGGCAATACCATTAAAGAAAATAAAAATTGCTGCAAATCATCACAAAGTTATTTTAAAAACTCATATTTTGATTATTGATTTTTTGAAGAAGCCTATGGACTTAAACTAGATGCCATTTGAATTCCTTTATTTTGGGTTGTAAATAGGTTTTAAATTTATGTTTTAAAAGTTATGTTTTGCTCAAAACAATACAAGTTTGTGAGTATAAGACAATTCTACTTTAGTAATTAACTTCAAATCAATCTAAATTCAGTGGTATTTCAATTTTTCCCATGTGTCCAGCGGTACTGAAATTCAAATAGGTTCCCATCAAAATCCCTCCATCTCAGTACAATTGAGAAGACCCAAAATGCTACAAGGGACTTTTCCATGTTTATAGCTAGGAGAATCTGCAAGTTCCTTTACTCACATTTCCAAGGATATGCATAATCTAAGAATGGTTCATCTGCAACTATCAACCAAAGTGCTTCAGGTGTCCTCTTAATATGGCTTGGGTATTCTTAGATATATGCATAAACATGATACAGTGTGACCTAGGAATCTGTAATCCAGTGACAATTTCTCTATGAGGGTCTTAGAAATAGTATAGCCTTATTTCTGCCATATTATATTAGTCAAAGCATTCTAATACACTCAGATAAATAGAAAGAGGACCAAACAACAGCTTCTTAGAAACTATCAATACATTGACAACACATTTTTAACTTTGTGACTATGCCTCCTAGCCACACATATTTTATATTCATCATCAACAAAATAGCTCATTTCTCCGAGGGCTGCACAATGACAGCATTAAGGTCAAGTACACCGTAGTAAAGTATAAAATTATTTAAACAGATACCAATGAAGCTCCCTAGAATACCTTTGTCCTCCATCATCCCTCATCTCACACTCAGTAGTGAGATGTGAACAATCATGGGCTCCTAAAATAATTCTATAACCACTCAGTTCACAGCCAATTAATTGTTGTTCTTAATTCCTATAATATAGGGGTCTTATTCAGAAAGTCCTTTCCTGGGCCAATGAATTCACTTATCCCTTATTTTCTACCCCACCAGCTTCAGAGTATTTGGATTAACGTTGAGATGCTTGATGCATTTGGAGTGCAGTTTTCTGCAGGCTGGGAGATAAGTATCTGATTACATTTTTTACATGTAGCTATCCAGTTTTACTAACATCTGTTGAAGATGCTGTAATTTCTTCAATGTGTAATGTTGGCCACTTTGTAAAAATCAGGTGGATATAGGGTTATGAGCTTACATGTTGGTCCTCAGTTTTATTCTGTCAATCATCTGTGCTTATGACAGCATGACAGCCCCTTGTTTTTTTTTTTTTTATTTCTTCTTCCTCCTCTTCTTCTTCTTCTTCTTCTTCTTCTTCTTCTTCTTCTTCTTCTTCTTCTTCTTCTTCTTCTTCTTCTTTTCTATAGCTCTGTAGCATAATTTTAAATCTGGGATAGGGATACGTTCCTCATATTTTTGTTAAAGATTAGTTTAGCTCTTGTGGATCCTTCCTGTTTCCATATGAAATTTAAGGTTACTTTTTCAGTTTCTGTGAACAGAAATTTTGTGATGGAATTTTGATTGGGATTGTGTTGGATCTGTACACGGCTTTTGGGAGGAATGGCCATATTCACAATATTCATCCTACCAACCCATGAATATGAGAGGCTTTTCCATATTCTGGCATCTTCTTCAATTTATTTTTTTCAATATCTTAAATTTTTATTATACAAATCCTTCACCTTCCTGGTTGGATATATTCCTAGATACTTTGGAGCATGATCTACTGTGAAACATATTTCTTCATGATTTTGTCCTCAGTATCTTTGTTGTTCATTTATACTAAGTCTACTGATTTCCTCATGTTAATTTTATTTCCTGGCAATTGAACACATGTTTATTAGTTCAACAATTTTCTTGTGCATTTTTTGGACTTTTAAGCACAGAATTATACTGTCTATAAATAAGGACATGTTGACTACTTACTCTCTTATTTGTGTCCTATTTAATGTTCATCACCTCTATTACTTTTCTAGCTGATATTACAAATACTATACTGAGAAGTGTGACTGTCTTTGTTTTGGTGCCAATTACTTAATTACTGATAATATAGCATCTGCACTATGAACACAAATGTCTATTATTGAAAAGGCAAATAATAACTCAGAATCATGAAAAACTTTTATTTCAAATCCTTTAAAGGACTCTTAAGCACCTCAAATGTTCCATAGATCACATTTTATAATCCATTGATAATCATTATGTGTAACCCATCAACCACTTGCTAGAGAAAGAATAAGCAATCAACACAAAGTAAAGGTTAGGTGCTAAATAAACATTTTACTACAAAAGAAAAAAAATACTGTTGTTTGGGTAACACATTATGAAAATTCCTTAATGTCATTAGGCTACATGCATTTGTAAATTAAAATTGCAGCAAAATTCTATTTTGCCACATCTAGAGATTAAAAATTAAATCTGATATTAAAATTATTGAAAATATATAAAACAACTTGTATTTTGAAAAATTTAATTGGATTTTGTATAAAGTCAAAGATGCATTTACATGTATACCAACAATTCATTTCTAGATTCATTACTTGTACAAATTTCTATACTGAAATGCCCTTGCTTTCTTTTTCAGCATATGAATAAACTGACAACCCAAATATCTGCTAACAGAAAGTTGATATGTTATAATAAATCAATTTAAAGAAACAACATTAAGCAATTAAAAGAAATATTGTGTTTTTATTACATGTCATGCACACTCACTCTTCATGAAAAATGTCCTCCATATGTATGTGAATACATGGTCCCCCAGTTGTTGGTGATATGTAGGATGATTATAAGATCTTCATGTGGTCAAACCTTGTAGAAGGAAGTGCATCACTGAGGAAAGCTTTGATAGTTTTATGCTTTTTCAACTTCCAGTTGTTTCTCTCTGTTTCCTGTGTTTGGTTGAGATATGCTGTCAGCTTTCCACTCTTGGGGTCACGACTTCCCCAACATGAACTCTTTTGAAACTGAAATCAAAAATAATCTCTTCTGTCTTAAGTTGCTATCAGTCATAGTGTTCATCACAACAACAAACAGCAAATTAGAACACTCACTAATAAATGAAAATTAATTTTAAAGTTAATTGTGATATACACACACATATATATGTACATATGCAAAGCTAGAGATGTATATTATTATTTGTATGTATGTTTTCAGGGTGGACCACTTGATATTGGATAATCAACTAGTGCGTTCTTCCTTGGGGAAAAGTATTTCTTCTTATCTCAGCATTCCTTGGTTCCCTGTAGCAACAACTAGTAATAATTTAAAAGAGAGCAAGGGAAGATATATGGAAGGGTTTGGAGGGAGGACAGGGGAAAATGATGTAATTATGTTTTAAGCTCAAAATACACAAGCAATAATTTTTATGTTAATTGCAGTCCTCTAAATTAGCATAGTTGTAAACTGAAAGTTTTAAGTAGTCCTGGTAAGTTCTGTCTCAAAGCCATGAAATGAGGAAAGACTCCAGCACTTAAAAGGCAAAACAAAGAAACCAACAAATCCTCACACAGACACTGAAAGTTCTAAAACTTTCATTAAAATGCAAACTATAGGAAAAGCAAAGACAATATTTAGGGACAAGAATTGTGGGAATGATATAGGAACTAGGAATAGAAGCATGGAGAACAGTGGGGGAAAGATGGCCTTTTCAATGGCTAACCTGAAAGTGCAATAATGAGATCAGGTACATTCATATAATGAGATGAAATGGAATATAAGCCACTCAGTGTTCAGATCTTACAACATCAATAGTAGTTTCCATTTCATACTGCGACTCAAGACAACCACTCCATTTCCTAGTGTAAAATATTTTCTGTATCAAATAATTGCCTAAATACAGTTACCAAACAATGTCCCTTTTCAAGTACCTACCTACATAGCACATTTACTTTAAATTATTCTACTATTTACTTTAAATTATTCTATTAACTTATAGCCACAGTTCAAGGGTAAAAACAGATTTAAAAAGCACCCTTTGATATTAAAAACAGATGTAGTGAAGTTTAGCAAAAGTTCTGTTGTTTTAGAAAACATCTCATAAAAATCATTTGTAATAGCAAAATGAAATTATACTATGTTAAAATGAACCAACAAGAAGGCCTGGTGGGTAAAAGTATTTGTTACCCCATCTAACCACATGAATGAAAATGCTTAGGACCTATAGGATGGAAGGAGAGGAAAACTCCTGCAAGTTGTCCTCTTTGATTAAACACATAAAAATAAGCAAGTAAATGTTTTTAAAATTTTGTAAATATTTTAAAAATTTTGTAAAAATCAATTCTTTAAGTAAAGGATAGACTATGTTCATTTAGTAGTAATATGTTGCTTTATACACAAAGGTACATTTTATACATATATATTTAATATTTTATCAAGGTATGAAAAATGATCTCCATGATTTCACACACTTGGAGGATATTTTACAACTGTTTTCATGAGTGTATCAACCATTTTTCAAGTACAATTTTTTTTTATTTTATTTTATGGATCTTTTCCTCCTCCCTCCTTTTAATTTAAATTTGAAACAAGGTTGTTTTACATGTCAATACCAGTTCCCTCACCCTCCCATCCTCCACTATCATCCCCATCAAAGCTTAGCCCATCCACTTTCTGCTCCACAGGGAGGGTTAGACCTTCCATGTCTTCAAAATCTGTCATATCTTTTGGGGCAGGGCCTAAGTCCTCTCCCATGTGTCTACGTTGAGAAAGTATCCCTCTCTGTGGGATGGGCTCCCAAAGTCCATTCATATATGAGGGATAAATACTTATTACTAGAGACCCCATAGATTGCCCAGTCCTCCTAACACCCATGTTCACAGAGTCCGGGTTGGCACTATGCTGGTTTCCCAGGAATCAGACTGGGGTGCATATGCTCCCCCTTATTCAGGTCAGCTGATTGTGTGGGTTTCTCCAGCCTGGTCTTGACCACTTTGCTCATCATTCCTTCCTCTCTCCAACTGGATTCCAGGTTGTGGGTGTCTGCTTCTGCTTCCCTCAGCTACTAGATGAAGGCTCTAAGGAAGGACATTGAAGGTAACCTCTCCATATTGTTTAGATTGTTAGTTGAGTTCATCCCTGTAGATCACTGGGAATTTTCCTAGTGCCAGATTTCTCCTTTAATCTATAATGGCTACCTCTATTATAGTATTTCTTTTCTTGTTTTCCTCTAATCTTTCCCTGTCTCCACCTTCCTGTTCCCTCATGCCAGCCTCTCCCCTCCTATTCTTCCCTCCTCTTTCTACTAAATCCCTCTCCCCTCTCTCCATGCTTCCAATTTGTTCAGGAGATTTTGTCCCTTTCCTCATCTCTGGGAGACCATGTCTCTCTTAGATTCCTCCTTGTTTCCTAGCTTTTCTGGCAGTGTAAATTGTAGGCTGGTAATCCTTTGCTCCATGTCTAAAATCCACATATGAGAGAGTCCATACCGTGTTTGTCTTTTTGTGACTGGGTTACCTCACTCAAGATAATTTCTTCTAGTTCTATCCATTTCTCTGCAAATTTCAGGATTCCATTTTGTTTTTCCACTGAGTAGTATTCCATTGTGTAAATACGCCACCTCTTCTTTATCCAATCTTCAGTTGAGGGGCATCTCTAGGTTGCTTCCAGGTTCTGGCTATTACAAACAATGCTGCTATGAACATAGTTGAACAGATGTCCTTGTTGTAAGAACATGCATCCTTTGAATATATGCCTAAGAGTGAAATTATTGGTTTTATAGGTAGACTAATTCCAATTTTCCTGAGGAACCACCATACTATTTGCAAAGTGGCTGTACAAGTTTGGGTTCCCACCAGCAGTGGAGGAGTGTGCCCCTTTCTCCACATACTGTCCAGCATAAATTGTCTTTGGTGTTTTTGATTTTAATCATTCTGATAGGAGTAAGATGGTATCTCAGAGTTGTTTTGATTTGCATTTCCCTGATGGGTAAGGATGCTGAGCACTTTCTTAAGTGTCTTTCAGCCATTTTGGATTCCTTCATTGAGAATTATACATTTAGTTCTGTACCGTTTTTAATGGGTTATTTGGTGTTTTGGTAGCTAGCTTCTTGAGTTCTTTATGTATTTTGGAAGTCAGCCCTCTGTCAGATGTGGGGTTGGTGAATATCTTTTCCCATTCTGTGGGCTGCCATTTTGTCTTGTTGCCTGTGTCCTTTGGCTTACAGAATCTTCTCAGATTCAGGAGGTCCCATTTATTAATTGTTGATCTCAATATCTGTGCTACTGATGTTATGTTTAGGAAGTGGTCTCCTGTACCAATTCCTTCAAGGGTACCTCCCACTTTCTTTTCTAAGAGGTTCAGTGTGGCTAGGTTTATGTTGAGGTCTTTGATCTATTTGCACTTAAGTTTTGTGCATGGTGATAAATATGGTTCTATCTGCAGTCTTCTACATACCAGCATCCAGTTATTCCTGCACAATTTGTTGAGGATGCTTTCTTATATAATATATATATATATATATTATGTATATAATATATATATATATTATATATAACCAAGTCCATTTAAATGAAAACAAACATTTATAGACAATATTTGGGAATTTGGGCATTGTTCTTTCCAAACTACTTCCTGCTGGTAAGGGGCGCTGCCATGGGGGATTCTAAGAAGATGCAGAAATCCTGGCTGTAGTCTGTAAGGCTGCTTTGTTCAGCTGTTTTGAATGTAGGATCACCTGGTACTCTGTTTCAGGCAGTCTGGCTTGATCAAACCACATTAGTCTGGAAGGAATCCACAGCTTTTCATTTTCTGTGAAAACAAAAATAGAAATCCTTTTCCCCAGTAATTTGTCCTTGAACTTAAATTTTGGAGTCAAAGCATTTTTTTAAATTTAATTTATTTTTTACATGTTGATCCCAATTCCCTCTCCCTCCCTCCCTCCCTCCTTCCCTTCTTACCTCTCTTTTACCCTCTCTTCCCTCTCACCTGCACTCTAACCACCCTCCCCTCCCATCCCCCCACCCCAATTCCATATGTAGGGAAATGCCATCCAGTTGGGGTCAGGTAGATCTGACAGGTCATGTGAAGTAGGGACTAGAGCTTTTCTCCTGTCTCTAGGTTAAGGCAGTTATCCCTCCATGGGGGATGTGTTCGCAAGGACCTTTTGTGCACCAGGGATACATCCTGGCTCCATTGTCTGAGGTCCCTTAGACAGCTCAGTCCTTCTGGCTGAGGCCCATATTCAGGGGGACCTGAGTCAGTCCCATGCTGGCTTCCCAGCTATCAGTCTGGTGGCTCATTAGCTCCTTATTGTTCAGGTAAGCTGTCTCTATGTGTTTCTGCCGCCTGGCCTTGATGCTTTCTTTCTTCCACTGTATAAGTTTAACTTCTTTGTCAAAAATCAGGTGTTCTTGGGTGTGTGGGTTAATATCAGGGTGAGTTTGCTTCTTTTTGTTCTAGTGCTTTCAATTATGCTGTGTATTCTCAAGTGTGACTATCCCCCAGTTTCTTCATGTGGGCTTTTAGGGCTATGAACTTTTCCCTTAGCACCACTTTCAAAGTGTCACATAAGTTTGGGTGTCTTGTGTCTTCATTGTAATTGATGCTAGGACGTTTTTAATTTCTTTATTCCTTCTTTGACCCAGGAATGATGCATTGCACATTGTTCAATTTCCACAAGTTTGTAAATTTTCTGAAATTTGTGTTATTGTTATTCTAAAGTTATTCTAAAGTTATTCTAACTTTAAAGCATGATGGTCTGATAAGATACAGGGGGTTATACCAATTTTTTTCGTACCTAATAAGGTTTACTATATTGCTGAGTAAGTGGTCAGTTTTTGAGAAGGTTCCATGTGGCATTGACAAGAAGGAATTTTTTGTGTGTTTGGATAGAATATTCTATAAATGTCTGTTAAACTCAATTGGGTCATACCTTCTGTTAGTTCCTTTGTTTCTTTGTTAAGCTTTTAGTTCCTTTGTTTCTTTGTTAAGCTTTTGTCTGGTGGACCTGTCTAGTGCTGAGAGTGGGGTGTTGAAATCTCCCACTGTAAATGTATGAGGTTTTATGTGAGATTTGAATTTTAGTAATGTTTCTTTTAGAATGTGTGTGCTTTTGTATTTGGGGCATAAATGTTCAGAATAAAGACTTCATCTTGATGAATTTCTCCTGTGATGATTAAGAAATGACATTCTTCATCTTCTTTTTATTGATTTTAGTATAAAGTCTAATTTGTTAGATGTAAGTATGGCTTCACCAGCTTGTTTAGATTAGAAACCATTTGATTAGAAAGTCTTTTCCCAACCCTTAACTTTGAGGTGACATCTCTCTTTGAAGTTGAGGTGTGTTTCTTGTATGCAGCAGAAAGATGGATTCTGTCTCTGTATTCATTCTTTTAACTGTGTCTTTTTTATAGGTGAGTTTAGACCATTCATATTGAGGTATATTACTGACCATTGATTGTTAATTCTTGTTTGTTTTGGATTTGTTGGTAGTGATGGTATTGTGTGAGTATTCTCTCACCCATTTTTCTTTTGGCTGTTGGTAACATGTGATTATCTATGGCTGATGTTTTTATGGGTATAGTTAATTTTCTTGGGTAGGAGTTTTTCTTCCAGAACTTTTTGTAGGGCTGGATTAGTTGATGCGTATTATTTAAATCTAGTTTTTGTCATGGAATATCTTGGTTTTTCCATCAATAGTAATTGAAAGCTTGCTGGGTATAGTAGTCTGGGCTGCCATCCATGATCTCTTAGTGTTGGCAGAATTATCTATCCAGGACCTTCTGGCTTTCAAAGTTTCCATGGTGAAGTCTGGTGTAATTCTGATAGGTTTGCCTTTATATGTTATTTGGCTTTTTCCTTTGCTTTTCTTAAAATTTTTTCTTTATTCTGTAAGTTTGGTGTTTTGTTTATTATGTGGCGAGAGGACTTTCTTTTGCGGTTCACTCTATTTGGTGTTCTGTAAGCTTCTTGTACTTTCATTGGCATGCCTTTCTTTAGGTTGGGAAAATTTTCTTTTATGATTTTGTTGAATATATTTTCTGCACATTGCACATTTTAGTTGGGTTTCTTTACCTTCTTCTATACCTATTATTCTTAGGTTTGGCCTTTTCATAATGTCCTATATTTCCTGCATATTTTGTGTCAGGGATTTGTTGGACTTAAGATTTTCTTTGGTCAATAAATCTATTTCTCCTAGTGTATCTTCAATGCCTGAGATTATCTCTTCCATCTCTTATATTTTGTTGGTTATGCTTGCATCTCTAGTTCCTGATCATTTGCCTAACTTTTCTATTTCCAGCATTTCCTCAGACTGTGTGTTTATGTGGTTTTTTCTTTTTTACTTTTCTTTTCCATTTTTTTTTCTTCTCTATTTTAGCTTTCAAATTTTGCACTGTTTGAATTGTGTCTTACAATTTTTTGTTTGTATTTTCCTCTGTTTCTTGAAATTTTTCTTTCATTCCTATAAGGGATTTTCTCCTTACCTCTTTGTCATAAAGTTGTTTTCAGGATCATTCTTTCTGCTTCATCTGTGTTGGGGTGTTCAAGTCTTCCTGGTGTTGCATCCCTAGACTCTGGGGTACCATATTGTTCTTTCTGTGTTGACTGTATTCTTATATTGTCTTCTACCCATTTCTTCTTCCTTTGAGTACTGTTAGGATCTCTCTGTCTTCTGGTGGATATGGGACCAAGGTTCTCTTCTGTGGATGCAAGCAGGTCCAACAGTATAATGGCTCTCCTACACCAGTGGGTGGTGGTGGGACTCTTCCTGTGGTTGGAGGCTGGACCAGGACACCGGCAGACTCCAGGTGGGACAGTCCCGGGAAGGGCTCTCAGTCCTTAGTCCTCAGTCCTTTGTCCTCAGGATGCTTGGAGCAAGGCACCAGCTCAATCACAATTTTAATTTTTTATTATCATCCTTAGGAAATAAATATCACCTTTACATCATAGATTATAAATGCCAGCTTCATTTCCTCTTCATTAATCCTAATTTCCATTTTTAATCAGAGGTAGAGATGAAAAGGTATTAATAAAGTTTTCATCATTTTTATGAGGTAATTATTTGTGTATCCTGTAGCCATTCTGTTATCTGAATTAATAAAATTGTGCAATCTTTTTTTTTTTCCACAAATTCAACATCAGGATGGTTGGAGAAACAAGTTTCCCTCAAAAGCATTGACAGCAGAGGAACTATTACTAGAACATAACCTGAGACTACCAAGGAATGCAGAAATGTCCCAAACATGCCCAAATCTTAATCAAGAAGTCAGGCAGGATAATCTGAAATCTTAGAAGAAAAACAATGAAGAAAGGAGAATAAATAAGTGTACATCTTACTTTGTACTATGAGCTGCACATTGTTATCAATGTCATTATAAATACATGAGTATATGTATGCACATGCATGCATGCATGTGTGTGTGTGTGTTCATTGCTAGAATTAAACACTGAATGGCTGTCGTGCAACAATGAGTGATGTAGGCAATGTAAGCACAAGTCCAGGCATGTTCAAAGCTAGTGGAATCCTGATTTACAGGTCTTAATGCTATAATCACAGCAACATTATCATTTTGATGCTGGAATAGGAGACTTATAAGTAGCAACCAAGTTGATGGTGCCTAAACAAACATTCAATAAGTCAGTCAGGACTGGGGATGGTTGGTGTCCCCAAGGAGATCCATAAATGAAAGTATATGAGAGCTGGTATTTCATAAGTTATTTCTTTGGCCAAAATCCTGTCTACTGCCATATAATCACATCTCAGCAAAGTTAGCCTCTGGATGATCTAATTCACTCTGTGTATAAATGAATCTCACTGGGGTCTCCTGCTTTAGATATACTTACAGGGATCCTATAACATTTCATTTTGAGTTTATTGGAACTTGTAAAGTGAGATTAAAGAAATAGTGCTAGAATTTTTTTTTTTTTAAAAGAGGCTTTTCTTTTTAACTTTTCCTTGACTTTCATTCTTTCAAAATTTTCTCTCAGAATCTAGTATTAGTTTTCATTTAACTGCAATCTCAAAACTGTGTCTCTTAGTTCCTGGAAGAAAATGTTCAACCAATAAAAACGGAGACAGTGCAATCATTTTGGCACAAGAGCATAAAATTTTGAATATATCATTAAACATCAATAAAATACAGTGGTACTTGCAATAAATGGAAATATGTTATACAGTAGAGTTATAGATTAAAGTATGTGTGTCTTCTCCTAATATACATGTCATTCATACAAGAACAAGTCTAAAGCTCGCTGGTGTCCCCGAGGTCCCTGTATTATTCCAGGAAGGCACATTGCAGATATTGTAAGCAGCCAGAAATTGAATGTTGAAAATAAGCAAAAGGATTCATGTCTTCATGAATTTCAAGAGCTAGTATTTGAATTGCCAGAGTAGACTTGTGGAGTGTTACAATTTTCAGACTTAAGAAAAAAATACCTCCATTGAAGCATTTTATTAAAGGAATAACCAAATTATTAATTTTGAAAGGAAGGGAGGAAGGTCAGAAGAGACACACACACACACACACACACACAATCACAAGAGAGAAAGAGAGAGTCTTATTTCCTGAACTGAAAGCAGTAAGAAAATGAGCTAGGACCTCCTTCATAATGTTGAGGTGGTAGGGCAAGTCCCAAGCTAATTGAGTTCAGCAAAAGAATTTGTTTTATATAATAAATGCGTTCTCTATTTTAAATAGTTGAATGTGAAAATACTTCCAAATCTTTTGTCTGAAAGGTAAGCTACTTAAAACATGTAGATGGATAAACAATATTAATCAGGCTTTATTTTGGAAATTTCTGGCACTATGCATACAGAAGGAAAATGACATAATATCATTAAAATATATTTATTCTGTCAAATGTAGGTAATTTGGTGAATTTTGTGATATTTACCAGAATTTTTTAAAAATGAAACATTTCAGTGATGTATCTTTTCCAAGGCACCATATATTTTTATGTCTGTTCAATTTAAAATATAAACTCTTATTATCAGGCTGTGACTGTGTAATATACTGAACTAGGCACTGAAGATTTATAAGGCACCCTCACTGCTCAAAGAAAATTTACAGTTTCTCAAAGAAATGAAGCAACAAATATAATTTAAGTTTACTACAGAAATTTAGATAGGAGAAACATACAATAAGAAATGCATTTAAAAATATCTAAAGGATGTTAGTTCATGCCTCCCAATGGAAGCAATAGCCTTTCCTGGATACATTCAATATTCCAACAAGACAGGAAGGAAGGAAGTTCTTCCCAGTAATAAGAAGTAGTGTAGACAAGGACACAAAGTGACAAAAATGTACAGGGTGTGTTACTAGGATCTGCTAGTGTGTATAAACTAGAAAGGAAAATAATTCAAGAAAAAAAGAAAATGCATTTGTATTTTTACTTTTATATTTATAGAAAAATTTGTATATTATCCAATATCAACCAAAAGCTTACTATGTAAAATGACTTCTAAGCATTAATGCATGAAATATCTATTAAAATAATGTTAGGCTTTTGAACTAAAATTCTCAGAAAAAAGCTCCAACTGAAACCTCTGCAAGTCTCATTCACTGGTTTGAACTTCAAAGGTAAGTAAAAGGTTGGAATGCTACTAGCCCAAAGCTGAATAATATTCTATCCTGGGCCATATTTATCCTCCTCAATACCTACTCTTTGGCTGCTTCAGTGTCAGACAACACCATGTGATAAGAAATGAAAGCATTTTGGAATCTATTAATTTAACAGTAGTTTCTATGAACTAAAAGGCCTAGAGTCATCAGATAGTAGTTGAGGCTTACAGTATTGTAACGAGTATGTTTTTTCCTCCCTCCGCCAGTCTTGTCCTGCCGCCGCGCCAGCCCCAAATAATACACAGAGACTCTGTATTAGATATTATATTGTTGGCCAGTTACTACTTTCTTATTGGCTAGCTCTGTCTTAAGTATTAACCCATTTGTGTTAATCTATGTATTTCCATGTGGTCTTCTTACCGGGAGCCGGCTGCTGCATACTGCTCTCTCTCTCCAGACCCTCCATCTTGACTCCTCCTTCCTACCTCCTATTTCCTCCTTGTCTCCTAGTCCCTCCTATCTTCCTTTCCTATTGGCCAACAGGTCTTTATTATTAACCAGTATGAGAAACATATACAGAATGACATCTCCCATCACAGTACCACTTGTTTGCTTTGCTGTAATAACCTACTTCATGTTTCTGCATGCGCACACACACACACACACACACACACACAAAACCATGGTTAAGATAGGTCACACAGTTCCACTGTCAGAGGTCCATTAGACTGCCCAGGCATTCTGAGACCCATGTTCAGGGGGTCTGGGTTGGTATAATTCTGGATTCCCAGCTATCAGTCTGGGGGGGGGTCCATGAGCTCCCCCTTGTTCAGGTCAGCTGTCTCTGAGGGTTTCTGTAGCCTGGTCTTGACCCTCTTTTTTTTTTTTTTTTTTTTTTTTTTTTTTTTTTAATCACACCTCTCTCTCTGCAACTGGATTCCAGGAGTTCAGCTTAGTGTTTAGCTGTGGGTGTCTGCTTCTGTTTCCAACAGCTATTAGATGAGGGCTCTAGGATAGCATTTAAGTTAGTTATCAAACTCATTTAAAGTTATCTTTCCACTGTTGCTCAGATTGTTAGTTGGTGTCATCCCTGTAGGTCTCTGGATATTTCTCTAGAGCCATTTTTCTCTTCAGGACTTTAGGAGCCTAGACCCTACTTCAAATGATTTGAGAGATTTTGATGATCCCTCCCTGTGGAGTGGGGGGTTGTTGGGGGCATTGAGGGTGGGAGGAAGAGAAACTAGGGTCGACATGTAAAATAAGAAAAAAATTATATACATACACACACACATATATGTGTGTGTGTGTGTGTGTGTGTGTGTGTGTGTGTGTGACATGGGTAAAGTTTTTATGAGTTCAAGCTGTATCACATAGACAAACCACACATGGCAAATCATGTTTTTCCATAGAGGCATATAAAGTATATATGAATAACAACAGCAAGCAATAACGTGTAATCTGAAGTAAACTTACTCCCATCCACTACCCTAGGAGGAGCATGAAAACCAGGAACAAGCCCTGTTCTGAAGAAACTGAGGAACAGAACTCCTACCCTGTTCTCTTGGAACATCCCCACAATCACTCAGAATTCTCCTTTGTTCCCATACCCTGGACATGTGCCTCAATTCTTCAGTTGTCAAATGAAAACATTGTATCACATTATTGCAAAAGTCAATGTCTTAGTAATATTAATCATAATTATATCAGACAAAGACTGATCGACGTGTCACATACTCAAGAGAAAATAATTTATGGAAGGAATATAGTTTACATATGTGTTTGAAATTAGAAAAAATTATTAAAAACCACTAAGTCAACCTAAACATCTCTAAAAAAGCAATGTTTTCTGACATTTATATAAAATATGAGAATATATAAACATATATGCATAAAATAAAATCAATTAAAAAACAAGTAAAAATGAAGGAAAACCCAAAAGCTCAACCATAACAAGGTAGCAAATATGTGCTAATATGTACAAAATAGTATATAATATAAAATAACAAATGAACAATGTAAGTATACTTTACATATTTGTATATGTAATCACATGGTAGAAATAATAATAAGTGTTTGCCTACAATATAAAACTACAAATAAGAACAATGAAGGTTACTGAAAAACACATGGTTTGTGACATATTGATAATTTTTTATAGGCAACTTGAATACATATATCCATGTATTGAATTAGATTTTTCTTTTCCAGCTATGCCAATAGATTTTCCCCATCATGAATCTTTTGCAATGGAGAAAATATATGTCCACTTAAGATATATGTCCATTAGAAGGAGATGTTTAAAGTCAGAGATAGACTTTTCATGTTTTCTTCATAAAATTTTTGTTCAATATATTATTTAATGAAGATAAGATTTTATCATGTATGAATATTTCATTATGTCAGTGGAAACACAAATAGTATGTGAGTAGACTAAAGTTTTAGTAACAGAAAGATATGTAAATGTCAGAAGGATAAACTCTGAAATGGTCATAACAGTGGCTTCAAATGCATATGTGACCATGTTCTCAGTCACTATCACTTACATAAAATCGGTGATCTCCAGTAACAGGAGCTGTGATAACTTTGGGCTCCCTCTGTACAGCCAAAGGCCTTTGCTTTTGTTGCTGTTTACCCAGATTTACCTGTTCATGGAATAGTTTTTCTAAAAAATCCTAAAAGAAGCAGAATAAAATTATGATTATTAAAGTATGCAAAATAGGCTTGAGATGTTGGTCAAGGAATAAAAAGTTTCAGTTAGATTGCAGAAACAAATTCAAAGGACTTATTATGCAATATGATGACTATATTTATCAATATGTAAATGGATTCACATCATAATAAAGCCATTAAAAAAATTAAAGAACTTTGACAATACAGCTTAGACTTGTCTACTTTAGATGTGCTCAAAATGCTTTCATTTTCTGTGTTAATGGTTTAGTTACTATAAAACAAGCTTGTTCTTGTTTCCATCATTGAATGAAAACCAGATCTCCTCAAATCTTCTGTCTTCAGCACCAGAATAAGACTCTTGGATCACCTAGCCTATGAACTTAGTAACTACCAAATTCTTGGCCTCTCCTGTGTATGGCAGCCTTTGGCTGATTATGCAGACTGTATAGTGTGAGCCAGTCCAATAAATCCTTTCTGTATTCCTTGTATCAGCTCAGTTTCCCTAAAGAACCCTAAATCATGAATGTGGAAGCAATCCTTTAGTAATGGATTGTTTCCAAACATGCAGAAGTTGAATGACTATTCTTTACCACACTTAACATCTAAAGGAAACAGGTAAGAGAACCCAGTGACTGCCTTTAGAATAACAATTAAAAAAAAAAATAAAAATGAAGGGAAGAAAGAGGGATCCATTCCCCCAACTCAAGTCAGACTAATGAAAAGAAAGCTCCCTCTTGCTTGGAGGAGGGAGAGAAATTAAACCTGTTTTAGATTTCAAGGTTGGAACCATGGCAGCAATGTTAAAAACCAGTTATAGGGAAAGCCCATAACCTCTTGTTCAGCACTGGAACTGTGTTAGGAAGAAGGCCAAAGGCTGTGCCACCTTTTTGAAAACTTCTGGCAGCAGAGCTGGAGTAAGACTCTGTAAAGTGGTGAGTGAACACTAATGCTTGAGTTTTGACAAGACCACTGTAGTGAGACCCAGTACCCAGGCCAGAATTTGCAAAGAAATTCCCTAGACCTCCCAATAGCAGCCCGAGGTCTGCACATGGGTGGGAAAACTAATAAGAGTCTCATCCTGAATCATTACCAATCTTGTAGAATGCCTGAGACACACCTGCCATCCTCCTGAGAACAGTAACTCCCACCTGCTATGGGACTCAAGTGGACCATCCATGTTGGTAGTCAATGGAACATCTCTACTACCCATCCCTTAACCATGGACAGTACAGTTTTTGCCAAATCAATGCTTGGTATGAGACTTAGGAACTGTCCTAACACCAAGAGAGACCTGAAATCCAGTGGGTTGCACCCATGTCTCTCCTCATGGCTTAAGCCTCACAGCTCTATCAGTCTGGCTGCCTATGGTAGACCTCCAACACACCTCAAGTGCTCATGGCCTTTGTCCACTTGACTTCTATTCCAGGGAACATCTTTTGTGACTACTCACAGTAGAATTGGACCCTGAATCCAATTTAGCAGTAGGCAGACTGCAACAGTATGAGCTGGGGCTGTATCACAATGCTGTACTAGTACATTATATTTCCCAGAGTCCTGCAACAACTGTGGGTGTGGTCCAAGCCTATTCTACCCCTGGAAGAAAATTTTAGAACAGACTATTCTCCCCTCTTTTCTGAGACAGGGTTACTTTGTGTAGCCATGCTGTCCTAGAAATAGCTCTGTAGATTAGGCTAGCCTCCAACTCAGAGATCCATCTGTTACCTTCAAGTGATAGGATTAAAGGCATTCACCACCACAGCCCAGCCAGACTACATTTTAGTACTCTCGTAATCATTCAGGAAAATATGTCAAGATTGTCTTTGGGACAAATGTAGGTTTAAGTTGTACCCTATACTGAAACCAAGATAACTCACAAAGAATGAACTCTTAGAAAGTTTACACCTAGTGCCACACAGTACTAAAATAGAAGAGATTGAATGCAGTGCTCACACTACAATCTGTTCCCCTAAGCAGGCAAAGGCTTAGAGATTGAAATAAAAGACAAGACAGTAAGTCATTTGTGCAGCTGGAATGCTGAATGCGAATGCTGTTTATTGAGGAGATGGAGTGGGCTTGTATACTAAGTTACAGCACAGTTAAAAATAATCAAGGGTCAAGCTTGCAAGTTCTTGGGCTTAGTTCCTCCCCAGCAGATGTGTGTTAGCAAATCAAGAAGTGTACCAAGAACTATGCTGGTACAAGATGTTCTAGCCAACAGCTTCAGGCTTGCTCAAGGTGTTTTGGGTGTCCATGCAGGGCCCTACAATTGAAGGCTCATAGAAAATAAAGAGTCAGCTTCAAATTTCAGGAAAGTAAAGCAAAAGCAAAACACACATACACACACACACACACACACACACACACACACACACACATAAAGTATGTCAACTGCCCAGACAACGTTACATTCCAACATACATACTCATTTTTTAAATAACGATGACCTTACCTAATACCCAAAATAAGGTATCAGAACTATCCAGATAGGAACAAGTACTCAAAAATTCTGAAATAGAGAATTTAAATACCTATTTTAAGGAAACTCATAAATATCAAGAAAAAACATAATAATAATAATAATAATAATAATAATAACGATAATATAATTATAATACCAACAACAACAATTTTTTGTACTTTTACAGTATAACTTAACAAAAAGATCAGAAAATAATGAAAAAAAAACACTCTTCAGTTACAAAATGGATCAAAATTTAAGCCATTATTAAGCCACCAGTAACCAAATAGATGAAGCAAGCAGAAGAATTAACGAGCTTGAAGACAGAATTCTTGAAAATGCATGGTTAGACAATAAAAAAGGAAAACTAATGAAGAATGATTGCAAGAAATTCGGAATGATGTTAAAATAACATATGTGATGTGCTTACTAATCATGGATATCTAAAGGATCAGAGCTAATATAATGGATATTTATTACAAAGATAATTTATTCCATTGATCTTTCCATCTACAAAGAGAGATTTCTCAGCAGTCACACATTGGGGTCCTGAAGATGTGTACTATGACAGAAATGAAACAAGGGCCAGCATATATACTTACCAATAGGGAGAGACAGCAGGCAGGCAATCCCACCAGCTTTTCCCTAAGACCTCCTTATCCGGCCTGCAGCCAGATGCTGCTGTCTACTCTAGGGGCGAGTCTTCCCTACTCAGTTAAATCTTCCAGGAAACACCCTCACAGACTGACCCATAGGCTTTGCTCTCAAATGCAATTGGGTTAACAAGTAAGGTTAACCTTCATAAACAGTGAATTCACAAACCAAGAAGAGAATAGAAGTATCCAGGTAAAAGGAGATCAACAGTCAGATCTAACATTATCAAGCCTTCCCGAAGACATCTTACAAGGATGCTGTCATAGGTGAGGGAAAAGAGAAGATCCTCCAAAAGCCTAGACAGAATAGACAACGATACAAAGGTCCATAAAAACCTTCCTAGTAAGAAGAGAGTAGCATGAGGTGTTCACAGCACTGGAGAGCCTTAAAAATAAAATAGAGTAGCTGGGCATAGTGGCACAAGCCTTTAAACTCAGCACTCCAGAAGCAGAGGCAGGCGGATATCTATGATTTCAATTCCAGCCTGATCTGCAGAGTGAGTTCCAGGACAGTTAAAGCTACAAAGAGAAACATTGTCTCAAAAAACAAAACAAACAACAAAAATAAAAGAAATAGAGTAATAAAAAAAAGCCTTGTGAAATACTTTCTGTAGGTCTGAATTTATGAATATGTATTGTTTAAATCTGATTTTGGAATATCTTGTTTTCTCTATAGTGATTGAAAGCTTTGCTGGGCATAGTAGTCTGGGCTGACATCTGTGGTCTCTTAGTGTTTATATCTATCCAGAACCTTCTGGCTTTCAGAGTTATCATTGAGAAGTCATGTGTAATTCTGGGAGGTGTGCCTTTGTATGTCACTTGGCCTTTTTCCTTTGCTGCTGTTAATATTATTACTTTAGTCTGTGTGTTTGGTGTTTTTATTATTATGTGACATGGGGACTTTTTTCAGTCCAGTCTATTTGGTGTTCTGTAAGCATCTTACACTTTCATGGAAATGTCTTTCTTTAGGTTGGATAAAGGAAATGTGGTACATTTACACAGTGGAGAACTGCGCAGTGGGGAAAAAAAAAACAACAACAAAGGAATCTTGATGCAAATGGATAGAACTAGAAGAAACAATCCAGAGTAAGGTAATCCAGTCACAGAAAGACAAACATGGTATGTACTCACTCATATATGTATATTAGACAAAGAGCAAAGGATTACCTGCCTACAATCCACACCTCCATAGAAGCTATGAAACAAGGATGACCCTAAGAGAGACATACATGATTCCCCCAGAGAAGAGGAAAGGGACAAGATCTTGAGTAAATTGGGAGCATGGGGGAGGGGGAGAGAGATAGGGAGAAGGGGGAAGGAGAACATGAGAGATCAGGGAGATTGAGTCTAGGGAAGAGTAGAGGAGAGCAAGAAAAGAGATATCTTAATAGAGGGAGCCATTATAGATTTAGAGAAAAATCTAGGGAAATATCCAGAGAGCCACAATTATGACCCCAACTAAGAATCTAAGCAATAGTAGAGAGGTACCTTAAATACCCTTCCCCTATAATGAGATTGACGACTGCCTTAACCAGTAGCTGATGGAAGCAGAAGCAGAAATCCACAGCTAAGCTCTGAGCTGAACTGCTGGAATTCAGTTGTAGAGGGGTCAAGACCATGCTGAGGAAACCCACAGAAACAGCTAACTGAGTAAGTGGGAGCTCACAGACCCCAGTCTAACAGCTGGCAAATCAGCATAGGTTCCTTGAAAGTGGGTGTCACTTAGGAGGCCTGAGCAGTTTCTGGGGCCTCTGACAGTGGAACCAGTATTTATCCCTAGTACATGAATAGATTTTGGGAGCCCATTCCACATAGAATGATACACACAGGGGAGGGCATAGGCCCTTCCCTAAATGATATGAGAGACTTTGATGATCCCCCATGGCAGGCCTCATCCTCCCTGAGGAGTAGAAAGGAGATGTGATGATGGTGTCAGTAGGGCCATGGGAGGATGGGTGGGACAAGGAACTGGGATTGGTTTGTAAAATAAGATAGTTTCTAATTTAAATAAAAATTTATAATAAAAAGGATGGTAAATACACAGAGTCTGGATACCTATGTTAGTGTATTGTCTTTGAATTGTTTGACAAGGAAGGAGCAACAGCTGGTGAAAAGTAATTGCTTATACATGCTGCTAGATTAGTTTAACCTATATATTTTGAAGATGCTTTTACTTCAAATTTTAAGTCAAAATATATGTTGCTTTGGAGAAGAGGGTTTGCTTGCATTTCCACAGGAAATGAAATGATATGGATTCATTCTGGGTTAAGAAAAGTGAGGTTAGATGGAGGAAAACCCTCTGAAAAATCTCCACTGAAAATAAATGGCCAACATGATACAACATTTCAGAGCACCTCTGTTGCAATTTCTCCTGAGTTCTGCATCCAGAAAAACTCCAAGGCTCCTGACTGACATGATCCAGCCTCACAGAATACTACAGTCATAATACTAAATTTTTGGGGGTCCCCATAAGATTATCAGCACCCTCAATCAGCAGGAAGTATCCTGGAAAACTATGCCCACATTCCCCCCCTCAAAATGGATGATTGCTTTTGTCTTTGTTTATTGAATTTTTTAAGAGTTGTTATGGATAAAGATCAGGAAAAATGGTAAACAAAGGAGCTTAGATTCAGGGTTCTTGTTTTCAGAAGTAAAAATGGGAAATGATGTGGTATAATGCTCTTGTTCTCTGTAAAGATTTGTCACTCATATTGGTTTAATAAAATGCTGATTGGCCAGTAGCCAGGCAGGAAGTAGAGGTGGGACTAATGTAAGGATGAAAAAATTTAGCCTAATTTTCCCTAGACTCTGCCCCCTAGCAGTGAGTAGGCAAAAGGTCATTCTTGACTGTTTACAACAGGGCAGTTTACCGACAGCACCTGTGACTGAATGAGCCTTGCCATACTACCCAGAAGCCCTAGCAAAAGCAGACATCCTGGGCCAAGTGCGGGCTTGGGCAGTTCAAATTGATTGGTCCACACTGGATGCTATGAGATGATTGGTTTGTGATGTGTGGGCTTTGTTGTAACCCTATAAAAGCTGTCTGAACCCTGTACCCAGGGTTCCCAGTCCTCTACCCCACATGGAGTATGGCTGTAGACCCCAGTGCACTGGAATATAAAAGACCTCATGCTTTTGCATCAAGACTGCTTCTTATGAGTGATTTTGGGGGGCCGCCTTTCCTGAGTCGGGGCATGAGGTTCCACGCCCGCTATGGGTCTTTCACTACCAGACTAAAGGAATTTGGGAAAGAGGAAGTCAGAGAATGAGAGGCCATATAGCTTTGGAGGAAGCAAGAGGCTGCATCATCACCAGTAAGCAAAAACTATGTGGAGATACACAGATTAATAGAATTAAGAAAGAGCTAGCAAATAGGAATCCTGAGCTGCAGGCCAAACAGTTTATAATAATATAAGCATTTGTGTGAATATTTGGGACTAAAGGGCTACTGAACCGGGCAGGACAGAAACTTTCATGTACAAGCAGATAGTGACAAACTGCCTTTTCCCCCTGAGATGCTGCTGCTGATTGTAGTTTGTAGTGTTGCTTTCAGTGCTTTGAATTTCTTTTTAAATATCACTAAGGGCTGTTTCACTCATAAATGTTGCCCTCACTGATAAAAATAATATAAAAAATCATGAGGCAAAGGCACAAAGCACTCTGGATAAGTCTGAAGACCCTGGGCTGGCTCTCAGACATTGGTGGTTTTAAAAGACATCTGGGCTAATGCCAACATGCAGAAAAGGTTGGAAAACACCAGGTAAAGTAGGATTAACACACCATTTCATCAATTCCCCTCCAGTGATTTAGTTTGTAGTTTTAATATTGTTGCTTACAGAGTTTTCTTTTTTCACTAGAGCACAAATTTTGGATTGGCTAAATTCCATCATAATTTTCTGAACTCATTAGTTGTATTTCTAAGTTTTAAATGGCATTGCCTCTATGGTTTTTGTAAAATCGTTTGTAACAAATTCAAGGTAATTGTAATATTCACCTTGATTGATTTTATTTTAAAAGTGATATTGGCTAATCATAACCCATAAATAACCCAAAGCATCTGTTTGTAGAGACAAAGTTAAATGGGGAACTTTCTTTGGTACAACTATTACCACTACTACTACTACTGGGAGGATATGCAAGACAAATATGGGAAGGGTAGAAGACAAAGCCATATGGGGTCAGTACTTTTCTCCCATCTCTACATAGATTCTGGGAATTGAACTCAGGGCTCCAGGTTTGCTCAGCGAACACCTTTACCCATTGATCCATTTCCTGGCCCAATCCATTCATTTTAAAAACCATTTTAAAAGGAATAAGAGTAAAAAAAAGTGCAAAAGGAGTAATATATAGATTTATAGAATAGAAGGCAGATGGGGAAGAGAAAGGAGGGTTGAGGAGAAAGAGAGAATGTTTGCCTGTGCCTGGTTTCAAATAGATTGTGTGCCTTCAGATGCTCCCAAGTGAATATGACAGTTAAGTGGGCTTTAAAACCTTGCTTGAATGTTAGAGCAACTTATGGTCTCAACATCACACTTAATACTTATTTTGGTACTAAAACTCATCTATACTAAGGGCAGTGAGAATGTTTCCTATACTTCCCTAGTTTGTGTTTGCAATTTTAATTGTAATCCAGAATATCCCTCAGCATCCTTCACTTCTAAGACATGAAATTCTGGGGCTAGTTTATACTTTTTCTCTACTGTAGACCAGGAATCAGCCATTTCTTCAAATTCTTGTATCCATTAGTGAGAATTCTTCATTAGCAATCCAAATCTAGGTGATGAGTGATACTGAGTTGTATTTGCTTAGAAGGTACCTTGTGACTATTGTCTTTCACTTATTTCTTCCTTCACACAAGCTGTGAAAGAAAATATATTATCAATATGAAACTATACTATTAAATCTTATTGATATTTCAGACCCACACTTGAGAGTAAGATGTTTCTCTTAACTAGTTTGACATTTTATTACTTTTCTCCAAAATGAATCTTGCTACCTAGCCACATGAACTTAATTTATTTGTTTTATTCTATAATAAAATAATAAAACAAATAATAATAACAGAGTTAAATGAGTTAATATCATATAAGCACATTTTATTTAGCAATATATTCAAAAAACCCTTATGTGATGCGTATTGTTGACTTGTTAGCACTGAATTCCTGGCCAACAGTCCTACAATTCCTGTCTATAAGAGACTTATCTAATACATACATTTTGTTTTCTTTCTAGAAAGTATATCACAGCACTATTTGGGAACTAGATTATATTCAGCACCACACTATTATAAACAGTGAAATCACTAGCAAATGCACAAAAAATGTGAGAAATGTGACATTAAACTGATCACAAAAGTGGCTGTTTACAGTAAGAGAGATGAAACAGGAAAGCCAGCATCTTCTCGTGTGATCTTTGATGGGAAAGAAGAGCTCAGGCAAGCATACTCTTTACCACTCCATTAATGGGCCGAGTCTCTGAGAAACTCCTGAGTTTTCATTCAGAAGTTACAAATAAATGTTATAAATAGACAGTTTCTCAGATGTGGAATCTACAAATAATGAATATTGGCTGTGAAAGATGTATGGTGTCACAAGAAAGAGGAACTGATGACTCTGGGACAGGGAGAGGGCAGTGGAATGTAGATTTCTCAGGACAGGATTTATGTAGAGGAATGCGGATGTGACATGGAGGATTAAAGGGTTTTGATCTGTATGATAAGACTGTGTTTCTGTTATGTAATGATCACTTTATGTCTTGTGGGAGAAGACCGTGAGATTGGAGTTGGAGACAAATAAATGAGATGAGAATAGTCCCTGTTAGAACCGATGGGCCTATGCTAAAGAAGTGGAAAGGATGTGACCTGTCCAGGCTGCCTGGGTGAACAATACAGGGACAGGAAATAGACTTGACTTTCTCCATAATACAAGGATTAGATCAGACATAACCAGTTTTATTGAGGGGAAAAAGCAAAAACCAAACCAAAACAAACAAACAACAACAACAAAACCACTGCATACTACAGAATTATATTAGCCAAGTGGCTACAGAACTTATATTTAGTTGTATGTCAATAAATTAAATAAAATTTAGGTAATGAAGAAAGGGTTAATGGCTGAATTAAAACATAACAAACCAAAAATCAAAAAAAGAATATATGAAATAAAGAGGTTTTGCTTTTGTTTTGTTTTGTTTTTCAAATCAACAAAGACAATACCAAGAAAAGGCAGTGTTTCAATTGAAGCTAAGGCTAAGAAGGAAATTCCATATGGAAAAAGTCAATAATTATGTTTTGTCAAACCATTGAAATAGTCTATGTCAGGAAAGATGGCTAAGCAGTGAGTTTCTGGCAGGGTTTCACTGTAATACAGGCCATGTTGGTGTACATAGAAAGAAAATAGGGTGATAAGGAAGTCTATGCAGGCCATCTATGATCCAACACAAACTTTTTCATTTGTCAACTTCTAAATTTCAGTTCGCCATTTGAAGGCTGAGGTAACTATTTCCATTAATCCACTATCTCCATGTCTTATCTATCATTCATAAATTGTTTTGGTAATAGTATTAAATAATACATGTAAGAGTTGTAAAAAAGAAATGACATAATACATGAGGAATGATTAGAGCATTACCTGAAACTGATAAGCACTTACTATACACATCAAAAGATAAACTCTGATGTACTTTTGTGACAAGCATTCTGCTATAAGAAACAGAAATATGAAAACAGGAGTGTACACATAATATTAAATGCACCTCTTATAAAGTCATATCATCTCTTGTACCATAAATTTATTAACATAGACAAACCAGAGGCTGATGCTGACTCAGTGCTCTCATTGCTGGACTTGCAACATGGGGCAACTACTTTAGATGATAACATTGAATTACCAGAGATTTCTATACATAACTTTACCATATGACTTGATAATCATACTTCATGCTATTTACTCCCAAAAGATTTAAAAAAAAACATATAGATGAGCAACTTTATTCATAGTTGTGTTTATTTGGAAGCACTCAAGATTATTAAATGGATTAAAAAGGGAGCTATCTAGACAATAATATATTATTTTGTTGTCCTAAAAGAATGAGCCATTGAAACAAAAGACATGGAAGAAATTAAATGAGTGTTATTAAGTGTCTTAGTTAAGGCTTCCATTGCTATGGTGAAACACTATGACCAAAGGCAAATTGGAAAAGAAGGATTTATTTTAGCTTTTGTTTCCACATCACAGTCCATCATTGAAAAAAGGCAGAAATCTACAGGCAAATTTTGATGCAAAGACAATGGAGGAATGCTGCTTAATGGCTTGATCCTCATTGCTTGCTTAGAATGCTTTCATATCTGATCCAAACCCATCCCATGGGGTGCAACATCCCTCATTGAGCTAGATCCTCCTACATCAATCATTAATCATAAATTCCTACTAAATACTTGCCCACAATCCAGTCTTAACAGGTACTTTCTTAGCCAACGTTTCCTCTTCCAAAATGTCTCTAACTTGTATCAAGTTGACACATAACAACCCAGGGCACTAAGAGCTACTCAATGATTAGGACAGCAAAACCTATGAAGACATGAAAACATTAGTGGATGTTGAAGTTTGGGTTGGGAAATAGACATATAGGCTGAGAAATAGAGTGTTGTTTTTCCAAATGAAAGAATTCTTTTTAATTTGTTTTTATTTTATATGCAGTGGTATTTTGCCTGTATGTCTGTCTGTGTAAGGATGCCAGATCCCATGGAAATGGATCTCCAGACAGTTGAGCTGCCTGGGAATTGAACCTAGGTCCTCTGGAAGAACAGCCAATGCTCTTAACAACTGAGTCATCTATCCAGCCCCAGAAATGGTGATTTTTAAGGCAGTCCACATATTCTCAATACTAATAAACTGAGTATGTCACTTTATACTTGCCCAGAGCCACAGGATATAAACTCCCTAACACCAACTGTGCATTTTGGATAATTCTGAGTTGTCTGTAGAGGTTCAGTGATTGTGGAGGGGGGGAGATGTTTTGCTGGTAGCAGGAACTAATAATGGCGAGGTTATCTCTGTGATGGTGGAGAAGTGGACAGGAGCAAAGACAGGAAGAGGAGGAACAGGAGGAGAAGGAAGAAGAAGGAGGAGAAGGAGGAGAAGGGGGAGAAGAAAGAAGAAGGAGGAGGAGGAGAAGAAGAAGAAGCAAGTGATTGGCCTAAGTGCCGAGATCAAGTAAATTTTTCACTATTAAACAATCAACAAGACACATAGCATCCCTCTAAGGTTAGAGAAGCAACAGAGAATAGCAAGCTAGAAGATGTGAGCTGCAGACAGTGGAGAGAAAAGCTGAAAAAGGGTTCTTACATTTATTCCATTCAGTGGGTCATAAAACAAAAGTATGATGAAGATGAAAAAAAAAAACTGTTGGGCAGAGAGATTCTGACCTGGATGCAGGGGTGGTGTTGGTGGTGAGAGGACTTGAGAGTTAGAAAGGGCAGAATGTGATGACTGTATGTGTGCAATTAGCAAAGACTAAATTTGATTTAAAAACACAAAGACCAGTAGTTCTTATTTTCTATTAAATAAAAGGACTCAGCAAAATAATGCATTATGCTTTATTGCAATTCCACAGCACCAATGTTTTTAAACTTGAAATCAGATTTTCTGCAGATAACTTTCATATTATTCTTACACATAGCCAACATTAACTATTATTTTAAGTAACTTTCATGTCAGACATTATTAAATTTCTTACCTTAGTTTACTTAACCTTAATATGCTTTAAAATTTAAACTGAAAATTAGTAAGATGATAAATTATAGCATTATTTTATTTGCTTTCTGTTTAATCAAAATGTTATGTTCCAATCATTTATCCTTCAGCATCATGAAGTGTTGAGCCTCTTTAAACATTGTGGGTTTTGGATGCTACATCACCGTGAAACTGAAATGTTTTAAGTGTGAAAGCGCAAGGCTTTTGAGTTTGATTTGGTATGGATATTTCTTGTTGGCAAACCTTCAGCTTCAAAGACATGCATGCCTATTTGTGGTTTCTTATGGCTCTGAGCCTCTTTGGGGGGAGGCGAGATTGGCTTAATATGGCGAAAAGTATCTGTGTGGGATGCTGGCAGGTAGAAATGGAAACAGACAAGAAAAGAATGACTAAACAAAGGATACTCCACGGATGTCCCAAGAGGGAAAGAAGTCATCCCTTTAACTGTGTTAAACAAAATACCCATATTAGGTACAGTTCAGACTTGACAAAACCGTACTTGATATTTATTTTAGCTAGATTTGCCTTGGTATTAATCCAAACTATTCAGTTTTCTATTTCTGGAACTTACTGTTCAAGTTGTCTTTACATTAAAATATTTCTCCTAAGCAACCCACAGTTGTGCTACAAGAACCTTAGGTTCAGCTTTCAAACTGTGAAACTCTCATGCCAACCTCCATAGGTAGATTTCCAGGGTATCCTATATTTTTCAAAATAATAATTCAATAAAATTATTGGGAAGCTAATGTATAAAATATATTTTATAGGATTTAGTGACTTGAGAAATGGTATAAATTTATTTTAGGATATCAAATCAGAGTTAAGTCAAATCAAAAGTAACTCCTTGAAATAATCATAATCACATTTCTGCAATGAGACATAATGAGAATAAATCATATACTAGTCCAACATCAAAAACCAGAAAGTAATGCCAATTTCTGGAAGTAAAAAACAGAAACAGCAGGTGTGAAGGCATTAAGGAACAATGATTTCAAGGTATTCATGCAGCCAAAACAGGGTCAGATAGGCCAGGGTTAAAGCATAGATGCTGGGTAGGAGGATGGTGGATATGCTTGTACAACCACGAAAATAAAATCAGAAATTGTAATTTGAAAAGTTAACACTCATTTAATGTTTGTTGAGTGCTCTCAGGCACTATAGTACATCTATTACTAAAATATCTAATTTTCCAAGTAACAATATAATGTACATTTTTATTACCATTGTATAGAAGAAAGGACTTGGCATGGAAAGTTTAAACTCTTTCCCAACATTACGTAGTTAGCAATCAGGGGAGCTAGGAATTGAAGTGGCTCCAAAGGATATTTTCCTAGCCAAAGAGTTTTACAGCCTCACTGACTAGACTGCTGAGCTATGCTAGGGATTTAATATGATTTTAAGTTTTCTTTATTCTGAATGCATTTTCAAAATTTACATGAGAAGTTACTAAAACTTTCATGGAAAGAGACAAGCAACAAGCAACATGATAGTTTTGCATATTGTGCATTAGTAAGTAGAGCCCAGGAGTTTGATATGGAGAATGCATTTATGGTAGTAAGATGATGGTGGCTCACATTTATTGGTGGATACAAACATATTAGAAGGTGGAGAGATAATAGGATACATAGGACTTACAATTCAAAATGTTATTGAAGAGCTTAGTATGTAATTCACAGATATAGTACATGCCTTCCATGGTAATGGCCCTGGATTGATAATCCATCACTAAAGAAAGAAAAGGCAAGAACAGAAAAGAGAAAAGAGTAGAGAAGAAAGGATGGAATAGAAGAGGAGAGGATAGGAGGGGAGGGGAGGGGACAGGACAGCACAGGAGAGAACAGGAGAGGACAGGACAGGAGAGGAGAGGGCAAGGCAGGGCAGGAGAGGAGAGGAGAGGGGAGAGGAGGGGAAGATAGGGAGGGGAAAGAAGAAGAAGAGGTAGGTGGGAAAATGGAAACAAAGGGAGTAGAAACAATAAAAATGAACAGAAGAAAAGAAGGAAGAGAAAATTATTGTTTCTATGTTTCTTGTATATTTATACTTAGCAAATATAAATAGCTTGCATAAATAAATAGCTTGTGTTAGAAAATACATGTCTATTACCTACAAAAGCCAATATACCAAAATGCATATAAAGATTAATATTGTTTAGTGATTCATGGGACCAAAACTCACATAAACCATGTAATCATTAAAATCATTAAACAGCTTTATAAATCTCATCTTGAGAGTGCAGCTATTTATTCTGCACATCCCAGTGTACATTGTGGCCATAGATGACTCGAAATGGTAACAGAAGTGAGATTCAGTACTTTAAGAATACACTGGATCACACAAAATCAGTCAGATAGTAAAAGAAAACTTAAAGACTGTTGAGGCATGTATACATTTCAATAACAAAAAAAAATAACACAATCTAAGAACCAAAATCAAATTTATCCATAGCCGAAATAAGCAACAATATCCATTCCCCAAACCACCCCACCCCCCAAAAATTACATGACTGTGTAAGTGTATTGCTATTTCACAGAACATGAAAGGACAAACAGGATAAATGTTCATAGACTTTTTCAATATTCTGATAGGTTACATATATTTAGCCTGAAATCCTGAATTCATTATCAGTTTACAAATTTATTTATGTTACTAGAAGCCTGACTCCATTATTTCTATCATAATTTTCTTTTTTCAAGTAGATTGGAAGTTTCCTGACAGAAAGGCTATCCCTATGCCCTAGGGTTGCTCACCTCTATATTACTAGAATTTAGAAGAGAACCCAATCTATTATAAAAGCCTCTCAGTGAATATTTATTGAAAGTCTTCCTAAATCTTCTGCTTCTTAGTCTACATGAAACACACACACACACACACACACACACACAGCAACTCTCTACATCCTGGAAGAATTATGAAGCTAGATCACCCATGTCTGTGTTTCTTTTCTTTCCCAGCTGTGGCTATAAATTGTAAGGCAGAAAGATGGGGAGAGTGTTAGCAAATCAAGACTGAGGCTCTGAACTAATTGCTTAGCATCATAAAGAATAGAGCAACAGAGCAGAGGAGGAAGAGAGGGTAGGGAACACCACACACTTTATAAGATAGCAGTTAGGAGGTATTAGAAGATCCAAAAGGTAGGTAGTACAAGAAAGACTGGGTTATGCAGACAGAACAAACAATTCAGGTCAAGCACAAATTCCTCATCATTCTCAACCAGAGATACTTGCATGTGTGTTACTGGTACAAGACACTCATTACTAAAATGCTTTTGGAAATCTGAAAAAGATAATTAGAAGTTGTCGATAAAAGCAAGGTATCTAGGAACTAAAGGACTAAGATAACAAAAACACAAAAAGAAGGTGAACATGTCAGTTGAAAGGACTCTTCCTAAAGGAACCCTCTAGTTCCCAGGCTGTGTAAGCTAACAAGGTTCAAGAGCATCCTGATCTACAAGAGGAAGTCAAATCTGAAAAGCTAAGAAAGCCTCAGTAGCATTAGAATGCTGAGAAAACAGTGGAGCTCACACCCTGTGGAAGGAAGTAGGAGGATGCCTTGACCAAGCCTGTACCCTCAGGCAAGACTTCTTCAGGAATTCTCCATAGAAAAGGCAGACAGTCTGGCTCTCCACAGTTGGGAATCCAGCCTCTGATTCACTTGAGGATAATTTGCTCCTATCCTACTGAAATACCAAACTAAATGAATTTTCCCTGCAATGAGAGATAACAGGATCCAGAGAGTAAGTAATTTTATAGGTAGTCATCATTAAGTCAACAATTACAGACATATCACGAGGGTGAATCAACCAAAGCCCAAGTAAAGGAAATGAAAACAGAAGTTATTAGAAAGGAAACTGTATGGTCCCATTTTTAAGCAGCTTTTAGAAAAGCAAAATATGTTCAAAGAAATACATAGAAAAATGTTAAATTTTCACCTAGGAATTTAAGATTAATAAATAAAAAATGCTAAGGAAACATTGAGAGATGAGAGACTGCAGGTAAAAGCTGCAGTGTTCTAGTACATGCTGGGCAATCTTACCCATCAACATGTTTTGTAATTCAATATTGCTAAAAGATAGATTCTGAGTATTTTCATCACAAATAAATGCCAAATGTTTGAGATGACAAATAACCTAAGGGGAGCATTATAAAATGTATAAGTGCACTAAAGTGTCACTCTGTGGTCCATGAGAACATATCACTGTTTAGCAAAATAAGAATAATTCTGAGAAAAGACACCAAGAATGGATTCTGTGTTCTCAATGCAAAAGTGAAGATTATATAACAAATATATAGCCTGATATACTCATTCTATATTGTATGCATGCTTCAAAGAATGGTACTGGTGACACATGTAGATTTAAGCATGATAATTTGAATGCAGAATGTATCTGAAAAGAAAAAAAAAAAAAACAAATGGAAACTTCCAAAATTAAAAAGTCATAATTTAAATAAAATACTCATTAACTGAGCCTTTCATCCAAACATATATGACAAAAAGCAAGATTAATAACCTGAAAGAGGTTATTCAGTTACAGTAATTCAAACAGAAAAGCAAGTACAAGAAAATACAAGACTAATAGACACTGTATCATACTGGAACATTCTAGAGTATTGCTATCTGTAATGCCATAAAACAAGGAGGAATAGTGGAAGCAAGACACTACTTGTAAAGATACCAACTAAAGCTCATGTCGCCTGGAACCACCCAGGAGAGCTATTTGCAAGTAAGGGCTGCTAGGAGAGAAATATCTTCAGGGGAGTAACCATTTGTGAGTTAATGGTAATGGTGCTTCAGTAGGTAGCTCCATACTCACACCCATGAGTGTTGCCTGGTTAAACAACCCAGTGGATAACAGACCAAAAAAAAAAAAAAAAAAAAAAAGAAAGAAAGAAAGAAAGAAAAACAAAGTTGGAGAGATCATATACTAGCAACATAAAGGCACACCTGAAAACTCTAAAACAAACAGAAGCAAGGGCACCCAAGAGGCGTAGTCACCAGGAAATAAACTTGGGGCTGAAATCAATAAAATAGATACAAAAAGAAGAATGCAAAGAATCAATGAAACAAAGGGTTAGGGCTTTTGGGGTTTTTTGTTTGTTTGTTTGTTTGTTTTTTGTTTTTTCTTTTTTGAGAAAAATTAACAAGATAGACAAACCCTTATCCAACATTCCAACATAATTAAAAGACAGATAAAGAATATCCAAATTTATAAAATCAGAAATAAAAAGGGAGAGTAAAACAAGCACCAAGGAAATCCAAATAATCATTTAGGTCATACCTTTAAAATATTTTACTCCATAAAATTGGAAAATCTAAAACAAGTGGATAGTTTTCTCAAAAGATACCATTTACCAAAGATAAATCAAGATCAGATAAATAATTTAAACAGACATATAACCCCTAAAGAAATAGAAGCTATCATTAAAAGTTTCCCCAACCAAAATAAGCCAACGGAGTGCAAGTTGTAGTCAATAATTCTACCAGATTTGTAAAGAAAAGCTAATGTGACTATTCCTCAGATTATTCCACAAAATATAAACAGAGGAATATTGTCAAATTCATTTTATGAGGTCATAATTACTTGATACCCAAATCACAAAAAGACTCAACAAAGGAAGTGAATTACTGAACAACTATTCTTATGAAATTGATGCAAAATTACTCAGATATATATATATATATATATATATATACAGAAACCAAGAACATATCAAAAATATACAAAACTCAGTAAATACAATCCACCAAATAAACAAACTGAAAGAAGGAAACAAAATGATAGCCTCATTAAATGCTGGAAAAAGCCTTTGACAAAATTCAACACCCCTTCATGATAAAAGCCTTGGAGAAATTGGGGATACAAAGGACATATCTAACAAAATGAAAAGCAATTCATAGCAAGCTGACATCAAAAATAAAATTAAATGGAGAGAAACTTAAAGCAAGTACAGTAAAATCAAAAATAAAACAATGTTGCCAACTCTTTCCATATCTAGTCACTATAGTACTTTTAATTCTACCAGTAGCAATAACTGAAGGAGTACAAGCAAATAAAAATTGGAAAGGAAGAAGCCTAAGTATCATCATTTGCAGTAACCTCTTATATACACATGACAAGAGGATGAGAAAAAAAATCAAGGAAATAACAACCTTCGCGATAACTGAAAATAATATAAAATATCTTGAAGTAACCAAGTAAGTGAAAGACTTGTATGACAAAGCATCAAAAAGAAATTGACGAAGATATCAAAAGATCATCCATGCTCATAGAACAGTAGGGTTAACATGGTAAATGGACATCCTATTAAAAGCAATGTACAGACTCAATGAATTCCCCATGAAAATTCTAACACCATTCTTTACAGACCATAAAAGCAAAATACTCAACTTCATATGGAAAAAAACTGTATAGTTAAAAAATTCCTATACAATTAAAGAACTGTTGGAGGTATTACCATCCCTTATTTCAAGCTGTACTACAAAGCAATAGTAACACAATCTACATAATAGTTCCATAAAAACAGATATGTTGATCAACAGAATTGAATCTAAAACCAAGACATAAATCCATACACCTCTTGACACCTGATGTTTTACAAAGAAGCTAGAAATACAAAATGGAAAACAGAAAGCAATTCATCAAAATGTGCTGGTCTAACTGGATGTCTACATGTAGAAGAATGCATATTGATCCATAATCATAACCCTGCACAAAACTCAAGTCCAAGTGGATCAAAGACCTCAACATGAGTCCAGATACACTGGATCTGAAAAAGACCATATGGAAAAGCCTTGAATGCATTAGCACAGGAAACAACTTCCTAAACAGAATCCTGACAGCTAAAGCACTGGGATCAACAGTTGATAAATGGGACTTCCTGAAGCTGAAAAGCTTCTGTATGGAAAAGGACATTGTCAGTTGGACAAAATGGCAGGCTATAGAATGGGAAAAGATTTTGTCAGCTCCTCATACAATAGATGGCTAATATACAAGTGACTTGAATAATCTAATTAAATGTGGGGCACAGATCTAAAGATAGGATTCTCACTAGAAGACTCCCAAATGGCTGAGAAACACTTAAAGAAATGCTTGAAATCTTTACCCAACAGAGAAAGGCAAATCAAAATTACTCTGAGAACCATCTTAAACCTGTCAAAATGGCTAACATCAACAATACCAGTGCTGGTGAATAAGTGGAGCAAGGGAAACATTCCATCATTGCTGGTAGGAGTGCAAACTTGTACAATCACTAGGGGAATCAATATGGCAGTTTCTCAGAAAATTAGGAATTCAGTTACTTCAGGACCCAGCTACATCACTCTTGGGCATGTACCCAAAGAATGTTCTGTCTGACCATAAGGACACTTGCCCAACTATGTTCAGAGGGCTTTATTCATAATAGCCAGAACCTGGAAATAACAAATGTTCTTCAAATATAGAATGGGTATAGACAATGTGATACATTTACACAATGGAGAATTACTCAGGAGTTAAAATGAAAATTGACATCTTGAAATTTACAAGAAAATGGATGGAGCTAGAAAAATTATCATCCTGAGTGAAGAAACCTAGACACAGAAAGACAAACATGGTATGTATTCACTTAAAAGTGAATATTAGCTGTTAAATAAATGATAATTATGCTACAATCCAGAGATCCATAGAAGCTAAGTAACAAAGAAGGCTCTTAGAATGACATATAGATCTCCTTGGGAAGGAGAAAGAGAATATATTTCATAGGTAAAGCAGGTAGGGATGGTGACAGGAAGGGTCAGTTGGAAGAAGGATGGACAGACAGAAAGAGTTACACAGAGAAAGGCAACTGATTTGGGGAGAATTTGGGATAGGGGTGTTGTGGAATGCTATGGTAGTGGAAACTTCCTAGAATCTATGAGGCAACTCTAGCAAGGACTCCTGGAAACAGAGCCTGAGCCAGCTGCCATCTGTAAATCAGGCAAGGCTTCCAATGGTTGAACTGAGACACCAACTTAGCCATAAAATCTGACACTGCCTGGATAGGCACAACCCAAAAGCTGGATGGGCCAGAGAAACAAACACAACTGGTAGAAAAAAAAAAAAAAAACAATATCGAGAGATCCACCTATCTCTGGGGGTCCATTCTGAGTTACTGCAGGCAAGATCCTTGACCCCCAAATCCGGGCCTCTGCTAAAGAAAGAGGCCACAGCTGGAGAGTTCCAGTTTCCAGTGAGATCCAACTATCCTGAAAAACCTTCCCAAGTCCCAGCTCAGCCCTTGTCCTCTTCCGCCAGCTATTGGCCAGAGGTGAGTCTGGGCCCAATGGGGGCAGCCTGTCCCCTACAAACTCTTTCCCCCTCTCCCCCCTGCCAGAACTCCATGGGTTGGCCCCTGATCCTGCTGCTCCTGTCTCCAGTCCCCATCGAAGCACCCTTGGAGTTCTGATACACCCCCCACCCATCCCCACCGCCTGCCTACCCCCCCTACCCTGTGCCCTACCCTACCCACGGTCCTGCCACTCTGGTTGAGCACTGGAACAGAAGGTAGAGCCAACAGTCCACCCTACTTCGGAGACTTCTCGGAGCAACTCTGAACAAAGGAGACCTGACTATCCATGCGGGACCACCCGTAATTTCTACCTGCTTGGTCTCTGACACAACCTACAGTCCTCTGCTGGAGTCCCGGACCCATCCCAGAGATCCGCCTATATCTGCGGGACCACTGTGATTACCTGATGGCATCTTCTACTGGATCCTAATCCTTGACCCAATCCCTGGGGTCCCTGTCTGCGGAGAAACCTCCTAGAGAGCTTGGGCTACACAGAGCTACAAATATTGAATCTCAGACCCACAAAAGCCCATCGGGGAAGTACCATAGAGAGAGGGGGAGACCCCACCAACACCTATTGGAAGAAGCTATGGGAAGAAGGCAATACAAGAGAACACCTAACAACAGAAAAACAAGCATGACACCACCAGAATCTAGGGAATCTACACCAACTAGAATGGAACACAACAACAAATAAGAGGAATCAGAAGGGTACGACTTAAAAATTACCATCGTAAAAATGATAGAGGCACTCAAAGAAGATGTGAGAAAACCACTTAAAGAAATGGAGGAAAAAACAAACAAAAAAGTGGACGAAATGAACAAATTCCTTAAGGAAAGTACAGAAAGCCAAGAATAAAGAATAAAGAAGGTGAAGGAAACAGTTTAAGACTTGAAAACTGAAATAGAGAAAATAAAGGCAACAGAAACTGAAGGAACACTGGAAATAGAAAAGATGGGCACAAAATCAGCAACTACAGACACAAGCATAACCAACAAAATTCAAGAGATGGAAGAGAGAATCTCAGGTGCAGAAGATAAACTAGAAGAAATAGATTCATCGACAAAAGAAAATCATAAATCCAACAAATCCTTAACACAAAACATCCAGGAAATGTGGGACACCATGAAAAGGCCAAACCTAAGAATAATAGGCATAGAGGAAGGTGAGGAAACCCAGCTCAAAGGTGCCGAAAACATATTCAACAAAATCATCGAGGAAAACTTTCCAAATCTGAAGAAGGACATGCCCATGAAAGTACAAGAAGCATACCGAACCCCAAATAGGCTGGACCAAAGAAAAAAGACCCCTCGACATATAATAATCAAAACACCTAGCATACAGAATAAAGAAAGAATATTAAGAGCAGCGAAGGAAAAAGGACAGGTAACATATAAAGGCAGACCTATCAAAATTACACCTGACTTCTCCATGGAAACCCTCAAGGCGAGAAGGTCCTGGATAGATGTTCTAAAAGTATTAAGAGAACATGGATGCCAGCCTAGGCTACTATATCCAGCAAAACTCTCAATCACTATAGATGGAGAGAACAAGATATTTAATGACAAAACCAGATTTTCCCTGAATTTTGTATCTACAAATCCAACCCTACAGAAAGTATTGGAAGGAAAACTCCAACCCAAGGAAGGTAACTACGCCCACAAAAATATAGGCAACAGATAATCCAACTACACCAGAAACCAAGGGTAAAGCAGAACTAATATATTCACAATACCACTGCCAACAACAAACCTAAATCAAACAAGCATCAACAATCAATGGTCCTTACTCACCCTCAACATTAATGGTCTTAACTCACCTATAAAAAGACACCGGCTAACAGAATGGATACGAAGACAGAATCCATCCTTCTGATGCATACAAGAAACACATCTAAGTTTCAAAGACAGACATTATCTCAGGGTAAAGGGTTGGGAAAAGATTTTCCAATCAAATGGAAATAAGAAGCAAGCAGGCATAGCTATCCTAATATCTAACAAGTTAGACTTCAAACCAAAATTAGTCAAAAGAGATGAAGACAGTCATTTCATATTCATCTCAGGAGAAATCCATCAACACAAAGTCTCAGTTCTGAACGTCTATGCCCATAATACAAAGTCACCCACATTCGTAAAAGAAACACCACTAAAACTCAAAGCTCATATAAAACCTCACACACTTATAGTGAGAGACTTCAATACACCACTCTCAACAATGAACAGGACCACAAATCAGAAACTCAACAAAGAAACAAAAGAATTAACAGAAGTTATGTCTCAACTGGGTTAACAGACATCTATAGAACATTCCATCCAAAGACAAAAGAATATACCTTATTCTCTGCTCCACATGGAACCTTGTCTAAAATCGACCACATACTAGGTGACATAACAAACCTCAACAGATACAAGATAATAAGAATAGTCCCCTGTATCTTATCGGACCACCATACTTTAAAATTGGAATTCAACAACAACACAAATAGCAGAAAACTTGCAAACTCATGGAAACTGATCAATGTGCAATTGCACCACTACTGGGTCAAAGAAGAAATAAAGAACGAAATTAAGGACTTTCTAATATTCAACGAGAATGAGCATACAACATACCTGAACTTATGGGACACCTTGAACGCAGTGCTACAAGGGAAGTTCATTGAAATAAGTGCCCATATGAAGAAAATAGAGAATAGAGAATTAACAGCGCAACTGAAAGCCTTAGAACAGAGAGAAGTAAATTCACCCCATAGGAGTAGAAGCCAGGAAATAATCAACTTGAGGGCTGAAATCAACAAAATAGAAAGAAGGAAGACAATACAAAAAAATCAATGCAAAGAAGAATTGGTTTTTTGAGATAGACAAGATAGACAAACCGTTATCCAAATTAATGAAAAAGCACAGAGAGAACATGCAAATTAACAAAATCAGAAATGAAAAGGGGAACATAACAAGGGACACAGATGAAATCCAGACAATTTTCAGGTCATACATTGAAAATCTGTATTCCACAAAAATTGAAAATTCAAAGGAAATGGACAAATTTCTGGATAACTATCACTTACCAAAATTAAATCAAGGACAGACAAACAACTTAAATAGACCTATAACCCGCAATGAAATAGAAGCCTTCCAACCAAAAAAAGTCCAGGGCCAGATGGATTCAGTGCAGAATTCTACCACACATTCAAGGAAGAACTAATAACACTACTCCTCAAACTTTTCCACAAGATAGAAACATAAGGTTCATTGCCAAACTCTTTTTATGAGGCCACAATAACTTTCATACCCAAGCCTCACAAAGACACAGCTAAGAAAGAAAACTTCAGACCAATATCCCAGATGAACATCGATGAAAAAATACTCAATAAAATACTGGCAAACCGAATTCAAGAATACATCAGAGAAATCATCCACCGTGACCAAGTAGGCTTCATACCTGGAATGCAGGGAGGGTTTAACATATGAAAATCTATCAATGTGATCCTCCATATAAACAAACAGAAAAAGAAAAACCATATGATTATCTCCCTAGATGTGGAAAAATCCTTCAACAAAATTCAACACCCTTTTATGATAAAGGTCTTGGAGAGGTCAGGGATAACAGGAACATACCTAAACATAATAAGAGCAATATACAGCAAACAAAGTGCCAACATCAAACTGAATGGACAGAAACTTAAGCCAATTCCTCTAAAATCAGGAACAAGACAAGGCTGCCCTCTCTCTCTCCATATCTCTTCAATATCGTACTAGAAGTTCTAGCTAATGCTATAAGACAACAAAAGGAGATCAAGGTGATCCAAATTGGAAAGGAAGAAGTCAAACTGTCTCTATTTGCAGATGATATGATAGTTTACATAAGCGACCCAATAAACTCTACCAGGGAACTCCTACAGATGATAAACACCTCAGCAAACTTGCAGGATACAAGATAAACTCAAAAAAATCAGTAGCCCTATTTTTTCAGACGACAAAGAGACAGCGAAAGAAATCAGAGAAACTTCACCCTTTATAATAGCCACAAGCAACATAAAGTATCTTGGTGTAATTCTTACCAAACAAGTAAAAGACCTATATAATAAGTTTGTGGCTCTAAAGAAAGAAATTAAAGAAGATACCAGAAAATGGAAAGATCTCCCATGCTCTTGGATAGGTAGGATATATAGAAAAAATGACACAAAAGACCCAGGATAGCCAAAACAACCCTATAGAATAAAAGAACTTCAGGAGGCATCACCATTCCTGACTTTAAGCTTTACTTCAGAGCTATTGTTCTGAAAACTGCCTGGAATTGGCATAAAAATAGATAGGTAGACCAATGGAATCGAATAGAAAATCCTGATATTAACCCACGCACCTATGAACACCTGATTTTCGACAAAACAGCTAAAATTATACAATGTGGCGAGGACAGCATCTTCAACAAATGGTGCTGGCACAATTGGATGAGGGTGGGTAGAAGACTGCAGATAGACCCATATCTGTCACCATGCACAAAACTCAAGTCCAAATGGATCAAAGACCTCAACATCAATCCAGCCACATTGAACTTCTTAGAAGAGAAATTAGGAGGTACCCTTGAACAAATTGGTATAAGAGACCGCTTCTTGAACATAACTCTAGGGGCACAGACACTGAGAGAAACAATTAATAAATGGGACCTCTTCGAACTTAGAAGCTTCTGTAAGGCAAAGGACACAGTCAACAAGACCAAACGGCAGCCCACAGACTGGGAAAAGATTTTCACCAACCCTATATACGACAAAGGGCTGATCTCCAAAATACACAAAGAATTCAAGAAACTAGTCAACAAAACACCAAATAACCCTATTAAAAAATGGGGTACAGAACTGACGAAAGAATTCTCATTATAGGAAATCAAAAAGGATGAAAGACACTTAAGAAAATGCTCCACATCCTTAGCTATCAGGGAAATACAAATCAAAACAACTTTGAGATACTATCTTACCCCTACCAGAATGACTAAAATTAGAAACACCAATGATGACTCATGTTGGAGAGGATGTGGAGAAAGGGGAACACTCCTCCACTGCTGGTGGGAGTGCAAACTCATACAGCCATTTTGGAGATCAGTATGGCGGTTCCTCAGGAAAATGGGAATTAGTTTACCACAGGACCTGGCAATCCCCCCTCTTAGGCATATACCCAAAGGATTCACATCCATGCAACAAAGACATCTGTTCAACTATGTTCATAGCAGCACTATTTGTAATAGCAAGAACCTGGAAGCAACCTAGATGCCACTCAATTAAAGAATGGTTAATGAAGATGTGGCACATCTACACAATGGAATACTACTCTGCAGAAAAAATAATGGTATCTTGTAATTCGCAGGCAAGTGGATGGCACTTGAAGAAACCATCCTGAATGAGGTAAGCCAGTCACAAAAAGAGGAACACAGTATATACTCATTCATATATGGATTTTAGACCTAGATCAAAAGATCACCAGCCTATACTTCACACCACCAGAGAAACTAGGATACAAGGTGTATTCTAAGAGATTCATATAAAGTCCCTCACAGACCTGGGAAGGGACAAGTCCCCCAGAGCTCAGGGGAAGTGGGGGGGGGGCAGCGAATGGAGAGAGAAGTAGGAGAAAACGAGGGGGAGGAAAGAAAACATGTGCGACCAGGAAGATTGAGCCTGGTTAGGAATAGAAAACAGGAAAGAGAGAGAGAGAGATAAAGAGAGAGAGAGACAGAGACAGAGACAGAGAACATAAAAGAGTGAGCCAATATTGGTTTTAAGATAAAATTGAACACAAAGAAAGGTGGAGAGACCTACAAGACTGCTCCCAACTAACAATCTCAGCTTCCGTAGAAAGGCTATCATAAATGCCCTTCCTGGAGAGTGAGATCAACAACTAACTTATCCATGGAGCCCTCAACTAATGCCTGTTGGAAAGAGGAGCAAACACCCATACATAAATACTGAGTCGAAATAGAACCCAGATGCAGATGGAGAGGAAAAGACCATGGGGCAGAAACACATACATAAAAAAGGAAGGAGGGAGGGAGGAAGGGAGGGAAGGAGGGAGGGAGGGAGAGGGAATTGGGATCGACATGTAAAATAATAAATTAAATTAAAAAAAAAATGCTTTGACTCCAAAATTTAAGTTCAAGGACAAATTACTGGAGAAAAGGATTTCTATTTTTGTTTCCACAGAAAATGAAAAGATGTGGATTCCTTCCAGACTAATGTGGTTTGATTAAGCCAGACCACCTGAAACAGAATACCAGGTGGTCCTACATTCAAAACAGCTGGACAAAGCAGCCTTATAGACTACAGCCAGGATTTCTGAATCTTCTTCGAATCCCCTATGACAGCGCCCCTTACCAGCAGGAAGTAGTTTGGAAAGAATAACGCCCAAATTCCCAAATATTGTCTATAAATGTTTGTTTTCATTTAAATGGACTTTGTTATATAAAATAAATTAAAAAAAAAAGACAATTTATATGACTTATTGTGTTTGTTGACTTATGTATGTTGAACTATCCCTGAATCCTTCAGATAAATCTAACTTACTGTGTTGGATAATCTTTTTGATATATGTCTATATTTGTTTTGCATGTGTTTTTTTGATTTAATAAAGTTTTTTTCCAAATGTAAAAAAAAAAAAATCAATGTCAGTTAAATGATTCCTAATGATATTCTGCTATACTTTTAGATCAGTGACTATCCCCGTCATCATCACATAGGATTTTCTTTCTGGCAGCTGATAGAAGTAAATCCAGATACAGAGCCAAATGTTAGGCCTAGCTCAGGGTACCTGACACAGAAAAGGAAGAAAAGATTGTAGGAGTCAAAGGAGAAGAGGACACCAGGAGGCACAGCTGACAGAATAACTAAGCAAAGCCCATCCAGGCTCACAGAGATAAATCATCCATCATTAACACCCTCATGAATCTCTACTAGGTTCTCTCTACATACATGCTATCGTTGTTTAGCTTGGAGTTTTTGTAGGATTCCTAACAGTGGGAGTTGTGGGTCTCTGGCTTTTTTTTTTTTTTTTTTTTTTTTTTTGTCTGTTCTTGGAACCCTTTTCCTCCTACTGGGTTCCTCATCCAGCTTTGATATAAGGGTTAAGCCTCTTCTTATTGAGTCTTACTATGTCAGTTGATATCTTTGGGAAGCCTGCTCTTTTCTGAAGGGAAATGAAGGACCAGTGGATCTGGTGTAAAGGGAGGTTAAATAGGTTGATGGAGAGTAGTTGAGGGAGAGAAATGGTTTGTGATGTATGCCAGAAAAATAAATTTTTGAAACTGAGAGAAACAATGATTAAATAAAAATATGTTTGACAACTCAAATAAGTAAAAGAAATGACAGTAGTATTTGAACTAGACAAACAGTGTGAGGAAGTGCCTAGGGTAGCTGAGTGTTCTTATACCAACACAAATGGACTATTAGTGCCCAAAGAGTTCACATTCAATTGTTTATTGAGCAAAGCATGCTAATGAGTCCACTTTGGTCAATGTCATCAGGCTCAGTAACTTCTTGATAGAGTTTACTAGGCTTAGTTTAATACAGGAATTTAAATGTGTAAATCGAGGAAGAAGCCTTCAACTTCTTGCCTTAGTTTAAAGTGTGTGTGTGTGTGTGTGTGTGTGTGTGTGTGTGTGTGTGTGTGTAGTAAGTGAAAACTACATATATTTCAGATTGGGCCATGTTCATTTGAGCCTTTGGAGCTAGCATACAGCAAACCTCTATAAAATTTGAATGTGTATACAGGAATATGATGCTATAGTGTTCCTAAGGAATATGATGGAAGCACACCTCTGTAGCATAAGATTAATTTTCTGTCTATTCTGAGCACAATTTTTTTCTCCCTTCTTCAGAAAAATATGAAATGATGTGATTGATGATCATCCAGTGATAGGGAATTAGAGCATAGGATGTACCTTTTCAGCAGTTACATATGTAGGGCTTCCTCAAACTGTTTCAGGAAGAGTAAAATCTTAAAAAAGGGTAGTGATTTTATGAGTTCATGAATGGTTTTAAAGAAAATGCATGAGTAAAGGCAGATTTATGTTTGGAAAGTGTTTTTAATTAAATTTTCGATATTATTAGACAATTACCCTTGTGATAAAAAATGAGAGCAAAATAAAGGAATTTTTAGAAAGAAACACCTAAATATATATGTTTTATTAAACAGGCCATTTCTAAAGGCAGAAGAAATTACTATGGTAGAAGCATAATATTCAGGAAGGAAATACTTATGTCTATATCTATCTATAGCTACACACATAAACACACACACACACACATACACACACACACACATACACACACACACACACACACACACACACACACACACACATATATATATATATATATATATATATAAACCTGTAACGTGTACGGTTTTTCTGCCTGCCACCGCTGGTCTTGTCCCGCCGCCATGCCACCAGCCCCAAATAATACGCAGAGACTTTGTATTCGATACAATACTGTTGGCCCGGTTACTTGTTTCATATTGGCTAGCTCTATCATAATTATTAACCCATTTCTGTTGATCTATGTATTTCTCTTACCGGGGAGCCGGCGGCATACTGCTTTCTCCAGACTCTCCATCTTGACTCCTCCTTCCTACTTCCTCCTTGTCTCCTAGTCCCTCCTATCTTCCTTTCCTATTGGCCAACAGTGCTTTATTATTAACCAGTATGAGAAACATATACAGAATGACATCTCCCATCATCTCCTCTTTTCTGTCTAAATAAAAAGAAGGGTTTTAACCTTAACATAGCAAAATATATAACGCAACAGTTACCAAATAAGAATCACAGTTAACAATATTTAGTTCATTAACATTTATCAAGATTTAAGGAACTATTCCATCATCTATTCCATCTTTGTGAGTCTAAAGTCCTATATGTAACTTATCTTTAATTCAACTAAGGAAAACTATAATTATAACTATTTGTCTTCAACTCCATCAAAGACCACAGAAGGATACTATATAAACTCTAGAAATGACAGAGACATCTTGCCTTGTCAGTCACCTGAAGTTCTTTTGTAATCTTTCATCTTCAGCCCATAGGCCATAGTGTGTCTGGCAGACTCTTCAGCAAAGCAGGAAACTTTAAACTGTCTTCTTGTATTGGCAGTTTGTTAGTCACTTTCCTCTGTGTCCTGCAGACTATCTGGCAGACTCTTCCATGAAGCAGGAAATCTGTAGCAATGTCCATCTTGAATTAGCAATCACTTTTCTATGGGTCCTGCATGTACAGTTTATACATCACAAAGTCAAACAGTCCAGACAAGAGCAGTATTTTGTCCAAATGGCTAGTCTTGCCATATTGGAAGCAAACTCCAAAACGAGTTTCTTCAATGTCCATCTTCTTTTCTGGTGCAGGTGGTATTGCCAAGAGCAATTATGTCTCACTGTCAAGTAAAACCCTAAATCATTTTAAATGACATATTCTGTAGGTCTTTGAAAGGTTTGAAGAATTCCTATGTATCTTAAATACATCTTGTGTATCTTGAAAAACCTAACTAACTTAACTCTAAGCTTTGACTATCATAGGTAATTATCTATAATCTGTATTAAGTTATACACTACATTTCTAACTGAGCTATATAAACACAATACCTAAGCAAAAGGAGAAATATAAACATCACAAAATTGACCTTAAATTGTATCAATAAATGAAAATCCATTCCAAAACAAAGTATTCATATCTATACCATAATCCCCTTTTTACCTTTAAAAAGAATTGGCTGTGATCATTACCCATTTATAACCAAGTCCATTTAAATGAAAACAAACATTTATAAACAATATTTGGGAATTTGGGCGTCGTTCTTTTAAATTAGTTTAAACACAAAACAAAGCCTTAGCTATATTGAGTCTCTGTATTACTTCTCCACTGCCATTTGTGCATTTTTGTCAGACTCATTTACAACTTGATTGCCTTTTTTTTAGTTTAAGTTTATTTGTTTGTTTGTTTGTTTAGTATGGGTGTGCAGGGGAGTGAGGGGACAGTGACCCTGGAAGACATGGGAATGAAAACCTGGTGCAGACTGACTTTGTCAACCTGGAGCAGACATCTTGGCATCCAGGGCCAGGTGGTTCATTGTCAGCATATTTAAAACACAATACAATTTGGGGAAATGTTTCTTGGCAACAGTCATTCCCATTCAAGATTTTTAGGCAACTACCATTCTAATTACATGTGCAGAATAAAGCTTAAGGTGTAACTACTTAGAAACACCTTTACAAAGTATGTGTGGCAATGAGGGTAGGTTGTATAGCTCAAAGGCCTAGGATCTAGTATGGTCTCTGATAGTTTTCAGGTCAGCATGCTATAAAATACATGTGGCATCTCCCCTAAGAAAGGGTTTCCCTGACAGCTAAAGATGTCTGTCTTGGGAGGGAGAATTTGGAATAGCATTCTGGGGGATTTGCGTGAGGTCTGCCTCCACAGATAGCAAAATAGTCATTAGGTCATTAACAAAATCCACCCACAGCCTTCTGGGAGAGAAAGCAGATATCCTGTCTTCTACATTAAGAAGAGGCCCCTGAGTGTTTAAGTTCCCTGGTTTCCATAGTTAGCTGTGGGCACAATAATCTTTGTGCCTCTGACAGGGGATTATGTGTTCATGCCATAGCACATGTGTGGAGATCAAAGACGGCTTGTGGGAGTGTCTTTTTTTTTCCCATGATATGAACCATGGGGTTGAATTCAGATTATCAGCATTGAAGGCAAGTGCTTTTACTCATGAGTCAGTCTTGCCATTCTGTTACTCTTTACATAATCAATATATACTAATATTTACTTATTTCACTTTTTTTACATGCTCATATCTACATGCACAGTGAAAATGCCTTTTCTGGGATTGTGTAGAATAAACAAAAATAGGAAAATGTGTACTAAATTTTAACCTCTGTGAACTTTGCCTCATATGAACACAAGAATTTCATGTCTACTTTTGATCATTGGTACACTTTGAACTAACAATGAAAGTTTGGACAAAGCCATCCATGAAAAGTTGAATAAATATTGTACCTAGCATACTTCTATGCCAAAATATTAAAATCAGCTACTGGATTTTAGTTTTTAAAAAACTGAAGAATTTATTTTATATTTTAGCTATAACTGTAATCATTGCAACTCAGATGGGAAATTATCTTGGCTGTTGGGAGCCAAGGAACACTACAAAGGCACTGTAAGCCTAGCAGCTCCTGAGAAAAGTTTCCCCATTACAAATGTAACAACTCTGTCTGCTCCAGCTCTCTCCTGCCCTGTAGAAGTGATACAGCTCTGCTCTGCTCTGCTAGGGCAAAGTTTCTCCAATGCTAGGACTTATCTCAGGGCATAAACTGGCTTTTTGGAGCCCATTCCCTGTGATAGGATACCTTGCTCAAGCTTGATACTGGAGTAGGGACTTGGTCCTGCTTCAACTTGGTAAGCCAGAGTTTGTTGATGGGTGGTGGGAGGGGGTGAGGTGGGTGGAGGGAGAAGGGGAGGGAGGGAAAACTGGAGTCGATACGCAAAATGAAATAAAATTTTAATTAAAAATGTATATCATATATATTATATCTATATAAAGTGTTACAGCTCTGCTTATGTAGTCAGACATTTTGTAGGGACCTTAGGTTCCCCAATAATGACACAGGGAGTGAGTAGCAATCAATTGGTTTCTTTTTATTTTCCCCCCATTGGTTTCTTAGTCATGGGTTTTTAAGAAGAATATTTTTCTTTTATTTTTGAGATATAACTACATCATTTCTAATTCCATTTTCTTTCACCAACCCCTTCCAAATAGACCCCCTGTCTCCTTTAAATAATGGCTTCTTTTTTCATATATGCTGTTACAAGCATATATGTACTAAAGTATATATGTATTCATGTATACACATGAGTGACATGTAATAGGGTGAGTATCTTCATTATGAATCATGGTAAGTCAGATCTTTGTTGTGGCATATTTCTTCCTTTAAGCCTTGTTCTGGATAGCTTTATGTCAACATGACATAAGCTGAAGTCATCTGAGAGGAGAGAACCTCAATTAAGAGAAGGCCTATAAAGATCAGGCTTAGGCAAGCCTGTAGAGTATTTTCAATTACTGATTGATGGAGGAGAGTGCAGTCAATTGTGGGTGGTGTCATCCCTGGGCTGGTGGTCCTGGTTTCTATAGGGAAGCAGGTTGAGCAAGCCTAATGTATAAGCCAGTAAGCAGTACCCTTCCATGGCCTCTGCATCAGCTCAGGCCTCCAGGTTCCTGACTTGATTGAGTTCTTGTTCTGACTTGGTTTGATGATGAACTGGTTTTCAAGGCATGAAGGGGTCATGGAGAACAGCTGAGGTTTGGCACTGTGAGAGTCCAGGAGAGGCCATTGGTGAAGGTGCAATCTCAGTAGCAATTCAATTGAAGGGTTATGCAGAAAAATTGAGATTTGACACTAAGGTTTTTCCCCACACCAGCCTGGGCCCAGAGCCTAGGCGCCAGCTCCAAATATCACACTGAGACTCTGTATTTTGATATAATGCTGTTGGCCAGGTACTAGTTTCTTATCGGCTAGCTCTGCCTTAAATATTAACCCAGTTCTATTAATCTAAGTTTTTCCACATGGTCTAATCTTACCGGAGAGTGGGCTGGTGTTCTTTTCTCTCCAGCCTCTCCATGTTGACTCATCCTTATTACTTCCTTGAATCCTCCTTGTCTCCTAGACCCACCTATCTTGCTTTCCTATTGGCCAACAGTGCTTTATTCATTAACCAGTATGAGAAACATATTTACAGAATGACATCTATCAATGAAGAAATCCTATGAGAGGCTATTAGAGAAAGTGCAGCCCAGTCGCAGCAATCTACCCCAATGTTTTAGAGATGCCAGCACCTAGAGATGGAGAGCCTAGAAGACAAGCTGTGTTTGATGTGGGTGGAGCCAGGAGAAGTGACCCATGCTCTTGATAGGAACACAGAAGATCATGAGAGGATCCCAGACACTGGATATGGAGTTACTTACACTGTTGATGGTTTGGTTCTGGTTTGATCTGATTGGGACCATGCCCTGACTCTTCTCTCTTAAAGGAAGTATTTAACTTAATTTTACTTTTTACAGGAACCTGCAGTTGAGAGATGTTGATGCTTTTTATATTGATTTATCCTTTTAAATTTCATTTTATATTTCAACCACAGTTCTCTCGCCCACCCTTCCTCCTGTGCCTTCTCTCCTCCACCCACTAGCCCACTCCCAGTCCACTCCTCCTCAACTTTTAAAAAAGAGTTTCCATATTGTAAAGGGACCAAATTTTAATGTGTTTTAATTTGTAAAGACCGTGGGACTTTTAAAGTTATTCATGTTTTTAATGGGAGGTCTTGGGAATAAATGAGAGAAGAAAGGTTATTGCTTTATGGTGATGTATTTGTATGTCAAGTTGACAAAGAATAAATTGTGCTCGATAATTTTATGTCTACATAACACAGCTAAAGTCATCTGAGAAGAGGAAATCTCAATTAAGAAAATACCTCCATAAGATGGCTGCAGGCAAGCCTGTAGAGCATTTTCTCAATTACTGATTGATGGAGGAGACACCAGACATTTGTGAGTGGGGTTATCCCTTGGTTGGTGTTCTTGAGTTGTATAATATAGAGTCCTAAGCAAGCCATAGAGAGCAAGCCAGTAAGCAGCACCTCTCTATGTCCTCTGCATCAGCTCCTGCCTCCGGCATTCTGCCTTTTTGAGTTCCTTTTTTGACCACTTTGATGATGAACAATGACATAGAAGCACAGAAGGGTGAACTAAATAACCCCTTCCCCAAGTTTCTTTGGCCATGATCTTTTGTGATAGCAATAGTAACCCAAAGACAATCCTCTTGAAAAGACAATAAGTGATATTGTAGTGAGCCTGTAGGCTTTTAAGAATGGAGAGCCTTAATTGGTGTGCAGAAGTCGCAATTTGAAAAGTTTGTTACCTTCTTTTCTCATACAATCAGAAAAACCCAACTACAGCTTAAGGATGGAGGTAAAGGGACATTCTATTGGGAGATATAGCTAACAAGAGTCATCTCAGTTTCCTTTGGCCTCTCATCCCTCTTCATACTTAACTCAGAAACAAAGCTATCATAATTTAGCTACAGTTTTTATTAATTACCTAATGACTCTTCCCTACCTGTATGAATAAATATTATTCATAGCTTGACAACTATATTGTGGTATGCTTATAAAATTTACCCTCAAGAAAGAAATATTACTCATATAAATTGTGAATGTTTGGTTTGTTTTATGATAATTAATTATCTAAAGAAACAGGGTCAAAGACTGAGGCAGAATCATGCATTATTTTGGGGAAAATATAATCATTTTTGCTATTATAATAATGTCTAAAATTGTTTCTTATTTTCTTTTTCTTCCCTGTTTTTTATATCGATGAACAAGATGAAGCAAAGAGCTTCCTTAACAGAACTGGACAAGAAATTTTACTGAAAAATAAGTTAATAAAATACTAAAAATAATAGCCAACATTTTAATAACACTGACTTATTAAGATCCAGATGTTGTTCTAAGAACTTTCAAATTCTATATAATCCTCATCTCACCAGTATGAGGTAAGCACCTTGCCCAAGGCCATGCAGCTGTTTCTGAAAAAATAATGATGTTATGACAGGCTTGTGTCTTTGTGTGGAACTTGATAAAAAGCCATTACAGTTTCAGAACCCAGCTAAAGAGAACTTTGTGACAATGTTGTTCTATGGCTTTTTGTTTGCTTGCTTTCCTTTTTAGTGTACTGTCACAAAGGAAGAAGAGTCCAGGGCAACCTGAATTATAGATCATTTATAAATTACTTACGGTAGCAACATAGCAAGCTTAAAATTGGCTAATACTGGTAATATGTACAAAGATACTATAGTTATTGAGAGTCTGATTGTGTCTTAGTTCCTTTTCTGTAGTAAACTACTCCGATAAACATGACTTAAGGTGAAAAAGGCTTATTCAGTTCATAGCTCCAGGTTACTGTACATAGCAATGAAATCACAAGTGATAAGATTTTGGGAGAACTATATGCAACTGATCCACTGCCAAGAGCATAGAATGGTGGGTTAATAAATTTCAGTGCTCAGCTAGCTTCCTACTTTTTATTATCTAGGTTCACTTCAAGGATTGCTGCCATCCACATTGAAACTGTCCTCTATCATTGATCAATGCAATTAAGGTAATCCTGCACTAACTTTTTCTGAGGCCCTTATCATAGCTGATTCTGGGTTGTGTCAAGCTGACAATTAAACATCACAATTCTACCAACACAGATATCATTTTAAGCAATAGCTCCTTGTCCTTGTAAACCATGACCTCTTTATAAACTATAATTAGTCCAGCTTTAAAAGCTCATATATTCATTAGCAATTTTGACTGTAAAAGTCCAAAATCTTTTTTTTTTTTCCATCATGACACAGGGTTTCTCTGTATAGCCTTGGCTCTCCTGGAACTTGCTTTGTTGACCAGTCTGGTGTCAAACTCACAAAAAAGACAAATCAAATAACAGACTTTCAGCTTTAATTACATTCTCATTTTAAATAGAGGAAATAGGACATAGCAAGGAATGATCAATCTGAAATCCAAAATCCTACAGATACTGAACCCCATAGATCCATGTCAAGCATCTCGGTATTATTACATAATCAACTAGGCTCCAACAAACAGTCTAGGGCAGTCCAACTCCTCCAACTGACAGTCTGTAATACTTATAGAGTCTCTGTTGAGTTAGCTCCATTTTCTATATATAGCTATCATGGTGGATGTCCCATGGGCCAGTCTTCTCCACTACCTTGAAGTTTGCAAATTAGGATTCACTTTCAGAGCCTAACAAAGCAGCCCCTCTGGGTCTCTCTACAGTGACTTCAACCATTCTACATATTGCCTTGCCTTATCTTACATATTTAATGACTTCAAAAACCATTGCCACAATGGCAAACTCTGCCACTAGCTTGGGATGGAACTTGATCCTGCCCCACCACCCTTACAACATAGCTAGGTCAGCTTCTGTATTCTGACCCTAGAGAAACACTTTTCCAGTCTGTTGCTTGTGACAAGCATGCTGTTTCTTCATCTTAGGTTTTCTCCTTTTCAATAGACTTGGATCTTTACATGATAGAGCCTTGTGATGGAATCATGTTTATTACATTGGCCTTAAACAGTATAATCTGAGTAGTCCAACAATGGCTGCCTCATACTAGGCAGGATAAGAACCTGGTATTTTCCCAATCCATTGAGTTGGTGCCACAGTGGTCCTTAATGGCACTGAAGGCCCTGAGGATTCCTGAGGAACTTAACTCCACACTGATAATCTCACTGACAAGACAGACCACTGACCCAATTCATCATGGAGAAATTAATTTGAGCAAGTGATTAACTAATTATTTTTTTCCTATGAATGGACTGCCTCTCACTAAGGAAAGATATAAGAGAGCAGCATTAGATATGGACACAGCTAAGGACAGATGTTTCCAAATGAGGGATTTGGGAAGCAAATAGTTAGCATAACAGAAGCAAACATAACAATTTGGTCATAACAACCTCTTGTGAAATAGACATGGTTCCAAAGTGGTCATAACAAGGTAGTCATAACAGGGGAATATTAACAGGTGGTCTTAACTACAGAGGGTCATCATAACCTTTGGAAACAAAGGCATGGTTGCCATCTGCTGGAACAGGCAGTATAGAACATTAGCCTGTTAAAGTTACAAATGAGGACATAGACTAATCCTTAGGAAACAGAGACTTAATCATAGACAGAAATGAATCTAGTTTGCATATTATAAGATGGCTTTTACACCTATTATGGAGGCAGTGACAGGAGCAGCAGCAGTAGCCATTGCACTTGAGTGAGGACTTAGAATGGAGGTATCGATGCTTTCCACAATAACCTGATCAACAACATCCCTCCAAGGTATAGCCAGTAGATTTCCTTTAAGTTGATCCCAGATGGAGCAGGTTGATATACAAGATTCCACCACAATTGTGAAACAGTAGAAGAAGGTTTCCTATCTTTTGTGTTGGTAGTGGAAGCTGAATTTTTTTTTTAACTTTAACTTAACACAATTAATAGTAAGTTTTTTTTTTCATTCTGAAAATTGTATGTGTTAAGTATTATATTTACATATTTCCATTCTTCCTCTCCTATTCCAATGCCTCCCCTGGTTGCCCACCAATTTTCTTTTGTTGTTGTTGTTGTTCCAGGAACTAGGGCTTTGCTCCACATTTGCAAATCAGTAAGTAGAAATCACATGATCACCTCACCAGAATTTGAAAAGGCCCCTGGCAAGCTCAGCATCCCTCCATTACAAAAGCTGCAAAGAGTGGTATGACTACCTCCCCCACATACAGACTTGTGTGCCTGTGGGCAGGCACACAAATAAAGAAGTATATGGCTGTTTGAGTTAGGATTTCTATTGCTGCAATGAAATACCGCAACCAAAAAGCAAGTTGGGGAGGAAGGGGTTTACTTGTCATACACTTCAGCATTGCTATTCATCACCAAAGGAAGTCAGGACAGGAGCTCAAACAGGATCCTGGAGGCAGGAGCTGACGCATAGGCCATGGAGAGTGCTGATTACTGGCTTGCTTCCCATGACTTGCTCAGCCCATTTCTTTGGTGGTATAGCCCTGGGATGACACCACCTACCATGGGCTGGGCCCTCCCCCATTGATCACAAAATGAGAAAATGTCTTACAGATGGATCTCATAGAGGTATTTCATCAGCTGAGGGTCCTTCTTCTCTGTCAAGTTGCCACACAAAATCAGCCAATACAATGTCCAACCCAAAGCCCACATTATACTAAGGAGAAAACACCTGTGTGTGTTGTGTCACTAATCAGGACACAGTCTCTTTCTAGTATCTTCAGTTACTTCAGGTTATAATACTCAAACCTGATTGAGAGCCAGGAAACCACACAATAGGGAGAGCTTGTAGAGTTGTTTTGGAAAGACCTTCTTAAATGATTGTTTTACACACACACACACACACTTTCCTATGTGCATGTAACTTACTGAGTCAATTTAGTGCTACTTATAATTACCTGTGTTCATAGAGCTGATCTCTTGGGATTGGATTATTAGGGAGCTTGGCCATGAACAAAACTAATTCTCCCTGTCTCATCAGCTGCAGATTGCCTGTAGCCCCTGTAGCCCCATCATCAAAGGGTGGGGCCTCATGAATTATCCCTGACTACATTGTTGTATCAACTGCTGTGATTAGTAAGCAGATCTTGTTCAGATAATCATATTGTCAAGATTTCATGAGTACAGGTATTCAACCTTTTAGAACCTACATTTTAGCAAGGGCATTGCAAAACTTCAAAAACAACACTGTATAAGGTCCATTTAGTTGTACATTAGTCCTTAGGCCCAATTTTCTACCTATGAATCAAGAAAATGTATTTACTTCATAGCTTCTGCTAAGAGTCAACAAGGTAACAATGGAAAGAACTGAGCCCAGTGAAAAATGAGGCTCTCCTGTTGCTACAACAAAATGACACTTTTAACTTTGTTTGGATCTTTATGGGAGTTTGCTTGTTGTTTGTTGTTATTTCTCCTTTTTTTTCATGTTTATACAAAATATACACTTACTTTTGCAAGGACTTATAAAAAACTTTTGCAAGACTCTCCTTAGTGTTCCAAAAGGGGAATCTCAGTTTATCCTTGAGAATTTAGCTCTCTCCATGTCCCATGTCCCCAGTGTAGACATATTCCATTGTCTGTTCAAAAATCTCTGCCTTCATTAGTAGCCTTTAGGAATTTAAGATAAATATTTGCATAAGAAAGAGTTTTTATTGAAATGATCCCAAGTCAACATATGCTTTCTCATTTGCAATATTTCCCCCTAGGAAGCAGAATGAATAATAAATGGCCAGCCAGATGTTGGGCTTATTTAACTACTTAAGAGAGAGTTTATATTCCAGGCAGCTAGCCGTAACCAAACCTCAGCTGTGTTTTTATCTCAAGACACATATTTTCTCTAACTTCATGAATACAGAGAGCTTCAAACATCAACTCTGACTGTTTCTTTTTTGGCTCAAATAGAATTCAGTAGTAAGAGTGTACTTAGTTAAAGAGGAGTAAAGAAAACTCAATAAATTTTGCTTTAGTCTGACATGATAAATGGCAGTACTCACATGGAACTACCTATAGGTCAGGGGTTGGCTTATTATAAACACAAAAGCATAGGATATTGAAAAAATATATGGCTCCAGGGACACTCTTCTGACCAGAAGCATAATGTACTCTGCTTTTAAACAGTATAACTATACCGGTAATTTTAGACAAAGTGATATTTTTATTAACAGTAATTTCAGTATTTAGTGTGTGTCAGACCATTTTTCAATAAATTTTAAAATATTAATTCATTAATAAGTTGTAAAAGATGGTTGAAAAATGTTCTAAAGCAGGTCTTTTGTTTATAGATAAGGATACTAAGGCCAGAAAAACTGCAAACTTCCCAAGATCATTTAGTTTTGGGTTGTTATAATGAGACAGAGTAGCAGCTGATGTGTACTGAGCTTGAGTTTCCAAGTATCTGTCTCTCCATGTCCACTAGGAAGTGTGGGGCTACTGACCGTGGAGGCCAAGCTCGCCTTGTACATCCTTGATATTTCTGAGATGACTCTTTCTAATAGTGGTTAATGTATTCTAAGGCAATTTATGTTTGGGTCACTGTCATTTGATCTACAAAGTTACTGAGCTTAGCATGGTGTTGTTGAAAGGAACAAATAGTTATATTCTAGGGAGGAAAAAGATATATAAGCATGTTAGTTTACATAAAAGATGACAAAAATTAGAAGTATGTTTAGGACCAATTTCAAAATTGTGAGAAATTCTGTCCTTATCCTAAACCAAAATTTACTGGATTTTTTTAAAAATAAAACTCATCAGCAATGTTTAATGCCAAGAATTACATAACTCAAAGAAATAATAACATGAGCCATACTAAGGACTAGCTGTAGAACAATGGTTTCCATTAATAAAACCATTGTGTTTCTGTGTGCACAGTAAAATCATAGCAATTCTAAACACACAGTAGTCTCTGCCTGAGCCAAAGCATCTCAGGTAATGTGTCAACTGTGCAATAGAGTACATTGTGTGTGTGTTCAGAGGTTTCAGTGAATCATGTGATACCTTTAGAAATGTCTGGGATCTGCTGTATCCTAGCATTTTCAGAAACCTTTTACTGATGTTAAGTTTTCCCGCTCCACCTGACCCTATGTAGACCTTTGACCAGCATTATTATCATTATTTTCCTCTGGAATTCTTTCTAACATGCTTCTAAATTATTGTATGGTGATTTTCCTAGATTTCTCACATGACACTTCATGGGCTGATCCATCTGGACTCATTTCCCACCTCTCTTAAGCAGTTTTTCTTGTGTGTTCAGCTAGAAGGGGTGTTGTTACTAGGCAGGGGTCCCATCTAAAGATGCAGTCAGCTAAGCATCTTCTTACAGGCACTTTTTCTTTATCTGCAGACCATTATTGTACTCACAAGGCCTCAGAATGTTATGCCTTCTACACCAGGACAGCAGCTGCTTCCTAATGCTACTTCTGTGATATCACTGTCTTTTTAGCCTGTAAAACCAAACTTCTCTGCTAAATAAAGGGTTTTTGTTAAACAAGATCAATGCAATTTTTGTTTTACTGGTATGCCCCGTCAATAATCCTGCGTAAAGTAAGATTATATACTTGTAAAATGTATGAATTTCTTTTTCAAGGAGTTCATATAAATGAGAAATGGGAGAGGAAGACAGAAAGTGAGAAATTAAGAAAAAACACATGACAGCAAAAGACTATGTAAATGTGCTATGATTATAATGGTCATAAATAAATAAATAGGACTTAATAACCTTCAGAATTATATTTCTTAGGCTTTTTCAGCTTCATTAACATTTAAAATTCATTTTGCATTATTATATTCCTAGCCCTTATCATATTAATATGAAAGTATGTGAAGGAATTAAGTTTATGGATAGAAGTGATGAGGAGGAATTTTTATGGCCATAAAAGTGGCCACCATGTTTTAAAACTTTTCATTAGAGTTTCAAGGCATTATTGAGTTCTGCCTAAAATAATATTTCCCACTTGCATAGTCTTACAATTTTGAGTCACATCAGAATTCATGTGCCAACACTGCCTTTTTTTTCAGACAAAGTTGTTTTCATCTGTATAATGTCATTAATATTAATCACTTGGAAGACCTGATATTAACATGTGGGGAATGCTCTGAAGATATTACAAATCTGTTTAACCTTATGTATGAGGTAGCAGCTGTCTTACTCCATATGTCTTCTATATATGTTCCCAGCAGTCTTTAACAGGACATTCTTTCATCATTATGTGCACACCATTTTAATGTTTGTTAGGAGTTTGCATTTTCTTGTTTTTTACTGTTTTAAACATTCCTTCCTAATATGCCATATGTCAGGAAAAGACCTGTAATATGTGGGCTTGAGATCTTCAGTAGCAGTTGTATGTTCTGGAGAGATTTTGGGTTTCCTGTTCCTAAATATTTATGTCATATGCACACCACAGAAGAAAACCAAGACAGGCAAAACTGATTTTTTTTTCCCACATGAAACTCAGCAAATCTTTATTCAACAAATATATTGGTAAGTGCAACTATTCGCCATTTTACCAAACATTACAAACATAAAAAGCAATAACTAGTACTAATTATACTTTTAATTTTTGACTCAGAGGCTTTCTCCCTTCTCAAAAAAGGGGCCAAATAGTTTCACTGATTGGTAGTTGTATGAACTGTTAATAATTATGGTAAATATTATATTATGATATTCCTCTCTCATTTCATCATTCACTAACTTCTCTTAACTTGTTAAGATGTACACTTCACTATCTTCCCATAAGGGTTTGAGTAAAAAAAAACTTAAGCATACAAGAAGGAGAAAAATGTTACAAAATTTAACATTGGGGCTTAGTGGTGGGTAAAGTGTTTGCTGTGCATGCCTAATGGCCTGAATTCTGAACTCAGAGTTCAGAACCCACATAAAGACAGACACAGTAACATATGTCTACGATAACAAGACGAAAGTGAAGACAGATGAATCCTGGCAGCACATGACAGTTATCAAGAGAGAGCCTGTCTTACACAAGAGTTAGAACTAACATTAAGGTCTTTTGACCCCATACATGCTCTGCTCTAGGACAAGTGTGTAACACACACACACACACACACACACACACAGTAGCATATAAACAAAAACAATTTTTAAAAGGAGAGTATATGCTAAAAAAAAAAAAAAAATGTTTTCAATTAGCGACCCTAGAGAAACTGATTACTATGTTGAAAATATGGTGATATAGTCTGTGAAAATTAGACCAAAAAGGCAAATAAACACATTATATGAAGGCATAAATGTGCTAATTTAGTGTAGCGCCCATGCTACCATCTCTTCCACAAATCGGGCGAAGGCCTAGAGATTGAAATAAAGACAAGACAGCAGGTCATTCGTTCAATGGCATTGTCAGAATGCCAAATGCCAAATGCCGTTTATTGAGGGGCAAGAACGAGCTTAAATACTGACTTATAGCACAGTGGAAAATTACAGGAATTTTTAGGCTTAGGTAATCCCTGTGTTGTCACGAGGTGTGTGTCACAAGGTATGTTGTAACAGGAAGAGTACCACAAAAGCCTTGGGGCAAAGAGTTCTGGCCAACAGCTTCAGGCTAGCTCAAGGCACCTCAGGGGTCCATGCAGGGCCCTAGAGGTCCTCCTTTCTTTTAATATAAACTAACACCTGCCTAAGGTGGCAGAGGACATCAGCATAATTACTTACCCATCACTGGAGAGGTGACCCAGGCCAGTAACCTTCCTGTCTTAGGTTGGATATTTGCCCCCTCTGCCTTACCCGTCACTGGTAAATAGTTTGTCAGCCACACGTGGGCAGAGGCATTTTCTCTTGAGCCAAAGATAGTATCTGTCTTGTTAGAAAGTTGGCCTGGGCCTGTTTAATGCTGTGACAAAGTAGCACCAAGTACAAGGGCTACAAACCCCCAATGATCTGCCCACAAGTTGATGTCCTTGTAAAAGGCCTTCTGCGTTGGCAAGTAGCACTCAGGTTTCATAGATGTTAATGATCTGCATGGCTAAAGCATGTGTATAACTTAAAAACTCATCACTCCAGGATTTCTGGAGAAAAATGATGCATTAACACAGATATGTGTAAAAGATAGAGAACAAGAAGCCATATGAGCTTCTCACAAAAACTCAAGTATTCCTATAGGAGGTTAGTTTGTAAATTTAGTTTAAAAATGCCAATTTGTACTAGATAATAAAGTGTGTTTTGGGTAGCTAAGGCTTAAGCCAAATCACCTGCTAGTTGATCCACTGTGCTTGCAGTATTTACAGATTGGGAGAGGGCTATGGTAGAAATTGTTGCTTCAGTGGTGAAGGCGGCACTGGCAGCCATGATCCTGGAATCTCTCTTCATCTTTGCTGCACACCTGGGTTAGTGGCCCATGACAGCTGTTACAGTTGGCAGACCTGCCAAGAACAACTGAAACTTTCTCCAAAATTAGTAGCATTAGTTACAACAAAAAGAATGGAACCAGAATATAGTACCTAAGATAAAGGTAAAATTCTTGTCCTTTGGATAAAAGTGTAAATTGATATAGCAGCTTGATCCAAACTATAATTAGTGGTCAGGGAAAAAGGCCACATATGGCTACTCAGACCCACAGGCATCAGGATGAGTAGATTCTTGAAGACCCATCAGACCTTCTTTTTGGCTGTTACAATCACCATCCCTCTGCATATGGTGAATTAGCCGCTCAGGCACCCAAACAGGGTTATCTGCATCTTGTGGAAAGACACAAACTGACCCTGGGGACCATACTAGAACTGGGTCAGGGATGCACCATTTTTCAGTAGTGACATTCTTCCACATAATTGAGCCATAGTCAGATGACTGAGGGTGCCAATGCCTGTCAGCCGCAGATCGAGCAGCACCATCAATAGTTAAAAAATTTGAAATGTACAGGACAAGAGACAGGTGATTATGAGGAGTTAATGCATCCTGTAAACTCCCCCTTTTTTGTTTTATGAAGATAGGTTTTAATTGTGCGATGTGCATGTTCCACCATGGCCTGACCCTGAGGATTATAAGGAAAGCCTGTCTTATGTGAGAAAAAAAATTTGCAAAACGAATTAAAACCCTGACTAGTATCAGCAGGGCCATTATCAGTTGTTAATTGTCTGGGCATTCCCATATAAGCAATGGCTTGTAAACAATGGCTCTTAACATCCTTAAGCCTTTCTCCAGTATGAACAGAGGCAAATATGAGATGAGAATGGGTATCCACAGATACATGAACAAATTGTAGTTGACCAAAGGAAGGAACATGAGTAACATCCATCTGCCAGATATCATTAGGCGTGACTCCATGGGGGTTAACTCCAAGGTGTAGAATAGGTAAGAACTCTGCACATAGGGGACAATTCTTACCTATGTCAATAGCTTGGTCTGTAGTAATTTTAAAATGGAATTTAAGTGACCCTGCATTAAGGTGGAAGGTTGTAAGCTTTGCAGGCTGCTTCATAACTAGACTCATCATCATGATGGCACTATCTGTTTTAGTATTAAAATCAGCAATGGCATTTCCTTCACTTAAAGGGCCGGGCAAATCAGATTGTGCTCAGATATGTCCTACAAAAATTGGATGAGTATGCCTCCATAGTAGGCTTTGTATGGCTAGTAAATGTTCTTGTACACGAGAGACTGGAGCTATATAAGCAGTAGTTTCTAAGGAACTGATACCAGAATATAATAATTGATGACCCAGGTATTGATAGGGAAATTCTTGTTGCAGCTTTTTTGGGGCTATTCTTAAGCCAGCTAGTTGAAGATTATGTTGCAATTCCCCAAAAGCCTCATTCACTTCCTTAGAATCCAGGCCGGCTAAAAGAATATCATCCATATAATGTATAATATATAGGGATTGAAATTTCTCTCTAATGGGGGAAATGGCCAATGATACATAAATTTGACAAATAGTGGGACTATTGGCCATTCCTTGAGGCAACACCATCCATTGAGATCTCTTATAGGGCTCTTTAAAGTTAATAGAAGGAATGCTAAATGCAAATCACCCACATCCTGAGGATGCAAAGAAATGCAAAAAAACAAAAACAAAAAAGTAATCTTTTAGGTCTATAACTAATAAATGATAGCCTTGAGGAATATCCACAGGGGAAGGCAAGCCAGGTTGTGTTGCTTCCATAATTTGCATACAATCATTAACAGCTAGGAGATCTTGTAGGAGTATCCATTTTCCAGATTTTTTTCTTTATAACAAAGATTGGAGTATTCCATGGGGAAGTGGAAGGAACAATATGTCCTGCCTCTAATTGTTCCTTTACAAGTTGATGTGCAGCCTGTAATTTCTCAATAGATAAGGACCATTGCTCCACCCATATGGGGTTATCAGTTTTCCAGATAATAGGAATGGGAACAGGCTGCATAGCAATAGCCCCTAGGGAAAATTAATATGCCCAGAGCGATCTCAGTCTCTTTTGATAATTAATTTTTGGATGCAACAGACTGAGGGTCTCCTTGTAGGAATTTACCCAGTCCTTTTCCTTGTACATAACCTTGGTCAGCCAGCATATGTTTAACCTGCTCAGTAGTAAGGACTGCGCCCATGGCCTGAAGCACATCTCTCCCCCAAAGATTAACAGGGATATGACTTAACACAAAAGGTTGACAAAGAACTGTATGTCCATCATCTGACTATTTAAGAAATGGAATACTACATTCTGGAGCCACAGCAGTTCCTTTTGAAATGTCCTGGTTGTCCACATCCAAAGCAACTCTTTGGACTGGCTCCTCCATTGTTCTCCCCTCTTTTCATGACTGAAGCTATAACCTAGCCCATAATGTGATGGCCGTCTATGTCCTGACATATGCGTATATAGTCATTAAGACTTTTGGCCTTATGGGGACGTAAAGCCTCTTTACAATACTTGTTTGCATTTTTGAATGCCAATTGTTTAACTATGGGCATGGCATTTTCAACATCACCAAAAATGTGGCCTGCCAGCTGTAGGAGGTGGTCTGCAAATTCTGAATAGGGATCAAGCGGTCCCTGCAATACCTTAGATAGTTGATCTCCTGCAGCCTTATTAGGAAGGGCTTTCCAAGCTCTAATAGGAGCAGCAGCAATTTGTGCATAGACCGCTGGGTCAAAAAGAATTTGAGCTGCAATGGTAGCATATTGACTTCCACTTGTAGCACTCGTGAGCATATCTAAATTCTTAGCAGAAAATCCGGCAGCAGCATTACTTTGCGAGGTTTCCTTGCAAAATTCTTGAAATTCGTCTCTTCAGGGCAAATAGTCACCCCCACTCAGCACGGCTCTACAGAGCTTCATACAATCACTAGGGGTACAATTTAATGCTGTGAAAGATTCAAAAATTGTCTGAGTAAAAGGAGCATGAGGCCCATAAGCAGTGACAGCCTCTTTAAGCTATTTTATATCCTTAAATTTTAATGGGCTGTGCTCCCTAACCCTGTTATCTGAGGATCCACTGTCTCAATCACTGGAAACACCAGTCTTTCCTTTTCTAACGCTTCTACCTTGTTCTAAATCTTGTACTTCCTCAAAAGTCTTATTCATCTATGCCATTTCTTTTACTTTATGGCAATGAATTCTTTAGCTGTCTTGTTTTAATCCCTGTGTTTTCACGAGGTATGGTTGTCACAGGGTGTGTGTCACAAGGTGTATTGTCATGGGAAGAGTACCAACAAAAGCCTTGGGGCAAAGAGTTCTGGCCAACAGCTTCAGGCTAGCTCAAGGCACCTCAGGGGTCCATGCAGGGCCCTACAATTTAGATGAAAGGAGATGCATTTCCCCAAAATTATTAATAAATATACTCTTCATAAAATTAAATGATAGAGCACACACTATCATTCACCACAAAAAAAAATATATATATATATATCTCAAAATTATTGTAATTATATCTCAAAATTATTGTAATTGTTCAAGTTAATTCCCTGGCTTTCATCAGAGAGCCTTCATCCAGAGACTGATGGAGGCAGATTCAGAAGCCCAAGGCCAAACATTGGGCCAAGCTCAGGGAGCATGGCAGAGGAGAGAGACAAAGGATTGCAGGATGCAGGGGGCTCAGGGACATAACAGAAAACTCCAAAGAATTGGCTAGCCTGACTCATGGGAACTCACAGAGTCTGAACTAATCATCAGATAGTATGCACAGGATTGACCTAGGCCTCATATATATAAGAAAGTTGTGCCACTTGCTCTATTTGTGGGACTCCTAGTCATGGGAGCATGGGCTGTCTCTGGTGTTTGGCTCACTCTTGGAAACCTATTCCTCATGCTGGATTGCCTTGCCCAGCTTGAATATGGGGTGGGGGTGGGGTGCTTAATAGGCCATGTTTTGCTGATGACCAAGGGAGGCTAGCCCTTTTCTGAGCAAATATGGAGAAGAGGTGGATGGGGTGATAGAGTGGAACAGGGAGGAGGGAGAGAGTAGGAGGAGAGGAAAGAAGGGAGGCTGCAGTTGGCTTGTCAAATAAATTTAAAAATTCCCAAAAGAAAAATGTCATTGTTTAAATAGTTAATTATTAGAGAATACATATATAAAATGGTCATTATGATGTCAGTGACCAAGCCTTGGCTCAGCATGAGCAGCCAGGAACAAAGGGTGGTGTTTTGTTTTATATATTTGTGTAATCTACAAGGATATAAACTATTAATCATAAATTAAATAGTTACAGGAAGTAAGGGGACAGGATTTGAAAAACTTAAAGGTTAACATTGTATCTTAATATATCTGATGTAGGAATATACAGTAACATAAAATATATAGTAACATAAAAATCACTAGCAAAGTTAAAATCAACTAAAATTTTCACAGGAGAAAAAGCATGAAAAATTTAAACCAGCATTTAAATAAGTTTCTTAATAACTTGTCTTTTGTTAACTGATTAGTTCAAAGAAAGAATTTGCAGTTTTTTTTAAGGAAGCAGAGGAAAATACTTTGTGATACATCTAGATACAGTTTTTGTTATATCCAGGGCTTGTGTAATAGCTATCAAAAATACCTTGTTCTATTCAAACTTCTTTTTACCTGTTTTGAAGAACTATGAAAACTCAGATGAATAAATTTCTGCAATTGTTTATTTGCAATATCACTCTCATCTCTACAGCATTATGGAGTCATTTTTATGCTTAATGTCCACGGAGAACATGTTAATTCACAGAATGGATGTAGAAAGTTAAGAAAAACTGTGGCTTACATTTCTCATAGCCTCATTTTAAAAGACTTCCTTAAACAACTTCAATGTGGAGATAATAAATCCTGAAGTCTATTTTTTGAGAAATGATCCGGTTTTCATTTCATCACATAAATTTAATTACCTTATAGCCATCTTTCAGTTACGTTACTTCTGCCCAGGAATATGAATCAAGGGTATGCTGCTCCTCAATCATAATCTATAACACTTAAATCTCCCTTGGTAAAATCATAACAATGATGTGCTTGGTGACAAAGGAAAAATTCTTAATTTTAATTATGATAATGACTTAAATTCATCTATTCTAAGTTCTATACTATCTATCCTGGAGCTACAACTAAAGTATCATACAAGGCACAGCAACCTTACTCATATCATAGCAAAAAGAGAAAGATAAAATGAAGTGACACCCTTAAGCATGGCAGCAGCATTGAATTTTCCCAAGAATATCCAGCATTAAAGTTACCTGTTTACAGTGTGCACTCTTCCTATTCTAAATGCTTAACAAAACCACTTTTAATTCTACATTAAACATTGATATTAACTTGAGATTAAATGTGGGTCTGAAAGCCAGAGTGAAAGAGAAAGTATAGGAAGGTAATTTGAAATCAGTGACTTTCTTTCTCTAAATGTCCTGAAAAGAGGTTCCTTCAGACTTAGATTCAAGTGTCTATCCTAGTTTAAGTCTGCATGGTCTCAATCAATATTGGCTTTTTCCACACTACATGATGTGGATCCAGTCCCAAATGATACATCTGAAACATGACGGCTGTATCTAAGGCTCAGAGATGACTGTGGGAAAGAGGACCAAGGAGTCTGCTGTGCCAGAGGACAGTGCATTTGCTGTGACAGTATGATTCCTAGGAATGTCAGAGATGCTACACAGCTGTGAAATCTCACCAACACAGCTGCATAAACATGACCGGAACCTGGATGGCACCAACAGACATGCTAAGGTAAAAGGAGGAAAGATCATGAAGCCTCAGGCCCTAGACAAAGAACTATAGGCAGCAAAATATTGACAGGAGCAGGAAGAATAGTCCTCCCCAGGGAAGACCACACCTACTGGTTATCCAATACTAAATGATCATCCCTGAGAATACACATCCAAATAACATTAGACAGACTAAGCAGGTTGTATTTGTAGATTAAGGAGCACACACACACACACACACACACACCACAGAGTAACAAATAAAAGGAGGCCATGATTTTAAAAGACATCAAGGAGCTGGGTATATGGGAGTGTGTATTTATTATATTATAATCTCAAAATATTAAACATTTTTAAAACACATATTTTAAATGAACACACATATTTTAAAGTAGCTTGTTTGTGAAGAAAAATAATTTTTGTTCAACTGTTTACTGTTGTAAAAGGGCAAGGAACAGAGATGGGAATACCTTCAAATTTGTATATATTTTAATATTTATCAGCATAATGTTTGTGCAGATGAAAATGTTAGTTAGAGTCCCAAGGATGTTTACACTTACTACTAAATCGGTATGAGCTAAGCAAAGCAAGCAGGCTCGAATCAAGGAGACAGCGTTCCAATTTAAAGTACAGACTCTATCCCTCATAGCACAAAAACATTTGTTAGCTGGCCTTTTCTCTATTCATATTTATTTTTTCCTTTCTTTGATGATTGCTTTTCCTACACTTTTCTGAAAGGGAACAGGGACCCTATCATCACCCTTTTCCACTCCAAAGCAAGAATCTACCCTGAGATCTTTCTGGAGAAACCCGAATGCTAGGACAAGTTCACATCTTCCAAATTGACTTATTAATAAAAACACAACAGAGATGTCCTCACGCTAAATAACCTCAGCTACATTAGCACCAGTGCTCTGACCCTGCCTGTTGTATAGAACGAGCATTATCTCACTAGTCACTTTACTTATAAAGCCAAAAGAACTTGATTTGTAAAAGTCTATCTTCATCACAGATAAATGTCCAGGGCAGTTGTATTTGCCATTGACTGGAAACCATATTGTCATCTTTTAGAGGGAATTTTACTTTTAGATTTATTTTTCAGAGGAGAAAAAATAACCAAACAGCTGCTTTTAGTTTAAACAGTTCACTTTTGTTACAGCATGGCAGCCCAGAGACATTTTCTATCAAGGTTTATCTCTACTTGTTAAAGCTTAGATAAGAGGCTGCCAGATATTTTTCTTCAAAAGAGATAAGAACAAATGTAACCGCAGACTGTAGTCATTTATCACTAGCGTGGATGGTGTTACAGAAGAGAGGGCTCTGTCGCAGCTGAGCAAGAAGATATTTAAGAAGGAGGCAAGAGAGGAAACACAAGATACTTAATTTCAAAGATAGTGACACATGTTTCCAAAAGGAGTGCAAAATTCACAACTAAGTCAGTATTGGCATTTGAAATTCACTACAATATTTAGCTTTGCACTTCACTAGATTTAGGTATTTTAGAAATTTGGTATAAAGACTCACTACTTTAAAATGAAATGTTCAGTCACCATTATTCTTACTGTCTAGGATTGAAATAGTGATTTGTGTGTGTGTGTGTGTGTGTGTTTAAAACATGAGAAATACTTTTAATTGACATAAAATTATACATATTTAGCATTTGCACGAAGCTTCAACATATAACCAGTAATATGTCACATTCAAAAATGTTATTGTTTATCTGCAATAAAAAAAAAACCATTCAGGAGAGAGCTGTATTGTTTAGGAGCTATACTGATAAATTGACATTGTGCCCACAGGTGGTTAAAGGACAGGAGAAAGAGTTCCAGAGGGGACAGTGACAAGATCCAGGAGATCTGAACGCAGCTGTTGGGGATCATGAGAGAGAAATGAGCACAGTAGAGATGAAAAGAATGCTGCATTTATTAAGGGAAGAATATCACATGAGGCACCTGGAAATTAATCAGGAACCAAGTTTCACGTTCTTAAAGGGTGTGATCAAGGATACTTAATCATAAAATGATATTAGGACTTGGCAGTGATGTGCAGTATGATGTGACCACCTGTTATTCCTTATTAGAAAGATCTATGAGCAAACAAGAAAGCAGACAGAGATTAAGCCTGATGAATACAGAAAATGTCATTGAAGCTTTGGGAGTAAAGTTGCATACATTTGCATCACAAAACAATAGTTCATTATGGTCACAATATGTATTTTATTTTGGATAATCTAAGTATTTTCTTAGATAGAATAAAAACTGGAAATACATTTACATATATGTAACATGTTGGGAAGAGTTGTGCATGTGTGTGTGTGACAGGAGGGGGCACCTACGTTTCTAACGTCAGTCTGTGAGAGAACACTGAAGAATTTTAGCTAGCAGATGTTATGATGAATAAATGTAGGGATCATACTGAAAACTGAAGGAACTGGGATATCTAATACCTGAGTGCTTTGCTTTTCCTTTCCCATCAGTTTTCTTCCTCATCTAGTAAGAAGGCACATGCTTTGCCACATTTACCATGCTTTACCATTTGTGAAGCAAGGGCATCATATGTAGGCTGCCTTGCTGCTGTTACTTTGATGTGACCTGTTCTCACCAAAGCACATGTTACAGTGGTCGCTAGGGGGTATTACTGGAAAGTGGTGCATTGAGCGGGATTCATGAATTCCTCAGGAAACTGTATTAGAACTAGTGAGACTGGGTTCTTTTTTCCAGGAGTGTGTGTTGGAGTTTCACCTGCTCATGTCCTCTTCTCCTTTACAGGGTTCCTTTCTTTCCTGCATTTCTGTTGTGTATTGAAGCCACTTCTGTCAGGTATGAAGCCTTTTGACCATAGTCTTTTAGCCTCCAGAACTGTGTAGTCCATAAGGCTTTTATTCTTTATAAATTATCCAGCTTTGGTCATTCTGTTACAGTAACAGAAAATGAACTAAGACATTGTCTATCAAATTATAATATCAGTCTCTGATTACATTGAAATGACCAGAGATATACATGCCTAAAGATAAACATTAAGATTGTTCTCATTTATTTAAAGGTAACACTGCTAAGAAGAGTTTATTTTCATTGAAAGTGCCTTGCCACTTACAGCATTTACACAGTCTGGTAGAATAGCTGATACAAAATGTACAGGCTATGAATAAAAAAGAGAGTCTTGTTTCCAATAAAATTGTATCTCCATATTAAGTGTTCTAGATCCAATTTCTGAATTTAGTTTTTGTCATTCTAGCAGTGTGGGTATAAAAATGACCCCAGTTCCTGGCTTGATGTTTCCTATCTGTCTGGAACATTTCCTTTCAAGAGGTGAACATCTTCCCCACCTCCTGGATCTGGGATAGCATCTTGGCATATTTTATCCAATGACATGATTCATTACAGAGACTAATCATTGTAGAGAAATAACCAACATTTCACTAAGCTTCCTGAAAGGCAACATATGATTTGCATTTTCAAGCATCAGTCTAAATTCTTCCTTTGGATAAACAAATGCATGGCTATACAGAGAAGAGAAATGATTTCCTGAAATGTGTAGCTTGAAATATCATGTGACAGGAAAGCACAATACTATCTATGACCTCCTGGGCCTGGCCATTGTTCAGCCTTAATGGCAGCAAATTCTGGGCCTCACAAAATGAGGAGCTGCACCAGGATTGTCATCTAAAGTAAATGAGTAAATGAGGCATCAACAACTTGGTGAATAAGATAACATTAATTTTGCAATAGGATTTACATAGAGTTTGATAAGTCAAAGGAAAAATAACTAATATCCTTTTTCAATCAACTACAAATAAAAACTAACTTCTTGCTCCAAATAGCACATGAATTTCCTGATGAGATTATTCTTTATAAAACAGAAGCAAATTAAGTAATAAAGGCTGAGGTGCTATTACAGATTTCAAGGGAGAACACTGCCCAAAGTAATGTGTAATGTATGGTGTCGACATCACACTTCTGTCTGTCTGCTTTTCTTGGTGCTTTGGCAAATAAATGCTGGGTGTTGACTCTGTTTCAAGGACTAGTTATAGATTTGTACAGACCCTTCTCTTCCTTCATGGAGTTTATGTTGTACAGAATAAGACATGGTTTCCAAATAAACTCTATTTTTAGTGTACTAGATGGTCACACTGGCATGAAAAAATGAATGACAACCAAAAGTTGATAGGAGTACTGGAAACTTGGAATGTAATTTGCAGCATTGTGGACCAGATCAGGTTTCACTGAAACCTTTGCATTGTGATGAGGATCTGAATAAGTCACTCACACAATAGACTACTGAAGCATCAGCATTCTATGAGACAGTAGCATCAGTATAGCTCTAGGTTAGACAGACATGAGAGAAATAGGTTCTACTGGATAAAGTAGAAAGAGAGAGAGAGAGAGAGAGACAGAGTAAGAGACAGAAAAGGACAGAGAGAAACAGAGAGAGACAGAGAGACAGAGACAGAGAGACAGAGAGAGGTTAGGGTCTACAAAGAAGAAAGAGAAAAACTAGCCAAGATAGGCTCCCTTTAACCAATAGTAAATCTACTGTCTGGCTGTTTTAGTTATCAGGAAGGTTATAAACTACATCAAACCTGAAGAAAAGCTGGGAATGGGTTTAGTACAATCAGGTATGAAATTATGAAAAGGAAAAAGTGATTCTTCCCAATTTACAGTCTAAAATAAATCACTGATCAGTGAGTGCATGATATTTCTTCAGGCACCTCTAGTCCATGCCAGTTTATGTTCAAAGGATTGCATTTCTAAACTGGTTCTATTTATTAGCATAGCATATGCATCCTTCCATGTTGGTCCATTTACTGTTGAAAGAAAGCCACAATATGCATTCATTTAGTGCTTATTTTCTATTAAATTATGGAGTAACTGAACACATGAAGTTTAAACACCATACTAATCAATTAATACTGAAGTTAAAAACTGTCACTTAACCATCATCTTATTTTCAATCAAGTATTAAGTTTCAGGGTATAGGAATCAATGTCTTATTTAAAAAGAATTTCATGACAGATGTAACTTTGTGCACCCCAGTGGAGTTACTTGTAATCTGGGATTCTTTCTCAAATGAATTTCTGATTTCTGCCATTGGAAAGATCCTGTTTGAAAAAAAATCATAAAGGAAAATAGTTTAAACCAAAAACAGCTTAAACAACAGAAACATCCAGTGATGGGGGGACACTAGAAGGTTTCTAATGTCAGATTTGTTGTTACTTGAGGTTAAATGGAGACAGCATAAATGAAGTTATACCAGACACTGGGTTCCTTAAAAGCCAAGGGACTTTCACCTGGGTCTGTTTGAAGCCAACGAACACTATGCTTGATTGTTAGCCACGTTCATGGTCAACTCTGTCCATGTATGTTAAGTCCTTTGAATTGTTCTTTGGTAGAAAAAGACACTGTCATGCAATGCCACTTTCCCCAAAATAACCCTGAGATTCAGAGTAGGCAGTTAGTAGATAAAGTTTAGTACAGGTATTATCATGTAAAACCCTCTTCCTTAAAGCTGCTGATGCACTTAGATCAGAGCCAATCACTGTTCTATTTCTAGATGCAGTGACTTTTTACTCTGTTATCTGAGTCAGAAACTAGCCTCAAGGCAATTATTCCACTGTATCAATTCAGCTCTCATATTTTGATCTCTGTCCATTTGCAAACAAACAGAATGACTAGCAAAGAAAAGCAGAAGCCTCAACTAAGAAGCTTCAGGCCAGACTTTTGTATGCTAGTGGAAACAGGTATGATACAGCACAGGATTATATGTAAAATTATAAAGCAATTTTTATAGAAGAAAATGGTTATTCTCACTAAGGAGGTCTAGAAGAGATCGCCAAAAGTGATGACATTTTAATTAGCTGTAACATATTAATATAAGCCCATCACATGGGGAAGAAGGCAGAGTGGCACTTGAGAAAGCATATGCAGAGTTGTGAAAGTCTGTGATGTTTAAGGAATGAAAATTACTTCTGCATGATGGCAGTGGAGCCTAGCAGGAAAAATGATTTGCACAGTTAATAAACACTGGTGGGGATTTAAGCCTCAACCTACTTTAGAGAACTGGAAGCTGTTAACATGCTTGGATGTAGTATGATTAAATGGTACATATAAAAAGACAGAGTATTGACCAATGAGAAGAGGTATTATATCTAATAAACAACATAGTGCAAAAAAATTAAATTTATTTATACACAAGCATATTCAAATTCTTCAAAATTTGTCATTGCCGTTAATTTTCAATCCTTGAAAGTGTTTTTCCGTTCCTGTTTGTAAAATGTTCATATATATATATATATACATATATATATATATATATATATATGCTCTTATGACAGATAGATGAAGTTAACACAGTTGGAGCACATAAGTGTTCATGAAATGTTTTATTATTGGTGAATTATGAAAAAGAAAAATAATTTATGCTTTTAAAACTCATAAAATTTAGCATACAGTAAGAACAATGGTTAGTTTCTTTTCCTTTAATGTTTAACTGCAAGTAAGTGAAGAAGTGGATGTTTGATTTTTTTTATAATAAATAACTCATTTTGAAGGTGTCATGAGGAAGCCTTGGGAATTAAGTACTGACTGATTTTTATCATGGGCCATAATAAGATATGCTATACCAATCTGAACAAAAGAACAGCATTGAATGTGATGTCACATCTCTACTACAATGATCCTTTACAAGGGATCTATAAATATGAACATGGAAACTTGTTCTTGACATAGTGTTAGGAGTCTGAGAAATTACAGCACTGTATGTGTAGGCTGATCACATTTAGAAAAAATATGTAATTACATTAAGAGAACATTATGTAAAAACTAGACAACAATTGTCATTTTATCTCTGTGATAATGTAATAATTTCACTTATTCAGTGTTCTTTGCATTTTTCATAGTCATGAACACGTATCACATTTTATTATAAATACAAAACGCTAACACATACATGCATACTTCTTACCAAGATATGCATTTATCTTACACTGATAATACACAAAAGACACTCCTAGATAACAGTAAAACTATTCACACACAGAACATTAGCATACAAAAATGCAAGGCAAAAGTGGCAGCTCTTTCTTAATGAAGACGAAGTTGACAGTGAGAAGTTGCAAGGAGGCTAATCAAAGAGTCGGCAGAACCGTGCCTCTACGCACTTATGCTTCCTGCCTCTATCTCTGCTGCTCTCCATGACCAGCAAGGCAATCTGTGGGACTAAAGTTAAGTAAATGAAGACAAATGTCTCCTTTTATTCCACACAGAATTAAAAGCGAGGGGGTTCTGGAGCTGTGGTGATAAATGGCATCAAATTAAGTCCAGTCTATCTCATCTGCTGCTCCATGGGATTTATTTTTAAGACTCAAAAATAGGAGAGAAAGTTTGTGCCTTGTTTAAATGAGAAATTGAATGTTCCTGATTATGAAATGGATTAATATGGAGCCATAAATTATCTTAGCCTGGATTGTGGGAAGAAATATTGGCAGTATTATGGAAGAAACACGTTTCCCCTGTATGGGAGATGTCACATATTCTCTTTTTAAAAAGTCATGAAAGCTGTATTTGTCTACATTATATTTTCTGCTTAGATAATTCCACAACTGCGAGAAAAAAATTGTAAAACTAAAATTCACATTTTCTGCTAACCTAATACATTATGTTTGATTTCTATTCTCCATGAATTAAATCTTATTTTTCTGAAAGGGATCATAAAATCTTTTCTAAGAATCCTTAGAGGACCTACGTGTTTCTACACTAAATGTGTTGTACCCTCATCATAAGGTGATGTTTATGCCCACAAGAAGAATGATTTCAAATCCTCTTTTTTCCCATCATCCCCTGGCTATAGATGCTGTATTGGTTTTTGTGATCATTTTTATTGTACTGTTTTAAACCTATGTTATGCATTTATACATACATATATAAATATGTAATCCCAAAGAGTTCAACATGTCATCTCTGCAGTACAGAATAATTTATTGCACAAAATTTATTTTTTTTTTTTACCATTTATTAAACAACTCTGAAGTTGGGTACTTAAACTATTTTTCTGTGTTTGTGCTTTATGGATGTGTTACGACAAACATACTTGAGTAATTTTCTTCTGGGCTTGTTTCCTCAGTTTGCAGAAGTTAGTGTCTTTGATCTTCCTTTCCAAAATAGTAACACTTTAAATAAATTTCCCTCCTGACACACCCTGATCTAATTCAGAGTAGCTGATAAATGGCAGGATAATTCAAAAATTAGCATCTTTTTTTCATTTTGAGTTTTTGCCTCCTTGAATTTTAATTTTAGTTTCATATGTAAAAAGTATTATTTTATTTTTCTTTCCATAGAATCTTAATGCTGGTTGTGTGCTGTGACCTGTTGAAAGGCATGTGTGCCTTGGAGATAAATCAATCAAAATAGGTTGCCATGGTGATACATAGTATGAACATCACAGTGTTTATGTTCACCTTTTTTCTTTTTTTAAGACTTGTGGTGGATAAAACCTACAACTCTGCACATGCTACCAAACATATATACCTCTTAGATCCACCTTAGTGTTCTCACTACAAAGGCTTACTTCTTTTTATACTACATATATAACATAACTATTCCATGACAGGAAAGAAACCATTTTCAGAGGTAGCTGGACACACTTGATTAATAAGTTCTGTGTAGAAGCAAAGCAGAGAAAAGCACCACTGTTGTGCTGTGTGAAGGAAACAAAATGAAAGAAGACTTCTGGTGCTGCAAGGCCACTCCAGTCTCTACCATGTGCTGACAGAGATTAGAATCAAGGACACACTGCTAAGACAGCTGGGTCTGTGTAAAGATTTTCATTGGCCACAGCCTTAGCCTTAATACACTAATTTTTTTTTCTCTTGAGTAAAGTCAGAGGAGATTCCTTCTATCTGGCTGATCTTATAGTTTCAGTAAAATCAATCAATCAATCAGTCAATCAATCAATAAAGCTTCAGTTAAGCTATAATATATTTAAATGGTATCTCTTAAACTTTATTATAAGAAGTATATTAAACAAAAGTAGAGTTACCACTCAAGGTTCTTTCAAGTATGTTCAAATGGGTAAGAAAATATACATGATGAAAATAGGAGAACAGTATCTCAAAAACAGTCTAATTATAGTAGCTCCATTCCCAGAACTTTAGTAGGTAGAAAGAAAGAACCAACGCCAGGAAGTTGTTCCCTGCTGATGCATGTATAAATTCAGAGATACTGGTGCAAGTCTTGGACCAATCAGAGAAGGAAAGTGACACAAGCTCCCACCCTAACCAAGGAGCTATCTGTAATCGATATCTGTTGCAAAAGAAAAATTAGTTTTCTCCCATGGAGTCTCACTGGGTATATAAACTACACTTAGAGGTAAACCATATGCCCAGCACTAGTAGATGGCAAAAATAATACTATTTTAATGGTACTATGCACTTTCCCTCTCAAATTGCTTGGTACTTTCTCCTTCCTTTCTTTTCATTTCTTTCTTTCTTTCTTTTTAAAGCCATGCTAATCTAATTGGTCTGTGCTGCCATCCTGAGCCCAGATGTCATCTGAGCTAGAGATGCTGACAAGAGCCATATCTGGGACCCCAATTCTGCTGCAGCTGTAATCTGTGTTGATGTCTGTGCCTCCTGTTAACACAGACCATTATCAGAACCATGCCCTTTGAAATTGCAGGAACATGCTGAGCTGATCGTGCCCTTCCCTGGATACTGGAGCAAAAGAGTTGGACCCTGATCACAGGAGCGCTGCCCCCCATCCCCTCCAGAAAGATGGCTCCACCCCTCACCACAGCCTGGGAGAATAGGCCCTGATGGGATGATGATCAAAGAGCTGGCTCCTCCCTTCACCTAAATGGGTTGGCCCCATTGATGGACTGACCGGCTCAGCTCCCACCCAAGTCCATGAAAAATTTCTATACCCTGATAAGCCTCTCTGCCGATGCAACAATCCAAATCAGACCAAATCAAACCAAATTAGAAAAAAATCCACGTATAATGGATACAACGCTCCCGGATGGCTTTCCAGCCCCCTCCCCCCCCCCCAAGCCTGGAAAGAGAGACCAGAACACCACATGCCTGTTTTCTGCGGGACAGTTTAAACACCCAATGGGAAAAGTCTTGAGCATCTCTGAGGGAGGGGTCATCACTTGGCTAGATATCTCCTCTTTGGGGGTGCTGGAAAGCCATCCTGGAGCTTTGTATCCATTAAATCTGGTTTTTTCTAATTCGGTTTGATTTGTTCTGACTTGGATTGCTCCATCTGCGGAGAGATTTATCCGGGTGCAAAAACTTTTCAGTCCACATCCAGGGCCTTGAGTCCCACCCCCACCCCCCAAATATCTAATCCATCTGTGTCCTGCTGGAACTCATGAAGGAATTGATTCTGTGAGTTGGAACCCACAGGATCTCCATAACTCCTGGTGACCGGAGAATATCTGAGCGGAGTTTTCCTGAGGGTCAGTGACTATGGTGTATCAAAAACCTTTAACCAGACCAATGACTCATTGCAATGAACATTTGCTAGTAAGGCTGATTGGATAAAAGGCCACACCGCTAGGTGCTACACTATGAGATGACTCGCTGAGAGGCGATACATCGAACCCTGAGAGACTGCGATGTGAAACATCCAACACGAGGAGACCCTTCGACTGAGAACAGAAAGATGGAGGAATAAGGTGGTTTGTTTTGCTCAGGCTTGGTTTGATTTTAAATCTTTTTACATTTTCTTTTGGGATAACACTGCAAGGATGAGGGCCAGATATCGGGCACTGGGAAAATGAGCAGAATTGAGGTGCATGATGTAAAATTTACAAATAATCAATAAAGAAATGATAAAAAATAATCTGGCCACTGTTAATGGCCAGAATGTATAGAATCTATATAGGACATTTACAAAATTCTTCTAAATCAAGAACAATATGTCTTGGTGGTATTATTCTAAACTGCAGTTTTTAAGTGACAGGTATAATCTGATAATTTAAATTGAAATCATTGCTAGGAACCACTTCAAAAGTATTATTTTCAGCTTCTTTCCTCTATAATCTCAAGCTTTTTCTAGAAGTTGTCAGTGCATCATCACATTTTGTGTGTGTGTGGTTGTCAGAAAATGAGGGCAATAGAAAATGAAGACAGGTGGAGAGATTTGGCAGTGTGAGCTTTCTTAGCTGTCTGGAAGATGGTTTATAATGGGAACCTGAGAAGTTATTTTGAGCATGTAATAGAGTGTAGTGCTTACAATAATGTCATGCATGACAAAGTAGGATCAAAATCTTGTGGTTCCTAGAATTAATATATGCCAACTCTGGATAGCCTCCTGCAAATTGCTATTAAATAAGAATGCAGTGAAATTATTGTTTGGTAATTTTTTGTCACTTGTAGTTAAATCTATTTTAGATAGATTTTTTTATGTTTTTCTTTTTTGTCACTAAGCAAAATGATTAATATATAAATTATATATATATATTAATTTTGCAAAAAGTAAAAACTAACAAAAGTATATGTGGATTTTGCTAACACATAAGTGATGCCAATGCCAACTACTGCCCATTAATCATAAATTAGTTATTTTTAAAGCCATTTATCTGTGTATTGTTCTCAACTTTCTATTATAGAAAAGAATGCTAAGGTATCAGAACCTGTTGTTGACAGGTAAAACTTTCTTTCCTTGCAGTTAGTATTTTAAGCAAAAGCTGAGGCAAAAGCTGAAGATCCAAGCCAGTAAGAAGCTTGCCCAAACAGCCTTACACCAACCGTGTTCAAGTATTAAGAAAGTAATAAACCAAGTTATCAACTGTGGAGTGGATGAAACTTGTTTCATGTTTTTATATGGATATCTTTAGACAACTTACTTCCAAGGCAGTATAGGACTGAAGCTCTAGGCAGTGGTTTGCTTTCAGTTGGTGTGTGTGTGTGTGTGTGTGTGTGTGTGTGTGTGTGTGTGTGTGTGTTAAAACTGTACATGAAAGTTCAGACTCAGACAGACAGCTGGTTGGGGTAAAAGCCAAGAGAAAGCTATGCTGAGGGTCAGGCTGAAAACCCAAGTTGGATTAAGCAGTGAGTGGAGGAGATGGTAGGCAGACTGTTTCAGGAAGACAGAGTAATGGGAAAGTTATTGAGGCAAAAATCACAAGGCATAGATAAAAGCAAACATCAGACAAAACTCATCCGTGTTCTCTCAAGGAAATGCTAGGCTCTCTCTCCAGCCCCCAGCATGATCTAAAAAGCTGGTTCAGGGTAAGTTCTGGAGTCTCTAAGGTTATGCTGTAGTCAGGCAAATGATGGACCATGGGGCTGCAGAAATGAAGGTTTCCTTCCACATGTGCTCTTTAAATAGACCTCTCTTTTAGCAGGGGTCAGGGTAACTTTGGAGATAAGCAACTTGGACATATTGCCTTTTAGAATAATAGGGAGGTTTTCAACCAAAGTGAGGAGGCACATAAGAAAAGAATGGTTGCTTTCCAGGTTTAATTAGGAAGGATCAGGAGAGTGAGCTAATAATGAGCAATAGGAAAAGAATAAATGAGCCAGAACCTGAAGGGTTTAGACTCAGTATTCTAGTGTAGGTGATTTCCAAAGACTATAAAAACTGAGAAATAGGATAGAATTCAGCAAATTTAATTTAGAGGAAGAAACCTCTAGTCCAGGTTTGGAATAAACTATTGAAAAGTACCAGGTAGAAAGGTATGTAAAAAAGCAGTATTTCTAAGGAAACTTCATAAGATTTTGAGCTCCAAGATCTCTAAATTCCAGGCATAACAATGAGGGGTACAAAAATATAGCTAGCTAACATGAAGTCCACACTCTTATGGCAGTAGTGGCAACAACATTTCACTTTTTATTTATTAGTTCAGGAATGACAATGCAATGAAAACACTCAAGATAATGTGACTATGTTGTGGACAGCATAATGGTGTGGTCAGATTTCCAATGGTCATGACACCTAATTTCATGGAGAGAGAAAGATAGATGAATGTATAGATAGATAAATAGATACTAGATAGATAGACAGAAATAAAGATGATACTATATTTTCAGTAGGATCATTAGACAAAAAGGAGATTTGATTTTTTGTCATGTGAACATTTGATGTGCCTAGACATTGGGTTGAAGGTTCAGATTGGGCACTATAGTGGGTGAAGAATAAGTAAACTATGTGCATGACATTGTAACAGGTAAGTACCATTTCAGATCTTTACTGCTAATATATAACCTTACACTTGTGAAAAGCAGACCCTGAGTTTCAAATGATTCTATTAAGAACAAATCATCTAAACTTGCACATTCAACCAGTTTCCAAAAGCTGCTTTAAAATACAAAGATCACCCATTTCCATCAGTCAGGTGCTACTGCAGATTTCTAAGTTAATTAGCCAAAAAGGATGAGTCCCCTGGAAATTAGCAAGGAAAACCCTATGCTCATTCCTCTTCTCTGTTCCTTCTTGTTGACTAGGGCTCTACCATATTCTTTGCTCAGTATTTCAAGTAGACAAACGAAGGAAGTCTTCTCCCCAATCAGAGAGGAAAACAGAACACAAACTAAGCTAGAAAAGGAGTCAAAAGCAGATGCACACTGGCTTGCTCCTAATATGGGAGTTGGCTACAACTGCACCAGCGTTGCCTTCCTATATAGGTTTGCCTAAGATTGAAGCACTCCACCTAATGAGAACCTTTCATTGTGTGTTACAACATGGCAAAAGTGATACAAAGGAACAGGAAAGGGGGGAAAGGATGGGAGAGAGATGAGGAAGTGGAAAGGAGAGAGGGAATCTTAATTCCATATAAGATCAGCATTCCATTGATACACTCATAAGAGCAGAGGAAATCTTATTAGGACTGCATAAAGCTCCCACCTGTCAACATTCTCTCTATTCAAGAGAGGCAAGCACAGTGTTCTACACTTATAATCCTAGCTCTTATGAGGCTGAGATAAAGGAACTTAAGTCAAGATCAGCACAGAACATAGTGTCAAAATAAATAAAATAAACTGATAAATAAAATAATCTTTGCAAGAAGTGACCTTTAGAGGATTTGGTCAAAATACTACTCTGTAAGATAGATTCACTGTATTTATTTCCTTCCTTAGGAAATGTTATATATTTGTGTTAACTATTTAATTTATTTTATAAAACATAAAAGTCATTTAGCATTTTAATTACATTTCAGTATGATATGGTTTACACATATGATATCAGTTACAAAATAAGTAAATAAACAAATAAACAACAAGGTTTTGCATTTAAGAAATCATATGTTTTATTTCTAGTGCTGGCTTTTTCTCTCTCTCACTGTATGATACTGGCCAAGTTATAATTTTCAGTTGCTTTGTTTTTTCTTTAGGAAACAAAGTGTGTATTTTCAGTTGTCAAGAGGCATGATTCCTGGTAATAAATACATTGGAAAGTGACTATGTAAAAAAACTTGAGTATCTTTAGAGGGTATCATTGTATATAACATCCTGTAGCATCTGTGGTGACAATTACTGCTTTTCATGGCTTCAGAACTCTGTCCTTTGTTCCAAGTGAGACCACTAAGAATGTCACCTTTTGTTTGTTTCTGCACAATTCTTACTAAAATCTCACATAGTTTTTGTTCAGCACTTACTTTCCCATAAATGATGCTTGAGGAACTACCTTTTCTAAGTGGTCCCTACAGGTCCCCTACACAGTAACAAATGTCATTGTGCCTTGCATTTAATCTACTTCTCATACTTAAGGATGAGGAAACCAGGCTCCTTATATTGGCATTTCATCTACCTCTGAGCAAGCCCACTCCAAAAGCAGTTTGGCTTCTGTGTGGATGATAACTAAGTTTCCTTCCTTCTAAGTTTTCCAAAAAATAATTTTTCAATGTTTCTATTAACTAGGATAGAAACAACATGATCAAACAGAATTAATATTGAGAATCTACTCTTAAATGTTCCTATTATAAATTATTAGACACTTTCTTATATGTGAAGATAAAATGATGATTGAAAACATTTAAACAATGCCTGACAAATAGGCAGCATAGAGTAAGTCTCATGTATTGCTGTTAGACCATCTTCATCTTCAAATATAGCCAAACACACTCCATGATTAAGCATTTAGTCTCATATATCTTACTTCTAATTGGGAGGGATTGAAGAAAAAGGAGAAAAGACTTAAAAGCTTCAGAATCTGGAAAACTTGAGGAAATGTGGAACATTAAGATAGGAACCTCAGAACCCATGTAAAGAGCTATTAATGAGATGATAGAAGTATTCATAAAATAAAAATCCAAGTTTTCATGATTTGAGACTATGGCATGTTGTGGGCTATTTTTCATTGTATGAAGATGTATTGCTGTGATTGATGTAATACAAAGTTGAGTGTCCAATAGCTAGGCAGAAGGTATAGACAGGATTTTGGGCAGAAAAAAAATGAGGAGGATGAATCTGGACATTCAGGGAGACTCAATGAGACATGGGGAGGAAACATGAGATGCAAGGTAGAAGAGAGTTAATGCCATATGATAGAACATAGGTCAATATAAATGGGTTAATTTAATTTATAAAAACTAGTTAGAAATAAGCCTAAATTGGAGGCCAATTTCTCATAATTAATAAGAAGTTTCAGTGTCATTATTTGGAAGCTGTCTGACAGAACAGAAAAAGACTCATTACATATGGCATCCAACATGGAGAGTCAAATATCCACATAGGGCCTGAGAAAGCTATCATTCAGGTAGGCTAAGTGTACAGAGGCCTGACTTTTTTAAGAGGCCCACTGTTCAACAGAGCACTTGAGCATTTTGCACTGTGTGAAAATTGTGCTTCAACAAGACACAACATATTCCCAGAGATGGGGTGGGTAAATATTGTGGTTAAATAAGGATCAGGATAAACAAATAGGCCGAATAGATGTTTATTCAGGGGGAAATAACTTACAATCTAGACAGATGAACACCAGCAAGTTCCACCGGATGTTCTCCTGTCCTAGTCCCACCAGCAAGAGAGCGTTCCCCTGCTCTTCCTCAGACCTCCTTCCACAGGTCACTTCTGCCCATGGCTCCACCCCCAATGGGCGTGGTCAGTGCCACAGAAGGAGACAAAATAAATATCTCACTACAGGTAAATGTGGCTCTAGGGCTGGTACTAAGGACATGAGACTAGGTTCTCAAGGAACGAAGGTGGATAAAGTCAGTGGCCAGTGTAACAATGCCAAGCAGACCCAGACATGTATCCTAGAAGTTTAAGATTTGGCTGACATGGGTCAGAGGAGGTTGCTGATGAACACACACACACACACACACACACACACACACACACACACACAAACACACGGCAAGTCCAGACCAACAAAACCTCTGGATAGGTTACAATATGTTTAAAAAATGCACTAGATGCTAAATAAAGAAAAAGAAAATGGATATGAATAGTCATAGAAATAATAGTTTAAAAATAGTAGAGTCTTTAAAGAAAGAGTAAAGTAATACAAAAATAATAAGCCATGTAAGGATGGGAAATACACAGGACATCTGGATCCTGTATGGTGCTTTGTTAACTTTGAATTTTTATATGCTAATGTACAAAAACAATAGCTGCTGACAGATATTGGATTATGGAAACTGCTAAATCAAACCATCCTAAATATTTTAAGAATGTCTTAACTTCAAAATGGAAGTTAAAAATATGTTGTATTGGGGGAGAGGTTATGTCTTTGTTTACACAGAAAACAAAAGTTATGGTTCTCTTCCAAATTAATAAAGATCAGATTTGATTGGAGAGACCTAATGAAAACCTTGGCTATAGACATGAAAAAAGAAATCGAGAAAGACTAAAGGACAGATGGTATATACACAGATCCTTTGTCATGGGAATAACTGAGACTGGGTGAAACATGATAAATATTTCTGGCTCCAGAGTCCTCATGACTTATCATTGCATGCCATCCTTTCATGTGGATGGATAGAGACTTATATTACAGTTTGGTTATGTAGTCCAAATAAACCTATAAAGTTGAAAGATGCCTTTTACCTGCTCAAACATAAAACTACAACAAAAGAAGTCTTTGACTTGTGCATACTCCACATTCCATAGTTATATAAGTACATTTATATGTTACCTTTAAATGTGTATGTATTTTCAGAAAAAAAAGCCAAAAACCAGGAAAGGCAAGCAGACCAAGTGATCCAGCTTCTCAGAATGCCTCTTTTGAAGTGTCCTCAAAATTCTGCATCTAGAAACGTTTCAAAGCTGCTAGCTGAGATGGACCAGCCTTTCCGACTATCCAGCAAGATTTCAGATAAGCACTACAGTTTTCCCATCACACAGAGACTAAACAAAAATAATACAGCTACTTTTCCCAGGACTTGACCATTATCCCAATTTTCTTAAAGACCCCTAAAGATGTCATCACCTCCAGATAACAGGAAGCAATCTAGAAACACTGTGTCCACATTCCCAAGAGGTGGATGGGGAGTTTTTGGTAATTCAGTGGATATGGAAGCTTGTCATCATTTAGTGGAGTTGGTTACAAGTTGTTATTGGTAATTGTAAAAAAATAAAAAAAAACTGAATAAAGCAGATTATATTTAGGGATAGCTTTCTGAAGGCAAAAGGAGGATACAGTATAGAAATGATAAGATAAAAGGATAGATACTGAATCTACTTTTAGACTAAAAAGAATCTAGTCACAAATACTTTCTATTTTTGTATATTGATACAGACATAAGGTTATTTTGTTACAACATACTATGTATATACACACACTTGTATGTGAATTTGTATATTTGTGATTCTACCCTTGTTTAAGGTACCTATGCAGCTCATTTAAAAATGCAATATAAAGTTTCAGTTCTTGAAACTATTTAGGATAATAAAGACAAGGGAGTAATTAGTGATCTACAACAATCAAACTTATAGTCATGTTGTGTATGCTTTCTAGGTTAAACACAGATATATTTTAAATATATAGATGGTCTTCAAATACTTCAAGGACATACAGATTTAAGGTGTTTTCATAACATAAGGCCTTTCCTTGACAGTAAACATGTCTGCTCCTGGCAGCACCAATTTACTTCAAAAAAAGGATGATGAGCACCAAAGAACCTCCATAGGGTGTTTGCTTATAATGTGGCAAAGCTAGCCGTTTGGGTAAAAACTACCCTGGCCTCCACTGTTGACAGTATGCTGTCTAAACTGGACAAGCAGGACACAAAAGAAAGCAATTGCCAAAATTTGCCAAGATAAGGTAAGGTAGTCCTTCCACATTTCTGCTTCACAGAAAGTCTGTCAGATAGATATTCTAGTCTTAGAGGCCAAAAATGGATGCCTCCCAGATATGTCTATCATTTCTTAGTTTTGGAAGGTACTTGTTCTCCACTTTCTGTTTACTCAGTTTATATTGTATCATCCTTGGGTCTCTGATGGAGATTGAAGATTTGATTGTATACAGTTTTCCTTGTTACCAAATTAAGAAAAAAAAAACTTATATGAGAAATACACAGTTTATAAGGTTGATAAACATAAAATCTTAAATTGTTTATCTAAGGAAATGTTTTTTAGGTCTAAAAAGAGAGTTTTAGGGTCATATGTGGCTTGTCCAGCCCATGTGCCTGTCCAGCTGGTCATCATGTAGGAAGTCTTGGCAGAGAAACTGGACGATGAGGAGCAGCTGGTGAGAAGGCATTGCAAGTCAAAATTCAGGGAATGAGTAACACTGTTTCCAAAAATGGCAAAAAGAGGAGGAAACAACTCATGGAAGATGTAGCTAAATTGCAGGGTGAAGTGGAGCAAAAGAAACTGACTTTGAAGGACAGCAAGACAGATTCTGTTGCAGTTAACATTTCAGACTTCGTACTTGAGAATCAACCACATTGAATTTCAAAAGCACAAACAAGATGGGGGAAAAGAAGCTGCAAAGAGAAATATGGCACTAGGGAAATGTCCTGAGATTGACAAGGATGACCCCAACTAAGAATCTAAGCAATAGTGGAGAGGCTACCTTAAATGCCCTTCCCTGATAATAAGATTGATAAATACCTTATATGCCATCCTGGAACCTTTATCCAGTAGCTGACAGAAACAGAAGCAGATACCCACAGCTAAAAACTCAGCCAATCTCCTGGAATCCAGTTTCAGAAATGGTGAACTAATGCTCAAAGGCATCAAGACCAGGCTGGGAAACCCACAGAAACAGCTAACCTGAACAAGTGGGAGCTCACACACCCGAGTCATAAAACCACACTAAGTTTTCTGAATGTGGTTTTCAGTTAGGAGGGCTGGGTAGTCTATGGGACCTCTGACAGTGGAAACTAGTGCACAAATGGACTTCAGGAGCCCATTCCCTGTGAAAGAATAATATCTTGGCCTAGATACATAGGGGAGGGCCTAGGCAAGTTGGTGCTTTAGTAATGCAAAAGGGGCCATGCCACATTCTTCCTAAGTCTCCCATTTTTTAGTTTGTCCTAACAGGGTCTCTGCTTGTGCTCACCTTCTAGAATTAAAAACCCTGGCTCTGAATTATTTTGTTATATATTATATCATTTTTCTCACACACACATACACATGCATGTAAAACTGAAGATCACTGTTCAGGGGCCAGGAGCTGAAAATCAGAACACTTTTCTGCAGAATGATTTATGTAAGTTGGATTGCAAATCAATTTTAACTGTTCTGTGTGAGAGTTGTACCCACATACACAAGTGTATCTGCTTATGTAGCACAGTAAAATGGGATTGGGATACAGCTCTAGCATGAGGCTTGAGGTTCACTTTCTAGCACCACTACCACCAACAAAAAGTTATGAAAATAAAACTTTTTTGTTTGAACAGTTTTTTCTCCAAGTTATGTATACTGTCTATGAACAAATAATGGGCTTATGATGTTAAAAGTAGCTAACATTGTGGCAAAATGACAAAGACTGTGGTCAGCAGAGGAAGTCAGGACTTTTGAGATCATCCAGCAGATTAAAACATCCTCTGCCTCCTACACAGTATCTTCTAAAGGGTGCCTGCTTTGTAATTTCTGATCTTTCCTTTTTTTTCCTCTGAAATTTACAAAAGAATGAAGTTGTAAATTGAATGCTTTAGTTTATTTTGAAGTAATGTCATCTTCATATTAAAATATCACATTGAGGATTAACAAAACAAAATATGACACATAGTCACTGCAAATTACATTTTCAACAAAGATAATCTAAAATAGTTCACTAAGGTTTTTGTTACTTTGATAAGAATCTAAATGTACTTAATTATGTATTTTTGATTTTGCATATGTTTTATTTTAAAATGATCAATGTACTTATGAATAAGGTGAAAGGCCAACTACTTCTACCATTTTAGCCTTAATTAAAAAAAAACAAGTCTTTTAAGAACTCAGATGTTAATTAAAAACAAAATATGTGAATTAAATTTGCTACTGGTGGTGGTGGTGGTGGTCTACTGGGAATCCCACTAGCTTTTAATAGTACTGACTGGAAATGTGTATGCCAAAATTTGGAATTTGTCTTCAGCCAAAATTTTTATCCACTTACATTGTTTACAGCCCATAAAAAGTGAAACAAAGAATGTGTAACTATTATGAGCAAAATAGCTTTGCCAACATTATCTTATGTTTGTCAAAAGAATAAACGATAAAGGAGTTGAGTCAAAAAAGTCAGGATGATAATATAAGTTGTGATAGAAACTTTGGACTCACTATGATAGGATCTATAATACAGTAATCTCTTAATTTGCTAAAAACAAGTAAACTCAGCATTGTGAATATAATTCTTACCTGATAATTGTTTTATTGTATAATTGTTATTAAGTTTTACTATGTTAGAGTTAAAACCTCTTCCTTTATTTTGGGAAAAAAATGTTTTGGGATGTTTGTATACTGTGTGAAGACATATTGCTATTATTGATTTAACAAAGAGATGAATAGGCATTAGCTGGGAAGGAGGAATAGGGAGGACTTCTTGGGAGAGAGAGAGAAAGTAGGATGAATTAATCGAAGTGCAGAGGAGATCCCAATGAGACACGGAAGGAATCAGATAAAAAGAATGAAAGAAAGGTAAAAAGCTACATGGTAAAACATAGATTAATAAAAATATGGGTTTATTTATGTTATAAGAACTAGTAAGGGACAAGCCTAAGCTATAGGCTGAGCATTCATAATTAATAAGAATTTTCTGTGTCATTATTTGAGAGCAAGCTGGAGGACCAAAGAAAAGTCAAGTACAATGGCAAACTTCAAAAATTAAGGAAGAACTAGTTAAAAAATATCAGGAATTTTTTTAAACCTTTGAAATATTCCAATATGCTTCACATGCTATTTGCAGTTGTCTGTTAAAAGTGTCCACATTCCTGCTCTGTTTCTGTCTCCCAGGCATGTATGTTTTGTGTGCCTAAGAATTGACATTTGTTTACTTACAGCTGTATCCCCAGTGCCTTACACTATCACAGTAATAGATCAGTGTTTACGTGTTCACTTAAATGTGACAGAAGCTTGTGACAGAAGCCAGTGAAAACCCCTTCTGCAGGAAACACCAAAGGAACTTGTAGATGTTGCTTTTTAAACAGTAAATATGATCAAGATGCATTAATATAATTATAAGTGTAGACAAATATAAGTTTAGACCCTGTTCCTGGGGAACTTATACTCTCATAGAAGAAACATTATCAGTGCAGTGTGTGTGTGTGTGTGTGTGTGTGTGTGTGTGTGTGTGTGTGTGTGTTCAAGTAACAACAAAGTATATAAGCAAATAATAATCTGACTGATGTAAGCGTTCTGAAGTAGAAATGCATCATACTTTGGAATGTATAATTGAGTCAGGAAGGTGGGTGGGGGGACATTTGGTGATTTTTAAGATGGGTGAAGTCAATATTAGTCAGGCAAAGACTGTGGGTGGGGGAGGGATGATCCCAACAAAAAGAGGAGCAGATGCAAAAGTTTTGAGGAAAGAAGTGCAGTCAATTTCCAGAATTGAAAGTGCCCATAGATACTATAACAGAGTGGGCAAAGGGAGAGGAAGTGACGAATAGATTGGATGTTCAGAGACAATCAATTTAACTACTGATCAACCAATGAGGAACTATTAAAGGATTTTTAATTGGATAACTACAGTTATGTTTTCAAATATATAATTTATACTTAATTGGATAAAAGATTGAATTTAGGTGCAGAAGCAACTATCAGAATTATTGTGATAATGAAATTAAAGGAAAATCATGGCTTGAAAAAGATGAACCCATTGGAGGTAAACATACCTGGGTAATTTAAGACATCAGTTAGAGGTATAATTGACACCTGGGTGGTCACCGGAATGTCAAAAGGATATGTGGAAAAAGTGGTTCTCTGCATTCTTCTTTTAGTACTATGAGGACAAAATTTTGATAGGGAAGCTTGAAAACAAGTAGGAATTGAGGTTCAGTTTTACATATACTCAGTTCACAAAGTAAGACAGCTTCCCAGCAAGGAGGACCTGCGGAGATCTGTGGACATTTGGGCTGCCTGGTGAAGTTCTAGAGCTACATTTGCCTATATACTGTGGCATTGGGAAGATGCTGAGTTCTTTGAAGATAAGAAAGCCTTTAAAGGAGGTTATGTTCTGCTCTGTTTTGCTCAAAGCATAGAAACTTACAGTCATAAAAAGAATAAACACCAGAAACTTAATTGAAGCATGGTAACTGTAGTTTAAATATTCTGTTATTGAGCACTGAAGACAGTATTCTCATTACAATCTCCCATACTGGTCCAAATGATAACAGTGTAAGGTGATAACTATGTTAATAGTTGATTATAATCATTTCATACCATATATATAAGTCAACTATCATTTTTAATTCTTAAATATGTATCTACCTCAGTAAAAATGGAGAAATATTGACAAAGTTAACAGGCTAAGGGAGTATCCTTCCAGGGGAGTGTGCTCCCTAAGTCTTTTCATGCACTAGGGATACATCCTGGTTCCACTGTCAAATGTCCCACAGACTGCCCAGGCCTTCTAACTGAGACTCATATTCAAGGGGTCTGGGTTAGTCCAGTGCTGGTTTCCAAGCTATCAGTTTGGGGTTCATGAGCTCCACATTGTTCAGGTCAGCTGTCTCTATGGTTTTCTGCAGCCTGGTGTGGACCCCTGTGCATATCCTTTCTCCCTCTCTGCAACTGGATTCCAGGAGTTCAGCTTAGTGTTTGGCTGTGGGTCTCTGCTTCTGTTTCCATCAACTATTGGATGAAGGCTCTAGGATGGCATACAAGATAGTGATCAATCTCATTATCAAGGAAGGGCATTTAAGGTAGCCTCTCCATGATTGCTTAGATTGTTAGTGGGGTTCATCCTTGTAGGTCTCTGGACATGGCCCTAATGCCAGATTTGTCTTCAAACCTATAATGGCTCCCTCTATTATGGTATCTTTTTTCTTGGCCTCCTCCATTCCTCCCCTGACTCAATCTTCCTAATCCCTCATGTTCCCCTCCCCTACTTCTCCCATCCTCTTTCTCTTATCTCTCTTCCCTCTCCCCCATGCTCACAATTTACTCAAGATCTTCTCCCTTTCCCCGTCAGTGGGAGGGGCATATATGTCTCTCTTAGGGTACTCCTTGTTCCCTAGCTTCTCTAGTAGTGAGAAATGTAGCCTAGTGATCCTTTGTTCTATGCCTAAAATCCATATATGAGTGAGTACATATCATGTTCATCTCTTTGTGACTGGGTTACCTCACTCAGGATGGTTCCTTTTAGTTCCATCCATTTGCCTGCAATTTTCAAGATTCAATTGTTTTTGTTTTTGTTTTGTTTTCTGCTAAGTAGTACTCCATTGTGTAACTGTACCATTTTTTTCTCCATTCTTATGATGAGGGGTATTGATGTTTAATAAGGATCAGGAGAAACAAATAGACCGAATAGATGTTATTTCAGGGAGAAATAACTTACAACATAGACAGATGAACACCAGCAGGTTCCTGGTCCCAAGGATGCCTCCTGATCTTCTCCTGTCCCCATTCTTCCAGCAACTGAGCTCTCCGAGCCCCTTTCCCAGACTTAGGTCCCCCAGGTAACGTCTGTCCCTGTCTCCACCCCCAATGGGCATGTTCTATGCCACAGATGAATATCTCACTACAATCCCCCTTTTAGTCTAAAGAAAAGATTTGGGCTTGATACAAAACTATATACAAAACAGTGAATAACAAGTGTGCTCTAAGAAAAGTAAAATTGAGAACATACAAACTTAAGACCTAACTATCTAGTCCTAGGGTGAAGTCCTAAGCTGGAAAGATTATGTCTAGTACCTAATATATCTAACTAGGAAGAGAGAATAATAATTGTGATAATTTAATCTTCAACCTCATCAAAGACCTGAGAAGGAAATTAACAATACTAGGGGAGGCAGGAAGTGCGGATGGGCAACATCCAAATGGTGAAGCAAGGACAGAAATAGCAAGCTACCTGGACAGTCACCTAAGGTCTCACAGCAACCTTGGTACAGCCAGTTTTGGCTAAAGCCAAGAGTACTTGACAGACCACAACAAAGGCAGGGAGGTAGAAAAGCTGTCTTACCCTGACTTGGCAGGGTTAAGCAGTCTTCTATGTTTGTCTCCTGCAAGCACATAGGACCATGCGTCCAAATCAGTGGTCCAGGTGGGGGCAGTTCTTTGCCCCAGAGGCCATAGCTGAAGCAAGGATGGACTCCAGAAGGAGCGACAACAGTGTCCAACATTTTTTTGGGAAGGTGCGAGGTGCTGTCAGGAGCAATAGTGTCTCATGTCAACGGAGTACTAATATTAAAACGTTTAAATGCCATGTTCTTCAGGTCTATGAAGTGTTTGAAGATTAAGCATCTATGCCTGACTAATCTCATCCTCTCCAGCATGCTGTTATTAGTCTTTCCCATTTTAGTCATTCTGACAGGAGTAAGATGGTATCGCATAAGCTGTCATTGGTGCTCCTAATTTTAGCCATTCTGGCAGGAGTAAGATGGTATCTCAGAGTTGTTTTGATTTGCATTTCGCTGAAGGCTAAGGATGTTGAGCACTTTCTTAAGTGTCTTTCAGCCATTTTGGATTTCTCTATTGAGAATTCTCTCTTCAGTTCCATACCCCATTTTTTAACAGGTTAATTTGGTGTTTTGGTGACTTGTTTCTTGAGTTCTTTGTATATTTTGGAGATCAGCCCTCTGTCAGATGTGGGGTTGGTAAAGATCTTTTCACAATCTGTTTGCTGCCTTGTCAACTGTGTCCTTTGCCTTACAGAAGCTTATCAGTTTGAAGAGGTCCCATTTATTAATTGTCCATCTCAGTGTTTGTGCTACTGGAGTTATGTTCAGGAAGTAGTCTCCTTTACCAATTTGTTCAAGGGTACCTCCCACTTTCTCTTCTAAGAGGTTCAACATGGCTGGATTTATGTTGAGGTCCTTGAACCATTTGGTCTTGAGTTTTTTACATGGCGACAGACATTGGTCAATCTGCAGTCTTCTACACACCATCATTCAGTTGTGCCAGTACCATTTGTTGATGATGCCTTCCTTCTTCCATTGTATATATTTAGCTGTTTTGCCAAAAATTAGGTGTTCATAGGTTTGTGGGATAATTAACTTTTGATCTGATTCCACTGGTCTACCTGTCTATTTTGTGCCAATACCAGGCTGTTTTCAGGACTATAGCTCTATATTAGTGCTTAAACTCAGGAATGGTGATGTCTCCTGAAGTTCCTTTATTATACAGGGTTGTTTTGGCTATCCTGGGTCATTTGTTTTTCCATATAAAGTTGAGTATTACCCTTTCAAGGTCAGTGAAGAATTTTGCTTGGATTTTGATGGGGATTGCATTGAATCTTTAGATTCATTTTGGCAAGATTGCCATTTTACTGTATTTATCCTACCTATCCAAGAGCATGGGAGATCTTTCCATTTTCTGGTAACTTCTTTAATTTTTTTTTCTTTAAAGACATAAAGTCCTTGCTATATAGGCCTTTCATTTGTTTTGTAAGTGTTACTCCAAGATACTTTATGTTGCTTGTGGCTATTGTAAAGTGTGATGTTTCTCTGATTTCTTTTTCAGCTACTTTGTCATTGGTATATAGTAGGGCTACTAATTTTGTTTTAGTTTATCTTGTATCCTGCTAACTTGCTGAAGCTGTTTATCAGCTGTAGGAGTTCCCTGGAAGAGTTTTTGGGTTACTTATGTAAACTCTCATATCATCTGCAAATAGTGAAAGTTTGTGGGGGCCACTAGCAAGGAACCAGTATTTATCCCTAGTACATGAATGGGCTTTTGGAGCCCATTCCCTATGTAGATACAGTTGGAAGGGCCTTGGTCCTGCCTCAAGTGAAGTGACAGACTTTGTTGACTCCCCAAGGAAAGCCTTACCTTCTCTGAGCAACAGATGAGAGATGAGGTAGGAAGAATGTTGGGGGAGCAGGAGGACAATATGGAAAGGGAACTGGGATTGGAATGTAAAGTAAGACTGCTTTAAAAATAAAAGAGGTTATATTTTCTTATTTGCAGATTGGCAGATTGATTTTAAAAATTAAAAGGGTAAACTCATTTTTTTTTTTACCATGAAATCATGATAGTTTCAAAGTTCTCCTTCCAACCCTTTCCATGCAAACTCTTATGCTGTTTCAAAGACCTGACCTCTTTTTCTTTGGTTGTTATATATTATATAAATAATTGGTCTGTATAAATTCCAAAATCCAACCTTAACAGTCTATGTGTTAATAGTGTCATTTGGTCTTCCTTAAAATCATGGGTCTTTAGTACACACACACACACACACACACACACACACACACACACACACACAGAGAGAGAGAGACAGAGAGAGACAGAAACAGAGAGACAGAGGGAGGGGAATATTTCTAGGGAAACTATCCCTAGTACTAGAACACTAGCCAAATATTCAGGCCTAGGAGAATTAGATTTTTGTTTGCTTACAACTAAAGTTGTTTTCTTGATACAAATACAATTTAATTTAAATAAGGGTATGTTGTCCAATATGGTATTTCACATGAACAGTTGATGGCATAACCTAAACTGAGAAAAGCAGCCCTACTGGGCCCACTGTTCCACTGGCAAATCAAATCCAACAACACATCAAAGAAATCATCCACCGACCAAGTAGGCTTCATCCCAGGGATGCACGAATTAGTCAACATTCAAAAATAATCAATGTGATCCACCATATAAACAAACTGAAAAGAAAAACTACAGAATCATCTCCCTAGATGCTGAAAAAGCCTTTGACAAAATTCAACACCCTTTCATGATAAAGGTTTTGGAGAGATCAGGGATAACAGGAACAGACACATTAAATGAAATGGAGAGAAGCTTAAGGTGATTCCTCTATAATCAGGAACAAGACAAGGCTGTCCACTTTCTCCATATCTCTTCAATATTGTATTTGAAGTTCTAGTTAAAGCAATAAGACAACAAAAAGATCAAGGGGATACAAATTGGAAAGGAAGCCACCCAACTGTCACCCACATTCAGAGGGCCTAGTTATGTTTTTGCAGGTTCCCCAGCTGTCAGTTTAGTTGGGAGTCAGTTGCTCAGGTCAACTGTTTCTTGACCCCTTTGCTCATATTATCACTCCTCCTTTCTATGGCTGACTCCAGGAATTTGTCCCAGTTTTTAGTGATTAGCTGTGGATCTCTGCATCTGCTTCCATCAGTTATTAGATGAAGGTTTCTATGATGACAATTAAGGTAATCATCATTGTGATTATAGAGGAAGGGCAGTTAAGGTACCCTCTCCACTAATGCTTAGATTCTTATCTGGGGTCATTCTTGTGGATTCCTGGGAATTTCCCTAGTGCCAGGTTTCTCACTAATCCTGTATTAGATTCAAACTCTTTAAAGTCAATAATTCTTCACTTATTAAAAACATTCTTTTTTCAAAATTTTACCTCAGTGAAAGATTATGATAATCTTAAAACTAGACATGTACACACAAATATACAAAAATACCCCAAAATATTCCTGATTAACATTGATGTAAAAATCCTAAAATATTAGCAAACCAAATCCTCTATATTATTGACCAGGATCAAGGCTTCATTTCAGGAATGCTAGGATGGTTCAATATTAGCAAAACAATGTACATGATTCATTGTGTCAACAGGATGAAGGACAAAATCAATAATGATCTCTATGAGAGGTAGAAAATTATTTTTTATAATTTAATATTTCTTCATGGTTTGCTTTTAATTAGTTATGGGAGTAATGTATCTCATTGTTAAAAGGTCCTATGCAACAAACCCACAGCTAACATCATACTGAATACAGCAAAGATGAAAACTTTCCCTTTAGAATCTGAAACAATACCAGAAAAGCCCTCGGTTATAACCACTGTAAGTACCACAGTGCTGAAACTTCCATCAGACAGACTAGGCAAAAGAAAGAACAAAGGCTATCTTAACTATAATTTGTGGGGGAGGGGGTCAATTTTCATTCTATGCAAATGTCATGAATTTCTAAAGAGAAATCCTAAATGATTTCACTCAAACATTATTAAAACCAGTGGAAACTTCAGCCAAGTTTCAAGATGTAAATCTGTTATTTAAAAAGTCTTGATATACCAATAGCAATGACCAAGGAAAGAAATTAAAAGAAAATCCTACTGATATGATCAACAAAAATTAAAGAGAAAATTTTAACCAAAATAAAACAATTTAGCAATTTAAACTCTGAAAAAAATAAAAGACAACACATGTCCATAGATTTAAATTGTATTATTTAAATATCAGGGGTATGCGGGCAGAACAGGTATCTTAGTGACTGAGAAAGCTTCCCTCCATAGAACCAGATTTCAGTTCCCAGAACCCACATCACATATGAACTCTGTAATTCTAGCTCCAGAAGATATGATGTCTTCTTCTGGATTCTATTAATACTCACACATATGTGATGTTCAGTAGCATAGAAACACATACATCCACATAAATAAAATTTAATTTGATTTAAATGTACTAATTAAGCTGGTTACACATCTAGAAAAAATCTTACAATTTATATTGAATCACAAACAAAACTAAATAGCCAAATTCATCTTTGATGAAAGGAACAAAGCTGAACATATTACACTACCTGACTTCAAAATACACCACAAAGATATAGTAATAACAGCATCATAATACTGACATACAATGAGAACTGAATAATGAAACAGAATACAGATACTGGAAGGAATCTCACAAGTCTACACGTAATCAATTTTTAACATGTACTGAGAAAAGGCATTGGGGAACAAACAATTTCTTAGATAACTGATGCTGGAATAATTATATCCATATGAAGAAGAAAACTATACCCTAACTGTTTATCAAATCAAATTCAAGAAGGCCCTAATTGGTTATTATATCAAATTCAACTTAAATGCATAAAGGACCCAAAACTATGAAACTACTAAAATAAAATAAAACTACTTAAACACATTATAATTGGAAATGTTTATTTTTTAATTAAGAAAAAAAGAGGATGAGAAACAAAAACAAAATTATGAAAGTAGGATGCCAAACTAAAAAGCATCTGCACTGCCAAGGAGACCATCAAATGGAAAAGACAGCTCACAGTACCAGGGAAAATAACTATAAACTGCACAACTGAGCTTAGGATAACACTTACAATATGTACAAAACTCAGCTGACTTCAGCAAAATAGAAAGCATGAAAAAACAGCCAAATCTTTAAAAAAAAAAAAAACCAGAAAGCAGGTGTCAACAGACACTCCAAAAAGAAGACTTGAATGGACAGCACATATATAAAAAAATATACTCAACATCATCATGGAAACAAACTCAACCACAGTGAGCCATCATTTCATCATAAGAATGACTATTCTAAAACCCACAAAGCAAAACACAAATTGTCAGGGTATAAGAAGGGGAATTCTGGTTCACATCAACTCAACCATGTGGAAAACAAGAAAGAAATTACCCAGAAATTCAATTCAAAAATAGAACTACTACACCCATTCACCAATCCCCTTACTAGTAACTAAATCTGTCTACCAACAAGGCATCCTCATTCCCAAGTTCATTTTAGTGTTTTTCATTCAAGTCAAGATATGAAAGTAGTCTAGCTATCCATTAACTGATAATGAAAGTGTGCCAGAAAGACAGAGGAATATTATTAAGACATATTAAAAAAAAAAAAAAAAAACAAATCCTACTAATTGAAACACCATGGATGGACATGGAGATCATGACATTTCTTGAAATAAGCCAAATGACACAATCTTACTCATACATTCAGTTTTTAAATCCAGTCTCACAGACAGTGAGAGTAGAATGATGGATACCAGAATCTAGGTAAAGTTGGAGAATGGAGATATGTTAAGCAGTAGATACTGAATTACAGTTAATCCAAGGCAAGGCATTCTGGTGTGCAGCTGAGCAATGAGGGGCTCTAGATAATAAATATAAACAAAAAATATTTTTAAAAATGTTAGACTGATTTATCATAAAGAAATTATGTGTGTTCTAGGAAATATACTAATTCTGATCAGAACATTGTATTTATGCACACTGTCAAAATATCACAAGATACCCTACAAATACTGTGCATAATTTCTATTTATCAGTTAATAAACAAAAAACTATTTTACAATTATCATCTAGTATATACAATTAATAGGCCATTTTAAATTATCCCTCTTTGCTAATTCTAATCTAAATAATACAATTAAATGTAAGCCCTGAAATGTATAACTCTTAGTGATAACTGAACAATTTGTATACAAATAAAATTCTCTTGGAAACATTATTAAGCATTCAAAAAGTGACCTAATTTTATATTATTCATTATAAAATATTTTTACCACTGTTATATATGAAGCACTGTGAAAAATAAAGACCAGACAAATGTTAATAACAGGACATTGTTGGTGTTTATAAGGTACAAAATGAGTGTAATACAATATACACTAAAAACAGTGCCCAATAAAACAAGTCTGACCCAGTACAGTCATAAGTCAACTACAACCAAGTACAAGGGAGAAAGGGCAAGTACTCTGTGAGTTGACAGTGACTTCTAGATTGAGGAAGAGGATGCAGACACAAAGGCAGCTACATGAAATTGAAATTTTAGTGATGGTAGAGAAAATCTGGTGAACATAGTCATGGGGATAACATTAGAAAATATATAAAGATAGTGAACAAAAAATCTGATTATTCAAGAATATTAGAGACAGATAAAGATCCAATGCTAGTCTGGAGTTCCATGTATTGCTATAGTGCTTATGTTTTTTAATATTGTTTTATATTTTTAAATCACAAATGAGCATACAACTAATTTTTAATCTATTCTATATATTTTTGACTCCTGTGAAGTAAAAGTGAGTTTTATTTGCTAGATTTCTTCTATCTAACTACACATACTAGGCATGTCTAAAGTAACACTTTTATAATGCTATCATTTTTTCCCTAATTTCTACAAGTATACCTTTAACTTGTAGTGACTTTCTTCTCAGATAAATGACATTTACAACAGAGACATTTCTGAATGTAAACACCAAGAAGATCATGAGCTGTTTATAGTAAAGTTTATGCTGTGACTTATACATGACAAGCTTGCCATTGATTAAAGGGGTGTGGAGAGCTAGCTTAAAATTGGTTAGGTGAAGGATGACGTTGTTAGGAGATGAATGACAGAGAAGCATTACAGGACTTCTGGACCAAAGCACAGAGGAAATTCATATGAAATGACTCTTTTGGGTCTTGGACAAGTCGGTATTAATTACTGAGCCCCAGTGGACTGTCCCTCATATATGTGTATACAGGCAGAACTAATAGGCCTCAGCGAATCATAATAAATGACATGATGTTGGAAGAAGGAGGCAAAGAGATTCAGGAGGATGTGAGAGGATGAGTGAATATGATCAAAATATATTGTATACAAGTATGAACTTCTCAAATACTAAATAAAATATTTTAAAGCACACATTAAAATATTAGTTTAATTTAGCAACTAAAAATTAAATTGAATACTAACCACTCAATAAAAGTAGCTCTAAGAACTTCTGTAAGAGACCATGGATGAGTTATCATTCTTTAAACATGTAAAAAACAGTTACTAAAAAAATTTAAGACTTAATGATTATTTAGAACAGCACAATACAGAAGAGGAAGCAATGCTGTTTAAGGATACAAACTTTCTGAGTTTACTTAAGACATTTGCTCTCTTATTGAGAAACTTTGCAAATGTCATTTTTTAAAAGATTTCTTGACGCTTTACTTGAAAGAATACATGAGATAGATTGTAGAGTATACAGTGAATTTTTAAAAGTTCATTGTATACAATTTAAAATATTATACTGACATTAGTGAATAGGTGAATATCTACTTTAAGCGTTAAAATGATCAGCTGTCTTACTATGCTTTTCAGGTTATAGATAATCATCACTTGAAGTTAGAATCTATGTAAGATTAGTTACTTTGATAATCATTGGGGGAGAGACAGTATGGTAAAGTTAGAAATAATCAGTGGAGTTACAGAGCTCTTGGTTAGAAAGGTAATAATTAGCTCTTGTACTGTGAAGTGAATAAATTCTTTGAACTCTCATGTACTGAGAAATTATTGAGCATCCTGTAAGGATGCCATATTTAATTAAAACTTACAAATAATTTTATAACATAGAGAAAGTTAGAGAAAGTAAAGGACACATAACATTTTGTATATAGTTGCAAAATGCAGCTTAGTAGCTTCCAAGAAAATCTAAACAATGACAACATAATCCTAATTTACTCTTGGAGATATTAAAGTTTATACATATTAATGTTTTTTGGAGACAATACCATGAAAGAAGTCAGAAGAAAATGTGATTATTACTTAGCACTATACAGAAGTTATGTACCACTTGTAATAAAATGTGTATCATTCCTGTCAATTAAATAAGTATTGTTGCTGCTTGCCACTTTAAATTTTCAGGACAGTAATATATTTGTCTCTGCATATAATTGTAAAATAAAAAGGAGACATTTTGGTAAAATATTTTATTATTATTAAGAATAATAATATAATTATGGTTATAAAAATAACAACTTTATTAACTACAGAGAATTTATAATACAAGCCATCACCACAGTGTTTCCTTTTTGGCGTTAGCATCCAGCTCTCCCACTCAATCGACAGCTTTTCATTGTCCTATTTACATAGGCAGACAAGCTGCAACACCCACAGGATTCACTTTTCCGCTCCTGAAAGACAGAAGCCTTCCGTGCAAACAGAAATTAACCTATGTGAAAGCGCCACTGTCAAGAGTTAAGGATCTGGGATAGTTCAATGTTGTATTTGTTTGTTTGTTCTTACTAATAAATTCTGGTACAAACTTCAGTTGAATTTTAAAACATACATTCTTTCTTCGACTTCATTGTGAAGAGTGACTAATTGCAAATTACTAATTATAAAAAGGCAAATATGTTGTCTTTACCCAAAGCCCTTTCATTTTATGAGTTTTCTGTAAATGTAAATGAGTGGCTACATAATACAATGGATAGAAGTAGTTATTTTTGAACTTCAGTAAATCAGTTTAAGTTTTGCTTTTACTTAGCATGAGATAGTATTGAAATTTTCTATTTCATGTCCTGTATATTACAAAGCCAGTATTTATTTTGTAAAAGAAAAGAAAATGCCTGACAGTGATTCCCAGTTCTTAACAGTGCTTTTTTTTTTTTTTTTTTTTTCAGGGATATTGTATCTGGAACATGTACTCTGCACAGTACCCTTGGTACCAGTAAGAAATATCCACAGTAATAAATGAAATACAGCCTTGCTAACATATGCCATTATTACTATTTTCCTTGTCTTCCAGTGTTTCCCGTTCATGTAGATTGAAACACTTAGCAAACCAGATCCTGTTAGTAGAGACTGACTCACTAGAAGCCATAATACTGAGGACCTGCCCACAGCAAATTGGTAAAAGTTACTTTACATTTTAAAATAACATTAAAGAAATATACAAAAGAATTATCACCCTTCTGCACAGCAGAAGCATATGACTAAGATTTTAGTTTTACACTTCTGTTCCTGCAGACATAAAAAAATGTCTACAATTACAACAGTGTGTAACTGTTATTCAGTAAAAACAAAACCAACCATGAAAGCTCATAATTCAAATGGCCCTCTTGTCCACAACACAATATAACATAGATCTATAGATAAGTTGAATTTTCTCTCTTTTTCCTTTGAATTTTATTCATAGAAAATCATCCCACACATAGTGTTGTTTACAAATTAACTATTCCCTTTTCAAATAAGTACGACACTATGGATCTTGTTCACTATCATTGCTATCCGTTTTGCCTATTTCAAAGAAAACCTCATGGGGACAGTTGCTTTACAAGCCATGTTTGGTGACTTAATGACATTTGTTTGCTTTTTAATAAAATTTGAAACACTGATTCCAAAGTATCTGAACAGTTGATTACATATTGTTCTAGGTAAATTCTATTTCTCTTTCCATGGATAATTACAAAAAAATACACTGAAAGAAGTATTGTAAAATGTCAGTATGTTAAAGTATTGCAATTATCATAACAGCTTTACCAATATAATTTACACATAGCACTAAAATTTAGACAATTCAGTAAGAAGCTATGAAAAGCACTCTAATATTTTAATAATATAGCTTTAAAATTTCTGTTTTGTTAAAATGACGTGTTACAAAAGAGAAAGAAAAATGTAATGAATGTAAAAAGATATGGACTGGCAATTCACAAGGTCTCTCTGTATCTGCTGTTTATCAACACAGTACCTAAGTTATTCACAAACATGCACATACACGTATGCTACAGTTTGTGCAAGAACTTCTGGATTGACTTCCAGAAGTTCTGAGGATGCATTAGGGCATTGGTTAAATCTTTGGCCTGAAGATAATTTAAAAGAATTCAATCTCAAAAATGTGAACACTGAATTCACAACACTCAAATTATAACTTTTAATAATCCTGATTGATACATGAAGACTGAGAATTGGAAGCTCTCTTATTACTTTCTAATATCTTGTTTCTGGATATATAATTCTCAGCTAGTCATTGAAAGTAGATTAATAAATATAACTTTAATGTTATCATATAGATTTTAAAATTTAAATGAATATTACTTGTACTCAGGAAAGGGCTTGTTAAAAGATGATACTGTCTTTATAGCATATCTGATGTTTTTTCAAAATCATTTGTAATTTTTAAACTAATTGAAACAATTTAGAAAAACTCTTTCACTTCATATTTTTTCCTATCACTCAAAGGCTAAGAATTTTTAGATTTAGGAAGTATTTTCTCTTGTTTTCCTCCAAAGTATTTCAAAGTAAAATTTAATGAGGGATTATTCACAAAGCTTTGCAAACATGGGTATTTTTTATAATAAATCATTTTATAAATTAGTAAGAGTGAGTTAGGAGCCAATCACAGCAGCAACTTTTAATATTAACTCATATAAATACATTTTTTAAGGCAGAGACACCATTAAATTTCTTCATTAAGACACATTTGAAAATTGAATGTTATAGATCTACCATTATCCTGCATAAATAAGTAGCCCAAATTTGGAGGAAAGAAATAATACAAATACACAATTGCTTTCTGTTTTTTAGGAATTAGAAAGCACACAAAATAACTATGATAATAAATATAAATAAACATCAAGGCTAGTCAATATTTTATACTGTGGGTCCTGTCCTGACTTTACATACTTTCCAGTGGAGGTCATATACGATATGTACAGAGTCATCACTTATACCTTGTACCTTTCCTGAATATTCCCACTGGCCTTTCAAAATTTTTAAATTTTAGAATAAATATAGACACATACATCCAAAATATTTAGAGACTACACTAGTTACATCATGGTTTAAATTGTAATACGTGCTGTATGTGTTCTCAGCCATGTGTTATGGTCACGTGTTTTTGTAAAAGGATGTTTGTGTGCTGGTATTATAGGGTATATGTTGTGGAAAAAAATTAATGAACTATAACATTTGCCATATGAAGCATAATATGTTTTAATATAAAGTTAAAGACACAAGGTATAAATGACTTTGGTGGAGTTAAAATAATATTTAACTTATGATTTATTCATCATTAAGATATTAACCTGGAAAGCAGTGTAGAATGATTAACCGTTTCCTTTAAATCTTTTATCATCTAGCAACTATACTTTTGCATTTTTTTAATCCTTTCAAGTATCTTCAGGAGATATGTTACTGCACTTACAGGTACCTTAATTCACTTCAACATTTACAAAATAACACTGACAAACAAAACAACAGAAAACACTCGTATATATTAATGAGTATCTGAACACTCACAACACTCAAGTAGTTGTTTTAGAATTGGTTTAGGTGACATTTTAATCTTGAAGTCTCTGGATTCCTCATTATTGATGGATGCTTCAAAAAGACTGGCTTCTTCTATGGCTATTACAACCTGTATGTCAAAATTACTTTATGTATCCACTTGGCATAATATGCTACTCGGACAAAAATACCAGGACGATTTGGGATGGCACATCCACGGCCAGGAACAATGACACCAAGAACCATTCTCATTTTGTGTTGTTCACAAATGAGTGGGCCACCATAATCTCCCTAAGAAGAAAGAACAACAGAAAATTAATTTGGAAGCAAAAAAAGCCTTAATTTTTCAATAACATCCACTGTTGACTTGCAGCTAAAGGATATAATAATTCAATAATATCACTTTTTTTTTTTTACATTTTATTGTGTATGTTTCCACACATGTGGAGGTCAGAAGGCAATTTGTGGGAATTGGTTCTCTCCTTCCATCTGAGGTTTGAACTCATGTCTTTTGGCTTGACACAGGTGCCTTAACAAACTGAGCCACCTCTCAATATCTTCCCCCACCAAGTAATGTCAATTTTATATTTTGTTGTTAATATTCATGTATTCAGTATTAACATTTGGTAAGGGTATAGAATTGTAAAATATAGAGAAAATCTACTTGTAATCATATGATTTAATGATTAAGCTTCATTAAACTTTCTCTTTTATCTAAAACACTCTTTGCCTTCCTCCAAAAGATTGTCTTAACAATTTAAACAGGAAATCCTTATAGTCAAAACAATAATTCTATATAATTTGGAAATTACTTTGCCAAGCATAAAATATCCTTCTATTCATAGTTGATACTGGTAGTTAATATAGTTGTAATTTAAATATTTTATTATATCATCAGATAAAAATATGACAAACGAACACAGATTAACTTGTGCATATATATATATATACATATTAATACACAAATGTTAACTATTGAATATGCATTTATTCATACCATACACCTTTGTATATCTAACAATTACCATTGGGTTGTACCATTTTTATGTGCCTCGCAGCCACTTAAGAACACAGTATAGAGCTGGAGCACTTGTTCAGTACTGAAGAGGACTCTTTCAGAGGACCCATGTTTGGTTCCCACCACCCATAGAAGGTGACTTACAATTGCCTGTAACTCCAGCTACTGGGAACCTGACATTGTATTATGGCTTCCAAGGGTGCAAAGCATGCACATGGGTACATATAAGCATTCAAGCATTCATACAAACACATAAAAAAGGAACACAGTGACTAGCTTTGGACATCTTTATATAAATAAAAATGTTTGACATTATCTTCATTTTTCTCTAAAATTTAAAAAATTAAATAAATGTAATTCCTGTATTGTGGGCAGGAAAAAAGGAGACATTGATATATTTTTTTGGTAGGGAAATTAAGGTAGACCTGAAATCTAATGTCAAACAGTACAAAAATCCCTTTTTGAACAACACCTTTTATATACAAACCCACATAAGGGAATAAAATTGAGATATAAATAATATACCAGTGATTCCTGACAGGTACTTTCCAAAATTACTTTCTTTGGAAAATTTGTGTAGATTCTCTGCCACTTCTACCATATAGAAATTTAGGGTCATTCTCTTCAAATATTCTCAATGGATAAAATAACCAAGTGACAGATGCAAAGAGCTGAAGAAAGGAGGAATGAGAGGAGAGAGGGCGGGGAGGAGAGAGAGGTTACATGTAAACATGTGAGTCTTTGGGATGACAACTGTCTCTGTGGAAAGTATGAAAGTAATGTAAAGTTAATTCTTCTCTGTGAGTACAGAAATTGCAAACAAGAGTTATAGGGACAAAATTTCAAGGATAAAATAAGGCAACTCAGACTGCACAGGTAGATAATGCTGGTGAAGGCAGTTCTGCAAGCTACCACATGATGGCTGATTCAGCAGGGGAAGCACCTACATTTCCCTCTAGAGGATTCCACAAGCCCGCCTGACTTTAAACTCCTGAGCTCTTGGGCTTAAAAATTATCTTTTTTTCCTTATTAAATATTTCTCACTATACTATAATAATGCTCACTGTCTAGAAAGGAACAATCCTTTTCTAAACTTACCTAAAACCTCCATAACTCAAAAATTACATACTTATCAGGAATAAAATTCCAGAGAAAGATGTATATGCCATATATACATTTTAGTATGCATATATCCTATACTTAGGACATAAGTGTATATCAATATATATATCAATATCATGCTATTATTGAATTCACTACATAAAGTATTCCAGCATCTCACAGCTATGAGATTTGAAGAATATGCTTCTCATATTCAAAATCTATCTAAAATGATATCTTAGCAGCTTGTCTGTGTAAAACGAGGACAGGAACTGTGCCAAGTTGTAGGAAAAGTTGCTTAATGCATGAAAATAATCACACTATTAAAGTTACTTACATTGACCTTTGATTAAAAATTTAAAAATTTCTTTAGAAATATACTCTACCCACAGCACCCTTAAGAACTTTAAACCAGACATGTATCTCCCAATATTAACAATAGAGTTCATCCAGTGAAACTTATGAAGATGAAGCCATTTATAAAAAAACTAGAAGACTAGTTTGCATACTTCTAACTGGAACAGCTTCCTCTAAGTCTTCTGCAATTTATATAATATTCTTTGTAGAGACAAATGTCATGACTGTGTTTTGTGAATGAAGCGTGGGATGGCTTACTAGTCAGTTAAAAGAAATGAACAAAAATTGAGGTTTTTTTTTTTTCTATACTTCTCTTCTCTAAGAATGGGTTGGCATACACATATTAGGATTTGCAAAGATAAACAGAAAACATCTAAGAAAATATGTCATTGGCTTTTAAGATATTTTTGTTTTAGTTTGGATTTTAAAGCAAACTCTTGTCAGGAACTTAGAATCTTCTTGCATCAGCCTTCAATGATAGACTTATTTATCTATCTATCTATTAATTAATTAATTTACCTCACATGGTCCTGATCCAATCTTTTCAGCCCCAGCACACAGTTCAGATTCACTCAGAGTCACCTTCCCTTGATGATGCTGACGGCATTTCTCATTTCCCATAATATACAGGTGTGCTACTCGTAATAAACCATCCGAGTTGATCACTAGGACAGCATAGAAAATACACAGTTAGTGAGCAACGAGTAAAGGCAAGGAAACCAAGAAGTAGGAAGGTTTTCTATGTTAAATAACTATTCTATTCCCACGTGTTTTATAAATTAGCTTACATCCAGTGTAGCCCCAGCCATAAACACTGCAAGTGGTCTTTTCAGGGATTGTGCAGCCGTAATTAGGTAAATCAATTGTACTGACAAAGTTATCCAGGACCGCAGGCCTGAAAAGAAAAAATAGAGTGTGAGTACTCTGTGGGATACAACTCTACAGAAACATGTTCATGCAATGCCATGGGCAAATTTAAGATGCAAGAGAATCTTAGTTATTAAAACAATAGGAAAAAAGGAGTACCTAATTATAGAGCAAAGCTTGGGATAAGTTATTGAGGAAGGAGACATTTACTAGTCATAGTCTGTAATACACACCATGAAAAAAATTACCATGATTTTTTTCTTAGGGAGTCAAATAGTTGTTAATAAGCTTCAATTTTAAGGTTGTAAGAATATTGTACCAAATTCACTTATTGCTGTTAAAAAGTCATATGTAGTCACTTTCTACTCTATATGTACCTATATATGTATACTATATACTATACATCTACATATATACACATGCACACACATATATACCCATGATATATGAGATATTAAAACTACATATGAGTAAAATAGAAACTCAGCTGAAAAACAATGTTTCAATTTTATTTCATTAAAATACAAAATCTTGTCTAGAAACTCACCGAGAAAGCTTCAGCAACACCAGATCTGAGCCTTCCGGTCCATAGACTAGCTGGGAAATGTTGAGGACCTGTTTGCGTTTCTCCTCACCCCTTCCATGGACATCGTGAATTCCAAGCCAAGCTTCATAATCTTTCAAATCTTTGTTTCTAAGTAAAAAATTAAAACACAAGCTATAGTGTATATGTATAGATTATTATTTGTTTCCATTTAAATTATAAGGATAAACACAATAAATTTTGAGCCAAAGAATAATGTATAGCAACACATTTATTACTGAGATTCTGAACACCACATATGTACTAAAGAAAGCTTGAGAAATTCTTAGGTTCTTTATAAAATGTTTTATTATACTTGCTATACAGAAAGACACCTGTTATAAAATCCTCATGTTCTTTACATGAATTATAATTTGAATGTAAATTTTGTTTACTCTCAGCTGTGTACATATTTGGTTTATCACTAAAGGTTGAAATTTTTCACAAAAACCATGTGGTATGAAGAGAATTAAGAAGTGAGCTCTAAGCACAGCCTACTTATCCTTGCTGATACCATTGCCTTTGAAATTATTCCCCAATTGGTCCTAAAGCTGTCTCTACACACAAAGAGATGTGAGAAAGCTTGCTGATTATCGGAAGTATTTCTCTCTGGAAACACTGAGTGCACAGGGGAAATTGAGACGTTAGATTTATTCACATAATTCAAAGAAATATTCTTCCCAAGTGAGACCTAGGCCAAACATAAAAAAAAAAAAAAAAAAAAAAAAAAAAAAAAAAACTAGCCGAATGAACACTCAACACTGAATGAGCACTAAATAGAAGAGCCAAGCTTTTATAATCAAATGTTAAAAGGAAAGGAAGGGCTAGCAAGAGATTCAGTAGGTAAACATGCTTACAGCCAAGCTTGGTGACCTGAATTTGTTGACTGAGACCCACATGATAGAAAGGGAGAATGACAAGTCAGTTCTGACCTCAACATGCCAGCCATGTTAAGTACACACACACACACACACACCTTATTTTTAACTTAAAATAACAAAATAGTTCACTTGTTCTGGCAAATTCCTGTAGACAAAAAAAATGCTAAATAACAAAATCAAAATAGAAGATGTATTAAAATGCCCCAAACAAATGCTGATTTAAAATTAACTTACCTGGCAGGAAAACATTGACTCGCAGTAAGAACCCAACTTTCCTTTATCAAGGATCCTCCACAGATATGTTTATTTCTGTGGAAAGAAAAAAAGAAAATCAAGTAATATCATTACAGAAAAACAAAAAACAAAATTAGTCTGGCGAATAGTGAAAAACATAAGTGAACTGTCAAGAAGAATGAAAAAAATCTACTCAGCAACACTCAGCAGTGCTTTTTTTCTGCCTGCCAGTGTGTCTACGCACTGTGGCATCCATGATAGTTCTCACAGGGGGACTAAGTTTTAGGGCATCAGGTTTACAATAGAAAATATAGTACCCATACACCAGAATATACTCCCAATGCATTTATTCATGTGTATGATCATCTACAATAATCCTTCAAATACAGAATAACTTAAATGAATAAATTGTAGAAGTATTTGACTATGAAAATGATAATTTGAGACTTCATTAAACAACTCTGAAAAACTATCCAATGGTAGCAATGTTTTATTTTATTTTTTCTTTTATGCCATTCCCTTTCTCCTCGACCATTATTTAGTAGTTTTGGGGGGTTTGCTATTTGTGTGGCCCTTATACTGAACCTGACTATTTAGATTTGGTGTGATAAAAAGGAACTGGGGTTGGATAAATTTGTGAATTGTAAGAACTACTATAGTTCTTCACTTATGAAAGTAAAATAATCTTACAACATAAATCATCTAGGAAATTTTAAAATAATTGTACAGAAGAATAAGAACTATTACATTGAGATGATGATTTCCAAAATCTGTTTCTTTTTTTTTTGGCAGAAATATGGAAAGAATACAGTTTTCCACAAGTCACATTTCCAAGGAGAACAGCTGCTCTGGGCTTCAGAGGGCAACACTTGAAACTCTAAGCTGAAGGGACAGTTATTTATGGCTTACCACACAGGAGGATGACAGTGCATATTGAAACTTAACTTGTATTCCCTTCAGTGTGTATTTTGGAAAAATAACCAAACAGCTGTGGTTATTAAGAACTTGGATTGAAAAGGCTCTGTGGACTAATATGTATAGGATATGAACAATATAAGTCAGTTATTTGATTTTTATGACATAGTTCTAAACTTTTCTGTGATATAACTTGCATACTGATTTTACACAGATCATGTTATTAATTCTTAAGACCTTTGAGAAATGGATGTATTAAAACTTCTACACAATAATTATGATAGGAAATTGATTCCCATAATAAAACAATTTTAAATTGTATTTTTCATTTCAGTGATGTTGAACACACACAAAAAATGTCATTTCTGTGATTGTAAACATCTTGAAGCATAAATTTAAAATATCCTAGATTTGAAAATTAAGGTATGTACCATAGCTATCATGGTGACATGAAGGTATAAATAGGTCTTTTGTGTCATTTTCTTCCAGTACTTTATAAGCAGTGTCACATAGAATCAGTGTTAATGAAAACTGTTAAAACTAACAAAGTTTATCATGTGCACATATTATACAATCTAGTGTGCAGTTTGGAAGTACACATATCAGTCCTTGATTCCCAAATTATTGTGTTGTATAGGACACAGTCCTCTTGCAATCTTAAACTGAAAACTGGCTTTTGCAAATATTCATAATATTGTGATTAGTGATCATAATTACCTGTATTTCAAACTAACCATCCATCCTACATTTGTTTGTGTTGGAATGCCATTTACAACTCTCAGTTGTTTTGTTTTGGCACAGGATATTACAGGATCTAAAAAAAAAGCAAAAACAAAAACAAAAGAAAAACCCACATAAAACATTTTGTTAAGGCATTACTCAGTGGTTTGTATTTTTATTAAGTTCCTTGATAACTAGACAGATGTAACTAGTATGATTGTCCTGAAAGAACACTGGAGAAAGACCAAAGTTGTTTACCAGCGCCATGGTACTTGCCATCCCCATTTTTTCATAAACAACAAAATACTTGAATAACTTCTTTCAGCCTAGGAAGTATGTGAAAAAAAAAAAAAACAAAAACAAACAAACAAGAAAACAAGTGCCTCACCAGACCCTTATTCTGAGGCTGAAGTCACTATCTCAGATGCCATCATCTCTTACCTAACAGACCACAGGGCTGGAGAAAAGCTTTAAGGCTGAACAGAATTCAGAAGTTATGAAACTGTCCAAACCCTGCCCTCTTTACTTCTGCCTTAAGTATTTTCACATCTCTTGGATGGTGATGTATATAGATGTGATTCATTTCATACGGTGTTTTCCAAATTAAAAGTGTGTAAATACACTTTTCAAAATCATATGGAGTTCCTTTGACTATTTCACATCTATAATCAGGGAAATACAGTTTTTAAAATGAAGGCAAATACAGGCCAGAGAAATGGTTCAGTAAGTATAGATCTTGCAGGTTCCAACACCTACATCAGGTAACTTGCTACCATCTCCAGGACATTTGACACCATCTTCTGGTCTCCTTGAGCTATGCATCAGTGTGTACTTACTCCCTTACAGACACACATACATATACAATAATTTAAAAATAAAATAGAAAAAAATACATTTACTTTAGAGGGGATGCTATTATAGTGCTAAATACTTTGCATATATTTCACAGATTTATTTGTAACTTTTTTTATTCTATGAAGATAATAATGAATCCATTGTGACACATAATCAATTATATTTTATATTTTGAATATTACTTACGGTCCAAATTGACAATTGTAGGGGTGGTATCACCTTCACCTGCAAAAATGAATATTATGATACATATTATATTTCATGTGTACTTATTTATCTATAGAAAATCAAACCATGGTGTTGAAATCTAATTACTCATGATAATTTGTTGACATTTAATTAACTAAAAGTGAAAATTTTCCTAACATTATTGACATCAAAATAAGTTATAAACATAATAGAAATTTTCTGAATAATTCTGTCCATTTTCCCATTTATCATTGTGAGATTCTGCCTCTTGGCACTACATAATGTGAGAAGGCCTTTTTTTTCTTTCTTTTTTTTTTTTTGTGACCTTTAACAGACTAGATTCCAAACAGGAACAAGAGATTATCTCATTCTGTAAGATATTCAGTACAGTACACCAAGGCCATTCCATACACTAGTATTCACGTTCATCATTGTTTGAGCAGACACCATGAAGACAGACTGTTTTATTTTCACTGCAATGGGAACTGTTGGCTTTTTTTTTGCTAAAAGTTACTTATATTTATACCTGATGCAAGAATCAAGAAACCTAACCCATGCAAGAATTTAGAAAATAGAAGCTAATGTCATCTCTGCAGAAATGGGTGTAAATAATTATTTTTGTTGATAGAATATGCCAAAAGTTAGCTTTTCCAGATGTTTGAAAAAAATATGGTAAAAAGAAAATACTAGATATTACATATAACTCTACCTGAACTCTCATGACTTATTCTTTTTCCTTGAACTCTCTACTGGGGTTTAATTGCTGCATAAAGAAAGGCTTAAAGGATCCTAGGATTTTAGAAGTACTTGAACAGTAATGAATGAGACACAAGACATTTCCTGGGGCTTAATGTCTTAACTCCCAGAATTGATGATCTAGAGTTCAGCCAGGCACGGTTTAGACCCAGCTGGCCGTTAATCCCTGGAAATGCCCTGAGCTCAGATAATCTAGCAACAAAACAATAATGACACATAGACAACGTTGGAATGCAAATGTGATTGTTATTTATGAGAGTACTTGAGAGAATTAATGTACACTAAAGGGTTTTTATTTATGTTCATGTTCCAGGTTGAGGTACTATAGGTGGATAAAGATACAGGCAAACATAAATTTCATCATTACTTTATGTGATGGTCCCTTGGAGCCTACTGAGGCCTAGGCTTTCAGTCCTTAATAAAAGGAAGCAAGCACTGAAGCCATATATATATAGCCACGAACACAGAAAAGATATGGGTTGGTCTACTCTAATTAATTACTTGAAATATTTGAATAATTTGATAGTCATCCCTTATATTGTCACAACATAGATTAAAATATGCATTCTATAGTCAATTCCACATTAAATACGATGTTACACAACTTCATAGTTGTCTCTTTAGTTTGAAAGATTTATAGGAGCCTTATATTTGAAGTTTTAGTAATTAATGGCTTAACAATAATTAAGAGTTATTTTGATGACTCTAGTTCAGTAGTCTCACACTTAAAAATAAACAGAAATATCATGTAAAACCAGATTCTGGGGATAGTAATTTTCTGGGGTTTTTTTGGACATCGTAAGTAAATTCTTTTGGTACATACTGTAAGAAGAACCCTGAGAAACTATTCTCTAGGTATTTCTGGCTCACTTTTGTACACTAGCCACTCATTTCTTCCTTTGACTTTCCTAGCTACACCTGCCCCACAACTCAAATATGATTTATAGAGACTGCAAATCTTATTTTCATGATTCAAATTAAATATGAAGAAAATCCTTTTACAATTTTACCAATTATAAAAGTTTTACTTAAAAAGATTGGAAGTGTGTCTTTGTGTGCTTGTTTGTTTGGTTTGGTTTGGTTTATGAGTGCATACCTCTGAAAAGACAGAACTACAGTTTTTGGGCTCTTATAGAACACATGAGGAAACCTCATTTTCTATAGTTAAATTTTGCAGCTAAAATTAAAAGATTATGAATATACCTTATGTCTCCATCTAGACATCCATATTCTCATCATTATTTTATATATTAATATGAATATATATTTACAACATGATTATAGTTTTTAATTTTTGTTTCCCCCATACTGTAAAACACTTGAGGTAAAGAAACAATGTATATATAATTTTTACTACTAACATGTTGTATAAGCATTTGTATGTACTAGCAGCACAATAAACATTACAAAAGAATAAATAAAAACAGGTTTTTTTTTTTCTTACAGATTCTATTACTAACAGCCCAGTAAAATGTTATTTTCATTATAGAATTTTGAAAATACAGAATATATATTATAAGTAGGATAGGCAGCTTGACTTAGAGCTGTACAACTGGTTTACTGCTAATGAAATCTGAATTGAAATGAACAACTACAATCATAATACATACGATTTATGTAAGATACGTCAAATATGTGTGCACATACATACAGAAAACATACAGCCATTTCTTTGTTATTGCCCATTTGATAAATCACACCACAATATATGCTAGATACTATCTGGTAATTTTAAAGAATACAAATCTTTGCATTTTTTGTGAGAGTGCAAAAATGATGAATATTGTCTCTGAGGTTAAATAAATAATAAGAACTCAAATCTCCTAAAGATAAATTGTATTAGCCTTTCAACAGGGAGAAAATGTAAATAAATCCTAGCTGTAAATATAAGTTGGAGAAATGACAGTGCAAACATATTTATTGAAATTAATGTTCAGTACATATTGAAGTAAAAGTGAGTTATTGGTAAGAGTTTTAAAAACAAAACCAGCAATCTTACAACAGCATCTTGCTGAGTTTTGGTTTGCAGAAGTCAGTTGAGTATCTATTTTTGAAAACCTGAAAATCATGAGTGCTGCCTACCTTAAGATTAAACCAAGCCACAAACCCTCTATTCTTCCAATCTATACATTTATTCAAGTTTGAGCTAGACTTAATGGGGAAATCATTATGATCTACTTTGGAAGGTAGATAATTTTTTTAACCTTCCATGGACGTATACTATATAAGCCTTTATTATTCTCAATCATATCATGTCACTTAAAAATGCAATGAAGTAATATGAATGCTCAGAAAAAAGGGGAGGTGGGGTGGATATCAGTGGGATTGTGATAGTAAAAGCACGTAAGCTTTGGGTTTGAACCCCAGAACTACAAAAAAATTAAATATTTTATATTCTAGGAAAGTAGATTATTTTAGTTTTTGAAAATTGAAGTTATCTCACCTGGGAGAAATTTTTAGGATATATCAAATCAATAACTTGGAAAAATATGTATAATTAGAAAAGATCAATTAACTTGAAAGACTATAACCAAAGGAAATAAAAATTTAATAACAAAAACATAACCTCTGCAAATATATTAAGAATTCACTTATTATTAGAACTAATTTTCCTATTTTATGAAACAAGATTACATTTTCAGGTAACTGAAGAAAAATTCTCCAACTCAACATTAATTTTTGCAAAAATTATAGATGTATTTGCTAAACATTTTTAAATGACATTATTTCTTCAATGCAATTGTTTGTTTTCAAGTGTATTATTTGTGTATTTGTGTATATATATATATATATATATATATATATATATATATATATGTGGGAGGGGGCACACACACCATAGTATATATATATAGGATAAACACAGGACAAGGTACGGTAATTGCTTCTTTTCCTCCACCATGGTGTCTAGGTATTCAACTCAGGTGTTCAAGTTGGCTCACAAAATGCTTGTATCTTCTTATCCATTTCATGTCCCTGAAATATTCTCAAAGTGAGTATGTTTTTGCAGCTACTCTTAAAACACTTCTGATGTGCGTAGCAAGAAAAATATTTTTAAAATAAAGTTCTTACTGAAATTATAAAACTACAATCTTTAAAAAAAGATTTATTTCCATTGTTTTTTTTAATTAAGTATATAGTTGGGGGGGTGCAGGGAAAGGTAGTGTTGTTGCCCATGAAAGTGGGAGGTGGTATATGTTCTTGAACTTAGAGTTTAAAGGTAGTCTTGAACACCCAATGAGGGACTGGTCCTCTACAAGAGAAGTATGTGCTTGTATCCACTAAGCCACCTCCCCATCCCTCAAAGTGTGAACTTTTAAGGTGATGTAGTAGACCTGCATGCTATAAACTAGAGATGTTGAAAGATTAGAAAAGCACTCTGTTAGTACCTGTTTTCTGACTTGCATTTTACTCAATAAAGTATGCACAGCATATTTCTATTTCAACGTACATATACATACACATACATACACACATGTATCTACATATACATTATATATATATATATATATATATATGATATATTCAATTTCATTTGGGAGGATCTTTTTCTTGGTGATAAGACACTGTACATATCTGAATGTGTTTCTGATTTTCAGCACTGGTGGAGAAAAATGTTTCTGGCCATCAGTAAATATATCAAGGGAACTAGGAGTTCTACAATGACTCCCTCAAAATGTTTGAAGTAAATCACATATGTATTAGTGTTGCTTTTGATAGACTTATCTAAGTTTACTTCTCTACATGATTTCCCACTACACAAACCAGTGTAGCACTGGGATAGCATTGCCTATGCTCACTAATACAGAGTACTAGCAATCATTTTTACCATTTGCCATCTGATATTTAGAAATGGTTTCTCATGAACTTTCAGCCTTTTCCTTTAATTTCTTTATTAACTATACTTATTCTAAAAGGCTGATTTTGTCATTTTCTCCTGAATTCTCACATTTCCATTTATTGGTATATTTCATTAAATGTGGAATATACGACACACTTTTTATGAAGCATTAATCATTTTGAAGACATTATCTTTCACTTAGAGAAGTAGCATTGAATCTCCATGTGCTTTAATGTCTTGCTAAAGATTTCAGGTCTTCTCACAGAATTAGATTCTAATTTTAATTCCCTTGCAGAATTAGAAAGTTCACTAAGAGCTCTGCTGTGGCCAGAGGATGAAGAGGTGATGTTGGTGCTGGGATGAACCATTAACTCCAAACATACTAATGACAGGACAATTTACTGCGTCTTTCTTCTAAGTAGAAAATGTCTTAGGGTAGGAACACTGTAAAATAAGTACAATAGTTTCTATTCTAGAAGAGAAGACAGAGAGGGATCAGGGAAGAGAAGGGAACATAAGGAACAGGAGGAGAGGGATCAGTGGCGAGGGGAAAGACCAGACGGTAAGGTAGGGGAGGAAAATAAACAGGAGACAGACTGAACTGTATGCATTGCTCTCTGGAGAGCTTCATTTTTTAAAATCATTTGCAGACTCCTCCTACATCATTGTAAGCTCTGATTAAGAAGTTGTTTTAGTGGAGATGCAGTACATTTGAAATATTCCAAGTGAAAAGGAACATGACATGTACTTACAACGGGAAATAGGGCAATAATCCCAAGGAATAAGAGGATTCCCCGTGTAGCACCAAGGTCCATGGGCATCATCATCAGGATTGCGGCAATAATTCTTATTCAACTTGCTTGCATCTGGCTCCCAGAAAATATGCCTATAAAAACAAGCTAGGCATTAGGAAGTGTCTTTTCCAGCCAAGAGAAGCAAATAGTTACAAGAAGATATGATCTTGACACACCTCTTTCGTTACATCTTCAATACAAGCTTTGGCTACCGCTCTCATAGCTTGGGGGAACACTTTGAATTTATAAGTTTATTGAATAGAAAATAAGGCTTCATAATTAGAGCATGTAAAATTGTGAGACATTTTGAGATCTTGCTTCTACTTAATGTTTATAATGTGATGCAGAAAAAAAATTTTGAGAAGCACTATCTAAAATCAAAACAGTTAAATATTGAAGATTACAATATAAAATATGTAGAAAACACAAGCTACTGGAAAATACTTCTTCATATTTTTCATGCATAAAAATCACCACTAGCAACATAATTGTCTCAATGAATGAGAAAGTTATTAATAAATTTCCAATTACATTCTAAATTTTCTTCATTGAATACTAACAAATTAGTTTCCTGGCAGGTACCTAAGTAACATAACAAAATTTGCAACTTGTACATGAACTTTTACTTCAAAATTAAAAAAAAAAAAACTTGTTATTCTATAAGATTATGCCAATTTTTATAACATCTGTGTTTGCATTTGAGTCAGGAATATTAAGTCAAATTCTACACGGCGAATTCTGCTTGTCACTAAAAACTGTAAACAAGTGTTTTGTATTATTAATTACTACTGGAAAGAACTTGCACATGAAAACTTGGACCATCTTTCCAGACGCAGGTTCACTTTCTAGACTAGAACAGAAGATGGTGCACATCCCATATGCTTCATTTTACTGTTATTTATACAATCTTCAATGAACCTTCCAAGGGAGGCTTGGAGACATCAAGAATCCAAGAGAAAATTACTGATTGTAAATGGATATTGTGAATAACAGAGGTGGTGTTGGAACCAAAGGCTGTTTTCAATCACCACTGTCTATTCTTGAGTAGTTCATTTTTAAACAAAAATGCTACTATGCAACTCAGTAATTCACTAATTTCCTCTGAAATGTCTTGAAGCGACTTTTAATTGGTCCCCCCAAAATAAAGCTAATGTCAATAAATTAAGAATAGATAGCAACAGATGTATTGGCACACACCTGTACTCTCAGAAATTTCAAAAATGAATCATAAAAAGTCATGATTAAAGGCCACCTTGGATTATATAATGGCACCCTGTCTGAAAAATTTTATATATATATATATATATATATATATATATATATATATCCTATTGCTATTTGTGAAATCAATTAATTTAAAAAATATAAGGCATGGTTGCATCTAATTTAGAAAGGATGAACTTTACATTTAAAATACAACCTGAAGTAAAGTGATTCAACTTCCTGGAGGCCTTGATTCCTTATACACATGATATAAGAAGCTGTTTGGCAGGCATTTAGTTAGAGCTCCTAACTTTCTTCCATTCTTGTATACATATTCTGTGGCGTTTACTAACAATCTGTTTTTAGTAACAACTATGTTTTGTCATCATTTATGGTTTTACAAGTGCTAATACTAGTGTCATGTGAATACTACCTTCTTTAAGAAAATAGACAACATAAATATATATAATTCTTAAAAATATAAATATTTTCTTAAGTTACAAATGTAGTTCTGTTCTGGTTTCAAAATTTTATAAATTACCGGTATTAGAGAAAATTTGCTTCCATTAATTTTAATAGTCAAGTAGAATTTTAATATAAATATGTTTATAAAAGATCATTTTTTTATCTCACAAGTTGCTATTAATCTTAATTTTGCTAATGCTATCACCCCTGAATTGGCAACTATACTGCCTTGTTGAGTTAGGTAATGATTCTGTCAATGTTACTAGGTCCCTCCATGAAAATTCACGAATCTACATTTTTGGTTCCCCACTGTATCTATTATATTTCAAATCTAATATTAAGTGTTTCACAACTGTATACTGGTTAAAATATATATATAAAGGCTTACTACAAACAGAGAACAATGGTTTGAGCTATATAGACAGAATCAATCTATTATTTCTATTGGCATCTTCTACTAAAAGATAGAAGGAAATAACTGTTTGCATATTTGAACATATATAATTGCTACTATCATCACATTTTAGAAGTAGGAAGAAAGAAATCTATATACCGGTGTAAATCCTCCATATTCTTGTCCCACATTGAGCATGTAAGTCCAGACCTTGTTTTGGATAAGTTGCCCATGTAATTTTTCCCATTGCCACGATAACAATCTAGACATAAAATACATGGGACTCAACACTATTGTAAAGCATAAAACATGAACATTTTGTAAACATATTAAGTCATCAAAATGAACATAATAATGAAAACAAAAGCTAATGCAAATTAATGAGAAATATTAGGTATAATGAATGAGAAACATATCACACTAAAATATCTCTATTCTCAGCCCAGTTTTAATTCCAGTTGTAAATGTTTGTATTAATTTGAACACCCCTCCCAAAAAAATAATACCTCTTACATAAAAATATCCAGAAAGGAGACTCCTTGGGACACTAAGGAAATAAAATGCTTTAAAGTGATTTTTTTAGTTCCCAATTTTTTTTTAAATGCTGCACTGTGCAGAAAATACACAAAAGTAACATAATAAAATTTGAATCCAGTTAGTTACTTGTGTTTACATTTTGGTTTCTCCTGATGTTGACATCTTGAGTCACCCAAGACAGCTGTTGTACAAATGTTCTTCAGTTTCAATCAGCCTGATTATTTTCCCAGCTATGAGATCAAGTTAAAGATGCTCAACAGGAATCTTGCATAGGTGATAGTTTGTCCTCTTCTGACTGTGACAACCTGGACATATGATGTCAATGTGGCATATCACTGCTGATGCATCTATCTAGTCACTTGGTTTAGTGATGGAAAGAAAAACTTCTCGTCTCATGTAACAATAACAACAGATCCTAAATCTGTCATGTTTTGAAGCTGATCCTATTTCCAAACAAGTTTCTGCAAATGCTGAGGCATATGGTGATGGTGCTTCATAAGTCAGTTATTACTGGGTTGCATGTAGAATGGTTATTTTTCTATTTCTAGTAATTTTTCTCCCCATCTGTCTCTTCCACTTAGGTATTATTTACAGAACTCATAGTATACATAGAGACTTGTACATTCCATTTTCTTATCAGAGGAATATACATATATTTATGAAATACACATACACACACATATAATATATAATATTATATATTATATATATATATACACACCATTTCTTTTGGTGCTCAAAATGTTCAAATAGCCAACACAAGCCACTTTCAATTGATTTCTGTGTCTATTTCTGCCAGTGTTCACACCACCTGTGCTGCTTCACACCTGCGCTGCTTTACACTTCATGGCAGCCTTGTTTCTGACACACTACATTTTTCACTCATATCCTGCCATGATGCTGTAATGCTAACAAACACTGCTAGAAACATTTCCACTCTGGTCTGCTCCAACTCTATGCTATGGATGCCATAGCTTTACTGTAATACCAAATGTCTCTCATCTTATGAAAACATAGTACTTTTATTATGAATAAGAAAGGTTGAATGTTTTCCTGTCATCGCTACTCAGTATATAAGTAAAAATTAGTATATTTGGATTTAAATGCTTATTTTTTTCAAATTGGGCTTTGAGTTATTAACTTGAATTTCGTAGTTTAATGAATTTTGTCTTGATATGAGAACAGCATTAGCAAAATTTTGTGGAATAGCCTTAAACATACTTCTGCCTTTTTGTGCTAATTACTTATGTGAAGGTATTCTCAACATTGGAAATTGTAAAATGAAAATACCCATCAACACTGACATTACTCTGTATTTTGGAGTATCAAATATTCAGTCAAGATTGAAGATTTGTTTGAACCAGTCTTATAGTATGCAATTTTTATCTAATCTTTAATAAGTAGCTATATATATGAAATGTGTCTTTAAATGAATTTCTTTATTATTTATTGTCTATAAATGCTTGACTTGTATATCAATTCTGTATTTCTGTATACCCAGGATTGTGTGAAACTGTCTCAGATGAGAAGTAGTCTTGTAGTCTTGTCCTCGGCATCACTATTCTTTCTCCATGGGGAGGAAGATGGAAAGTTTCATAAGATTTAGCTATTGTGTTTGTATTTTCAAGATTTATGCATAAGATAGGTAAGATATACTTACTAATCACATGCTTGGTAGCCGCTTCTCCCCTTGGACAATTGCTATTTAATATTTTTGATTTTTTTCCTGAGTTGTATAGCTGACTGTTGTTTATTTTGTTAATTTTTAAATCTTTCAATTTATTTATTGATTTTATATTTTTCTGGGGTATATTTTTATATATGATATATATGATGATTTTCTTTCTTTTTGTTCATTTCATCTTAATTCTTTTAGTATATAATATTATATTTTCTGATGTTGATTAAATATATAAAAGTGTAAATCTTCATAACCCAGCAAATACTGTTTTGGTAATATCTTAAAGAAATTAAACAATTTTATTTTTCACTTTCTGTTATTATCTAATTGGAAATTATTTCCAACTTACTAATCTATACAAGCAAAAATGTATGCTTGCTATTACCCCAAAGGATAAGAACAACATTAGTTTATATGTGTATATATGTGTATATATGTATATACACATATAAATTGATTCACATGTGTGTGCATATTTGTGCATGTAAAGAAAAAGAAACTTACAATATATAATTGACATACAATATAGATTTATGTTAAGTTCATTATAAGTAGACTTGTAATAGATGACAAGCAGATATAGATGACAATAGGTAGATATATAAGATAGATGATAGACAGTTATATAGATAGATATATGATTGATAGGTGATAATTTATAGATTAAATGATTTATAGATGATAAATAATAGCTTATAAAGAGATATGATAGAAAGATGATAAATGATAGATAAGTAGATAGATAAGAGTTAAGCATATAGATAAATAAATATAGATGATTACAGATAGATATACTAGATAAATGGATAGAATATAGATAGATAGATAGATAGATAGATAGATAGATAGATAGATGATAGATAGAAATAGGCATAGCTTCAGATGGGTAATAGCATATAATAGCATAATGGTCAGTCAATATTACAGCTGAATGCTGAATTGGCTGGCAGTATTTCCTGAGTAGTGGCACTGTGCTTTCTTTCTTTATAGCATATTCATGACAGAGTCTGCTAGACTCTTACATGTACCAGATAGAATACATTTTTTACATAATATTTACAAAGAATTAAAGAGAGAAAAGACAGGAAAATGTAAAGATTGTTAGAAGAGTTTAATTCAATGTAATTTGAGCAAATTACTTAATTCATTAAAGTAAATGTTTGGTCTTCGATAAGACATATTCATTAAATAATTGATACTATTAAATAACCAAATAAAATATTCACATATTCAGTTTCCTGATTCTCATGTAGGTGGCCCTGTGTGAATGAAAACCTCTCAGTACACACAAGAAGCTCTCAAAACAGCTGTTTCCATTTCTCCAATTGCAGTTTCTGCAACTGTCTTAGTGAATGAGAAAGGGCCACAGAACACTCAGCACTAACAACTGCTCTTAATTGCTAGTTTTAACTTTATTTCTAGCTGACCTTTAAGTCTGACAAATAGTGAGACAGACTGAAAGAAGTCCTTCCCTGTCTCTGCCTGTAAACAAACAGCTGTTCCTGGGGGAAATGTTAAAGGACAGAAGTACACAGAGGAGGAAATGAGCCTAAAAACGGGGAGTAGGTAGGCTTGGACTTTTCCTGACAATGGCCATGGTTTTTTAAGTTTGTGTGAACTAGAATATGATCATTAAGAGTATAATTCTCAGTTTATTGCACACTAATGTGTGTTTAGAGTGCAACATCAGTATTCACCACCGGCTAATTATTTCCACAGAGTGAACTTCAATCTATCTACTACTGCTCCTGAATCAGCTGTGTTAAGGCACCTTCATTTCCAAGTCAATGGCATTTCCCTAAGCCCTGAAGCAAAGGTCAGTTCAGGGCACTTTGTTTTGCAGGGCTTGCTGAAGCAGTGCTTCATTGGCTCTCCTATCTGGAACCCTCCCTAAGAATTCTACTTCCATGAGGCATCCAATGTGATCCAGCTGAAACTCAAACCAGATCATGTAACTTCCAAACCTCCTTCACCAGTCCTAAGAGCTCCTGTGGGGCTGAGGCAATTTACCTTATCATCTTTATAACTCATTGACTAGTCCATCTTGCTCATTTGGTGACAGCCAGAGTGATAGGATTAATTTACTATTAAACTTTTGCAGTACTCTTTCCTCTTGAACTATATGCATTTATAGTTTCCCAGAATGCTCTTTACATGTATGGATGCGGGGAGGGGTGGGCGGTGGGAGGGGCGTGCATAATGGCCTGTCCTCCCAACTCTCCTTAAACCCCAATATACTTACAGAGAAAATCCACCTAATCTTGGAAACATAGAGATCAACATCTCTCTAGCAGCATATTTTCTCTCTGGCATCTAGTCGCAAATTTCCATAATTGCCCACTAGAATTTTCATTTTTCATGTTTTCTGACTGCTAGAAAGTAGTTCTTTGTGTACTGGTCCTGGTTTTATATGGCTAGTGCCTCAAACCACGGCCTCTCTTAAATAAAAGCTAACTAAACAAATGAGTAAATAGATATGGAATGATTTAATGAAGGAATGGATATATAAAACATACCATTCCTACTCTGTGATCTTCCTTGTAAACCTCAAGAACAGTTCAACAGGAAATAGAATGTGTCCCCCTTCTAGGCATTTCCCCTGGATTTAATCACACCCCTACTACAAAATGTCAGCTATTACCTTGTCCACTTGACACGTCACACTTGGGAATTTGCGAGCAGTAGCCAACTCGGATGTTTGGGTCAGTGGTAAAACACCATGGTGATTCAGCCCCATCTGGATTGCGGCAATAATTTTCTCTAAGGTCCCTATTGAGAGGAAGCATGTTAAGGTAAATCGCCTGGCGAAGTTATCACTGCTACATTTCTAGTATCCCAGATGTATGCATGGTTTGGATTAGAACAGTGATAATAAGTTGGAACTCTGCATACAGCACACATGCTCACCGGGGTTGTAAAATAAACAGTGTCCTTAGAGGTCTCCAGGCAGGCTGCTACCTGAGGAACTAGAGAGACAGCAGCACTCAATTCTCGCTGACTATCAAAGTTACACTCCCACTACACACACACACACACACACACACACACACACACACACACACACACAGTATACATAGTAAATATATAAATAGTTGGGAAACTCATAATTCTCTTTGTAGAGGAAAACATACTAATAGCTACTACTTATTTAAATGGAATTTGAAACTATCCAAATATTCCATAGAAGAGGTCTCTTTCTTCCTTGATTTATGTATTTCTTTTGTGCATGTAGTTTAGTACATAGATTTCTTCTAATGAAACTTATTCTCACTTTAGAGAGGTTACTTATTATCTTTATAAATATTATTGTACAATTAATTAAGACTCAGTTATAATACACATGCCTAACAGTAGAGTAAATTATCAGTGTGGGTCATGTATATAGTTCATTATGTTTTAATAAGAAACTAGAGTTCCCTAGTCTAAGATGCCACTTAAAGTTTTTTTTATATTTAAAACCATTTCACTGGTGTATTTTTCTGTTTACTGTAGAGGTGTTTGCAGGTATAAACTTGCATTTAGCCAGAATATTAGTAAATAATAACCTATCTCACCAAACTTGAGCTTGAAATTTCTAGATATGGATAATTTCTTACTATATATTGTAAATTTAATAAAAATGTAATTATGTCATTGTTCCCTTTCTTTCCCCACTATATTTTTTATTTATTCTTCTCTCCTATATTATATCCAAACTACAGCTTCCACTCTCTCCTCTCCTCCCAGTCCTTCCTCCTATCTCCCCTTTCCCCCCAGATCCATTCCTCCATTTCCTTTCAGAAAAGGGAAGGCCCAGGATATCAACCAAACATGACATACCAAGTTATAACAATACTATGCACCTCCCCTCAGATTCAGACTGGACAAAGCAGGCCAGTAGGAGGAAAAATGTCTCAAAAGCAGGCAAAAGAGTCAGAGACAGCCCCACTCCCACTGTTAGGAGTCGCAGAGCACCAAGTTACACAACTGTGACATATATACAGAGGGCTTAGGTCAGACCCATACAGGCTCTCTGATTGTTGGTTCCGTCTCTGTGCGACCCTATGAGTCCTGGTTAGTATCTGTGAGCCTTTTTGTTATTGACACAAACTTTCAATAGTGTGAGCCAAATGACCAATGGTTAGTCATACTATGAGGAGGATTCAACTCATATCAAAACCCCTACACTTATCAGATTAGTCACTGAAAAACATGAATAAAATAATATAAAATTACATTTTAAACTGTTAGGCCTATATTTTGAATTCACATGAATGTACAATACATAATTGCTCAGTTAAATTATTTTACACTTGATTCAAAGCAAGATAATTAAATTAATCTAAAACTGCAAAAGTCTTCATAGGCTTAGTTTTAGAATCAATCCCTTAAATTGCCAGCTTTGCCCAGAATAGACCCAAACAAATATGGAGATTTGCCCAAATTGTCTCTATGTTTTGATATACTTATTTGAGGAGTTATTTACAGTTCCTGAAGTGAACAGATCACTAGATAATCCATGTGCATTCATGATAAACAGCATTGCTCAGTTACAGTCTATTAACATGATTTCTTATTTGAATGTTGGCAATAACTACAGGGTAACACAGTGGGATTGACATCAGCAAGTCTTCTTTGTCCCTTCTACTAATCTCTACTTGTTCTTGTGGTTTTCCCTTGTAATTTTTAATTCTCTCTGATGTGTGAGATGTTGTATGAGTTCTAGGGAATAGATTTCTGTGAAGGACGTGAACATTTAAGCCACAATGATAAGTTTGAATTATGTGCTTATAAGATAATAAAGACAAAATCAGAGCATGAACTAGGGTGCTAACTAACATGTACATGCATAGCATGTGCACTCACTCACTCACACACACACACACACACAAACCCCTTTCCAATTGGGCCACTAGAGTGTAGAAATTTCCACCCTGCTCTGTCAGTTGTCTTATTAAAAGTCAATTATATACAGGCATTATATGTCATTTATAGGCGCTATTCCAGTAAAGCCACTATGCATGGCATGTGTATTTTAAATTTCAAAGACAACTATTTCATGTTCCTTCTAACAAGATGGTCAATTGAAAAACCTATGTCAGTGTAGCTTTGGGAATCCAACAGCCAAATGATGGACAAGGAGCTGTAGGCTCATATCCACATGTGTGCATTTGTATCCACAATGCTGTTAATACTGAGGCCAGTTTCTTTGGGCTCATTTACATTTTTGATGTCTGTTATCTTCACAGATCCAGAAATGATTGCAAACATTTACACTACTGAAAATAATTTTGATCACAGACTTTTAAGGCTGAAAGCAGTTGGAAGCATTGGTGGAAGTCAAAGTGTGCTTCACTGTGAAAGAAAGAAAACACAATTCTCACCTTTATACAAACAAGAAAATTTGAAAATGATCTAGTCTAAAACTAGACAGACATCATAAAATTAATTTCTTAAAGAAAACTTTACAACTAAAGCTAGAGGTATGTTTTATAAAATATGCCTTATTGGTCCTCTAGATCAGTGTCTTCTAGAATGCTTTCAAAGTTTGCTTATCTGAGGCCCCAAAAGAAAAGCATCACCCAGTTTTCTCATCAGTATACCAAGGCTATTAAACATTGAGGGTTACTAATACAGAAGTGAGCAAAACCCAGTATGCCCCCACTTCCTTGAGATCCACTAAGTTTTCAGCATTTCCAAAGCAGACTCACTTGCACTTGAAGTTCTCCGGAGTTATATCATGCTGGTGAGGGTACTGAGAATCCCAGCGCTGACAGGGAATTCCATTCCAAATGGTATTGCTGGTTCCCCTATAACCTTCTCCTTGTCCTTGAATACATTCAGTTGTTTCCATGGGGATATCCGTATCATTCACAGTACTGTGAGCTATTGGTGGGAAAAAATATGAGCATAAAGAAAACCCTTCCTTCATCATGGCATCATCCTTTCAGGGCTCATAGAATTTGTGGTACCAGGCATTTTCTTTTATCATTTCTAAAGTTTAATTGAAAATAAATGGAGTTAGAAATTCAGCTTCACATATCAGTCTCCATTCCAATTTTCCTTTCATTTCAACCCTAATTTTTTTCTTGAAGAGTTTTGTAAAGATATTTATTTCCATATATCTCTATAATGTGCATGCTGAAATCAGTTCTCCCAGAAATGACTACAGTGTCATTCCTAAAGTTGTTTCTTCTATACATACAAATTCAACAATTTAAACATCACAAATTTTGTTTTATGTGGTTAATGTTATGTAGGTTAATACATTATTTTCTTTACAACCAAATTTTAGGGAATTAAAAAATTCAGTTGTTCCTATTTTTATTTTCCAACTATCACACACCATCAAATATACATAATGCTCAGTTACTATGTAAAAAGAATTATAAAATAATTTTTGCCATAAACCTGAGTCATTCTTTTTGTGTTGAATATACTCTCAAGCAAGTATAACTGAGGACAACTTAGGAGGTAAGTGCAAGGATGTACACAAGGGGCTGGGCTGTGGGAAGGCTGGGGATGGTGAAAGACTGAGGTTTGAGACCAGGCTGTACCGTGCTAACACCCTTCTTCTAAACAAACCCCAAAGTAAAATGCATAAAACTTTTATTGTTTTGATGAAGTCAGAGGTAAACTCCTCAGCTATCTTGATGACAAATGATCATGCAAAAAATCTCTGGATAAAAGCCAAATTTTTAAACCATTGCAGACTTAACTAAATTTCTCTGTGGCATTACAGTCTAAATAGATGGGTCATCTTTTCAAATACAAAATGTTCCATCCATGTTTTCTATACGTAACAGTATAAGATTATTAAAAACAGCTTTTTCTAAGATTATTTCGCTTTTATATGTAGATAGAGGTTTCATTTCATTAAGTTCCCTGAAGTATGTTTATGTATATTTATCATTGTCCTAGAATTCTTTATAAATAAAAACAATAATAAAAAAAATAGTGCAGTTACACACACACTCACATACACACACACACACACACAATCACTTCTGGTTGACAAAAATCTAGAATGTATGGGAGTGGGCCTCAGAGCATGCTTGTGACTTTGATTATTTTCACCCCTCACATATGAGTGTCAAGTTCCATGGCTGGAATCCTGGAGAGCAGAGAAGAGCTGAGTGACACTCACTCATGCTTCCTGCCTCCTGACTACAGATGGAACATGAACCAATGCCTCAAGCTTTACCACCTTGACATTCCCACCATGAGGACTGTGATTATAAATCTGTGAGCCAGAATAAATTATTTCTCCATTAAGTAGCTTTGCTCAGGGTATTCTCTCACAGTAACCAGAAAAGAAACTGAAATGACGGATTTCCTCTTATGTCCCCTAAAACTTACTAAAATAACAACTTTGCTTTGATTCATATAAATATTTAGTATTTTATACATGTCCTTTAGAAAACAGAACTATAGTTCAGAAATATCCTAATTCATAAAGAAATGTAAATGAAGATAAAAATGTTTGGATTGATCTCTATATTGTTATTTGAGAGCAATATATAAAATAACAGTGATATTAGTGATAGATAGGTAGATGATAAATATGTAAATTATTGTTCTAGTAAATGGCTTAGATAGAAGTTTGTACTCAGGACTGAAAAGTCTTTAATGTTATACAAAATAAGCTGGATTTCATAGTCCCTGGTAACTATATTTTATCAAAGGGAATACCATTAAGTTGGATAATTTAAAATTAATTGGAGGAGACTACATTTTGTGGAATACCTTTGAATGAAAATAACTCTAAGATAAGCTGACCTTGTACTAATACATTGCACATCTTATTATAATACCACAATAAGAATAAGGAAACCATAAGTTCCTCTATTGCTATGATTTGATTGTGGCCATTTCATCTGGATTGTTAGGATTGTTATTGAAATCTGGATGACATTGATTGCTTTGGTGTTAGAAGCTGGGGACTTTAAGACTGATCAAGTCATTAAGAGGCATTCACACTTCCTTATAAGACGGGATTCATTCTATTGAAGGTGGATCAATGAAGCAAATCCTCCTTGTGTTTGTTCTGCTCATATGTCTACTGGCCCTTCTGCCTTCGAAAATATGTAATGCAGCATCAATACCTTCCCACGTGCTTCAACTCATCCTTGAACTTGCAGCCACCAGAACCCTAAGCTGAGTGGCCCCCTCTGTCATAGAAATATAAGAGAGACTAAGATTTTTAGCTCTTAGGCACAAGTTCTAACACACCAAACTGGTGACAGCAATAAGAATTTGGATCCTGAAGTTGGAATGGAGTTCACAGTTGGGGATTCCAGTGAAAACAGATACTTCCTTTAGTCTTTTCAGAGTTAAACATGTTATCTCTTTACTGTACCCCTTATTTGTGTTTTCTGTTCTGTTTACTGATGACCTGCTCTTACCCAGCTTTGCCCTTGGCATGCTTTCCCATGCTCCTGTAAAGCACAGTCATGGCCAAACTGACTACATATGGGCTGATAATTTCCCTCAGAATTGGCTCAAACTTAATTAAAAAAAAAAAAAAAAGAATATGGTCTGGTCTGACTTGGTAGATACTAACCAAGGGTAGAAGGGTAAAAAAGTGAAAAGATAAAGTATTCGGACATAACTGGGGATTTGGCCATTACCTTAAGGAATGTTTTCATATGTAAAGAGATTCTGAATGCTACTTTCTCTACTGTGAAGCTTCTTTTATATATATATAAAAAAAAGATATAAGAAGGTTATCTGAAAGCAGGACATTCTGCCTCAACTCACTGTCCATTATTCAGTATGACCATAATTATTGAATGAAACCTGGGAGTGCTAATATCTGAACTACTACATAGATGTATCAGTTCAAAGACAAGTTGAAATGTATTAGTGAGAAGATTATGAAGATAAGTAAAGATGATCTAACTTATTAGGAAATAAATATCTGAGAAACAATGAGTAGTTGTGAACAATAACATAGTTATGAGAAAAACTTGAGCAAATAAATTTAAAATATCAACACAAAATAAATAATTTTGGTGAGTAGGCACACTTTAAAATTTTAGGAAAACCTGCAGTCTAAAAACTGTCTCTAATAAAATCAAAGTGAAAGGGAACATGAAGTTGGATGGACAGGAAAGAGGGTGTCAGGGAGGAGTTTGGAGAGGGTAAGAATGTCTTTAAGATATATTGTAAGAAAAGTTAATTAATACAAAGAAACTCAATGGTATAATGGCATTAGGAAAATATCTCACTAATGTGTTACCAATTCTAATGTCAGGGTCAAGTTGAGAATTTTGTATTGCTGGAGTTAACCGTATCTCATATGAAGAATTTTCCAAATACAGTTAATTAAAAACATCTCATTTTTAAGTGTAATTATAAGACACTCATCATTTAAATCATTGAGTTGAGTCTTCATCTCAACTTTTATTCACATTCTAAATATTGCATTGTTTAATTCTATTATGACCATCATTATTGCTGTCATGTTATTGTTTGAGTTATTTTTGATACAAAAATGGCTTCCTTTAAGCCTCCCAAATTGAATTATAGACATAAACCATCATGGTTATCACTTCATGGGGATAGTTTTACAGATTTTGATGAAAAATTATTTTTAAAAGTCAATATTCACAAAAAACACAACAACAAAGCCACATTAGTATGGTAACATCAAACCAAAGTTATGAGGGTTTAGTCAATAAAATACCTTCCTCACAAACTTAAGCACTTGGATTTAGATCTGCAACATCCACATAAAAGCTGGATTGGCCAGCTTGTACTGTAACCCAACATAAGTTGTTGGCTTGGAGGGTATAGGCAGATCCCTAAAGATGATTGGTTACAGTCTAGCCAAATCATTGAGTTACAGATTCAGAAGCCTTGTCTAAAAAATTAAAAGTGGAGAATAATTGAAAAAGAACCATGATGTTAAACTTTGATCTCCACAACACACAATATATTTGTGCCCACAAATATACATGTGTACACTCTCACATATTCATACATTCATATGTCACAAATACACAAAATGGAAGGTTTGGATTACATAAATTATTCTAATTTAATTATGAAATTCTCAGACATATATAAAAAATTAATGTTATGTCAAAAAATAAATATTATGTTTCATTAGGCTTCGTAAAGGTGAAAAAGGGGTAACTATCATTCTTACATATTAATTTAATGAGCATCTACAACTTTATAGAATATTAAATATCTTAGTTTTTAATTTTCTTTGTTGTAATTTATTAACCACAAATTATTATCCTAAATTCAGGGCTAGTACATCTATATTTATTTCACTCCACATTCAGCTGCTAGAAGTGACCTCATCAAGAACCACATAATTCTACAGTGCATACAATAAATAACTTGCATGAATGAAGATATATTAGTATAATTACTTAGGACAACTAAGTAATTTTCATCAATAAGAGTTATTATGAGACTCTGAAGCTATTCAATAAACATTGTCTGATGAATGACATTATCCATGATAAATGATATGTACATAAACCATCTAACTATTATGTATATAAAATAACATTTCTGAACTACGATAAAATAGGCTTCTTCTGCCACACTACTATATAAACACCAAAACCTGGAGCAAAAGTGAAACAAATGCTTCATGATAATTGATTTGGAAAGGGCCGTCAATACTGGGAAAGGCATTCCTTTGTACTTAATCCTTCAACATGGGATTCGGATTGCAGAAGGTTCAAAGAGTCTCCAGTGGCCATACCAAGAGAGAAAGAAGAACCACATCACTGCCAAGTATCTGCTGAAGCTGATCAACTTGAGATAAAACAACGTATTTTAAAATACATCACCACCATACACACAAGCATTTTTGCAAGTTCACACTTAACATACCAGGAACTCTTCTGAGAATTCCTCAAAATAAAATATTCTGCCAGGGTGTCAGTGGTGGCCAGGTTTTGGACACAGATGTGAAAATGTTTAAGTGCTCCTCCATGGCCTGGCAGTGGAGGAATGATTGGCCTTGGTGATTGACACACAGTGTTCTGTTTGGAAATACTTTAAGGAATACAACATTTGCTATTGAAATTTCCACTGTCTTGTTACAAAACCATCAGATACAGTGGGAGCTTCTTGGAACATTCTTTTTACTTCACTGGTCCGAATGTAGTGTGATCTGATTGCCAGAATATTTGAAGGCCGTTTGCAAGTTTAAATAGATATTTTTAGATAAAGAGGATTGATGTATCTAATCCTGAGGGTAGACATCTTTTCCCAAATAGGCATAAGTAGAAACAGATCTTTAATAACAAATTAATCCAAGTATAGTATCATAGACCTGTAATCCAGCATTTGGTCTGCTAAGGAGAGTGGTTCATAAAAATCAAAGCCAGCTTGTATATCTAAAAAACACCCTATCTTATACAAATAAAAGTAAACAAATACATTTAATTAATATTCTGTTAAAGTCTTACCAGATCTTTGCAGATAAACTCTATTTTTTAAAATGGATGTCTACAAATGGGAGCTAGAGTGTAAGAGTCTCAAAGAGTCGCACCCAGGGATTTCTAAGCTCTAGACAGGCAGGTAAACCATTCAATCACAGCCAGTTACCAAGTTACAATCCTTGCCAAAAGTAATTCAGATTTCCCAAGAGTGGTAAGAAGCCTGATACTTCCACTTGTGTGTGTGTGTGTGTGTGTGTGTGTGTGTGTGTGTGTGTGTGTGTGTGCAGAAACTAGAAAGGGACAGCAGGTATTCCAGAGAAAGAGAGAGGTGCCCTACTCTCACATGGAAGTTATAGATTCAGACATGTAATCACTCTTAGCCACTGACCCCAGTGCACCTGCCTAGCCCCATACTCCTATCAATTTTTCAAAAGTTAAGAATAAATTGCTTAACATGCCAGTGGACAAACACCTGATTATCCCCTGGAATATATCTAACCTCATAGCTTCATAAGATACTGAAGGATGCAGAAACACAGACTGTACCTCTTGGTGGTTAACAGGGACTTGAGTACAGTACAGAAAGCTACTCTTCCATCAACAGTACTTGTGCTCCTTGCATCACAGAGGGCAGGATCGGGCCCACTGTAAATTTAAAGAGCTTCTTGCTCTAAAGTTGACATGGGAAAGTAGTAAAGACCTCCAAAGTACAAACCTCAAATTGCTTGCACGTTTGCTCTCCATGTGAAGCCAGTATTCATACTGAAACATTTCTCTGGACTTTCTCCAACACTTTTCTGGTACAAAATACACAGGAGACAAGGCATTCATGAAAGATCTTCAATTCTATAGTATTATTTCTTAGAAGATGACTTGGAAAAGCCATCCAAGTGAAAGACTTTTCCCTTGAGAAGGGTATTGATAGCATGATTTTTTTTTTGACTGAGTATATAATACAATTTTATTTTCATGAATCTCTACTCAGGCCTGGGCTTCCCAATAAAACTAAGTGAAACAGTTAGATTTCTTTAAGAAGGAGACAATTTGTCATAAATATTTTCCCAGCATCTGAGTACACTGAAATTTTAAAGATAACGATACTCTTTTTATTTTATTTATTTATTTATTAAACAAGGCTCGTATTGAGTTTTACTACAAGGAAGGGCTTTTGTATTCATTATCAGAAACTATTTTGTAGTAACAAAATGCTAAGGACTCGGTAGTTTCAGCAAAGCTAATTTATTTTCTCATAGTTTCTGGAGACTGGAAACTCCAAGAAAAAGGTTCTGGACCAGAGGCTACTAATGAGGGCTTCTCTTGGCAGGTAGATAGCTGGCTTCTCGCCTTGCCCTACTAGGATGGAGGAATGGAGGGAGAGAACAGAACTGTCTTCCTTTTGCTGTAAGACCATTATTGCTACAGGCTTTGGGCCCTTTATTAGACCTCTACTTAATTTTAAATCCCTTCTAAAATACTTGATCTGGTTGGTGGGGTGAGAGGCTGGCTAAAGTCTACAGATTTGAGTAGAGAGACTAAAACTAAAAATACAAAAGGTACCTGAAAGATTCATACTAGTTAAGGATATGAAACAGATGACTCTATTGTATGAATATACAATACAGTGTAGGAGAAGGTATCTAACTGGGCATTATGGCATATGCCTATAAACCTAGTACTCAGGAGGTAGAGGCAGGCAGGTCTCAGTGAACTGGCCAGTCCCATCTACATAGAGAGCATCAACTCAACTAAGGCCAAGTAATAAAATGCTGATTAATAAACAAAGAAAACAAATGTTATTTGACAGAATCAAGGATAAGATCTGAAATGCTAACAGAAGTAGCATTTAGTGGTACACACTTGTAATCCCAGCTGCTGGGTGGCAAAGGCAGAAGGATATCCCATGTTTGAGTCAGCTGGTTTTGTAGTGTGAAAAAGAAAATGGAAGAGGAAAATATTAAATGGAGTGGTAACTCCACTCAAAAAACAAACATAAAGAAATAGTTCATCCAAACTCTGATGATGGAAAATAATACTTTGGGGGTAAAATGGAGCAGTGATGAAACAAAATGGCCAATTAAGACATTCACAGAAGTTTAAACAATAGCTCTAGGAAAAATATCAAACAGGAAATATGAACAAGAGTACCTTACTGGGGTTACTCTATGATTTTATATTCTGAGCTAGATAAACGACTGTTGCAACCATGCAAATGAGAATTTCAATCACAGAACAGACTGTTCTGCAAGAAGAAATTCAAAGAGAAAGATCTGACAAAAATCACCAGGTAGGTAAGCTACTAGTGGTGGGAGACTGAGTGAGATCTATTGGAGTAGGCAACAGGTGTATTGTAATCAGTGATCTATCTCAGGATAGTGCTTTCAGATATACTTGACGTTCCTGAGAACTCCAGGGACCTGTAGAGTCAAGACTATCTTCACAATACTACTATAAGGTAATTTGTGCCCAAACACTGAAGGCACAGCAAACACAACATTCCTGGCTGCCTTCTAATAAGATATCACACACACACACACACACACACACACACACACACACACACACACACACATGCACATGCGTGCAAAAAAACCCACAACAAAACAACAACAACAACAACAAAACCCAGAAAAGAACAAATGACTAAAATGCCACAGATCTCTATATTTCTGTAAATTACACATTATCTGATTGAAACTGCATATATTACTAGCCAATGTTTTCACCATTACTAATGAGTGGACATGCTTTTAATTTCTAATATAAGAAATATTGGCTCACATAACCCACAGAGATATGTTGAGGATCGTAATGACAGGGTAGAAGGCACTTTCAGTCCCTGAAGTTTGCAAATCGACTTAAACAATCAGTGCAGCTTCCTAAGGGACATTAGTCACAAGCAAGGTTTGAGAATACTAGAAGACTAATGTATCTGATGCAGTTAATCTCAGCCAACATTATTTCTGACTAATATGGAAAACAAACATGCAAACTATGAACTTTCCTATGTGAAAATAAGAAAGCCAGTATTCCATTCAAGGACCACAGAATTTACAGTGTTGTTGTTTGCTTGTAGTATCTTAAATTTTCATATCATTGGGACTGTCAAAAATCATACATCTGAAATGTTTGTGGGCTTCTAACATTTGTGGAGATACCTCTTTGTGCAGAAGAACAAGAAGCCTTCTGCAGAGCACTCTGGCACACATGTGCAGACAGTGAGCAGCATCAATCCTTCACTTCCAAGGAAACACTGACCATAGGGAAAAAGCTTAGAAAGAGTGACAAGCACTAACTTGGAGTTTATTCATCAGAAAAAAAAGAAATAATAGCATTCAGATTGTGGCTCTGAAAGTTATGCATTTTTCTATCAGGACTGTTAGCCATGCTTTGCAGTTCATGCTAAGGCTCTGAAATTTCAACATAGTCACTTTGTCCAGCTCAGTCACGTTTTCATCGTTTGCAACTAGTGATGTGTGTGACATGGAACAGTTGGCCAGCAAATCCAGGCCCCACAGAAACAGTCAGCTAGCTGACACTGCCTCGTAGCCAAGGCTTTTCTGTCACTACTCACTAATGACATTCCCCAGCATCTTAAAGAAGAATGGATTTACCTGAATCCCATCTAATGTAGGCACTCCCCACCCTTAGATTGATACCTCTCACAGAAGCATCTATACAATACCCTTAGAAAACTAGCTCTATGTTCAATCCACTTCCAACTCCTCCCAATGTGACATATATAGTTTACATGCAACCTCTTGAACACTGTTCACATCCCTCCCCACTTTGTCTTCTCACTCCCTGCTGACTGATTCTACTCTACTTCTTCTATTCTATTCTACCTATATTTCATGGCTTTTTTATTTCTCACCTCATTGTATTGCTCTAAAATAAATTCATATATTGAAATTGATTGTAAAGTTTCTTATGTTTGCAAGTCATACACACAAACATAAGCACTTATGTATACATATAGATGCCTATATGACAGCTAGAGATAAACAGTTATTAATAATGCATGCTCACAAATATCATAAATATGTCTAATGCGTTTTGAATATCTCCCCTTTTTCAGTGTCTTTAGTGTTTTTAAACCTGAAAGCAATGTATTATAGTAAAATTAATGTGGTATTAGATATGTGCCTTTGTTCTAAAAAGCAGAAAAGGATAATAATGAAAGTATCATTCTTTATTTCTTTGCCCAACCTCTTTTAAAACATTCTCATGATTTGGCTTAGAATCACAGAGGAAAATTGCATTTACTTTTCCCAGTATATATGTGCCAGTCAAAAGGTGAATGCGTGTGTGAGTATATATGTGATGTGTGTTCATCTAGTGAGAATATGTGTTCATGGGTTGGCTCGTTGTGCATTCACATGTGTGTCTACCGGCCCTTGTTCCCAGAAGAGGTTTTAATAATGCCTAGAACAAAAACAATAAAAAAAGAAACAATTGGTGTATTGTATCTAACTGATGTAAAAAGAGGGAAAGATGAGTATGATTAAATAAGTCAATGGGTGGAACTAATCCAGTCTCAACAGAGCAACAATGTCACAGGAGTCATCTTAGACTTTAAAGGACGAAACAGATGATTCAGTCTCCCTAGAACACTGTGTTTTAGCTGAAAGGCTTCCAGAGTCTGGGATCAATTGCATATGCTGTGTCCCTTCTCTACGACTTGTTCAAACACTTTGTCTTATTAATGGGTCTTAGAAATCGACTGACAATTCAACTCCCTGAAAAAAGTTATAGGGAACGTTCAGAAGACATTCTTCATCAACCTTGTTCAGGGAAACATCCAAATATCGACCCATGACCAAATAATTTCATGTTATGTTGGATGTGGATGCATCACTTTATATGGATCATTTCCTTTTATATATTTCCATATATATATATATGTATGTATCTTTGATCGTGCCAATTTACAACATTATTGTATCATCATCAATGTATGCAATCCTACTAATCTTAAAACACTTTAGCTTCCAGTTACAAAAATAAGAACTTTAATCATGTAAAAGCATGTTTCTCTCTAAATATTGTTATATAGTATAACTTCAAAGAAGAGGGGGGAACACCTGGATTAGATATAAAAGAGAGACCCATGTGCACAAATTAAAAGGGATACCACAAGTAAGAGTATATGAGTTTTAGCTTCTTTCTTGAGCATTTAGATCAGAGCCAACATCTAGAAACAGAATTTAGAAACATAGCAAATTGAAACAAAATGTAGGCCATGTTTGAGGCTAGCCAGAGGGAAAACATCACTCTCTAGAGCTTACAGACACCTGTGAGTTGCTTCAATGACGCATAGTTTTCCCCATTATGGGTCTACCTTTATCCAAAAGAGGTTTGTTATCAAATAATGGCTCAAGCTACAACTCAGAGAGAAAAGGTAGAGAAAGGATTCAGGAATCTTACAGACACAAAAACTTCATAGTGATGTACATATTCCCTGTTCATTTTCTCTCTCTTTGAACTTTTTTAAAAAAAATTCTTGACAGCATTAAACTGAAAGTATTTATTATCATATGTATAAATGTGTTTATATGTGTACACTTATACATGTGTCCCTTCCAAAAAGATAAACTGTTAAATGAAAATTGAAAAGATCAGGTAGGTTGATATAACACAGTCTTATAATAATAGAAATCATTCATACTTAGATATCAAGTATTCAAATATAATAGTTGTTAACCTATCTTAGATCCAGTCTGTTAGAGGGAAAGGAAGCAATAAATGCGACCCTAACTTACCGCACATTTTAATTGCACAATATTCCCAAGGGGTGTCAGGGTCAAGAGTATAGCACCATGGCCTCGGCTTGCCATCAGGGTTGCGGCAATAATTATCATCAAAGCCCTTGTCGGGATATCTGCAAACCACACCAGGAAAAGTGTCACGTAAATCTGCCTGGAAACACCACACAGCCCTCAATTCCCAGAATAGCCTTCCTCTTAGCTTGGAAGCTAAGGCTTGGAAAGGAACAGGTCCCCACCTTTTCCTTTATAGGGCTGCCAGTCACTAACTGTCCAATTTCACTTACACATTCCATTAAGGATTCAGTATCACCCTCTTTGTTACTAAGGTAGGTCCATTTTGGACCTGTCCACCAGTTAGGATATCCAACTGCATCTCTTTTTCACAGAGTCCAATTAAAGAGAAATTCCACAAACATGACCTTGTGTAGAATGCTCATTAGGGGAGCAGGTTCTTTCCTGGGGCAAGCTTAAACTTCAAACTGAAGTCCGCTTTCAATAGCTCTGCTACTAATGACAGCTCAATTTTGGAAATGGAGCCTTGCTAGGTCATGCCCTCACCTCCACCAGAGCAAGAGACAAACTCCATCACACCACTTTCCTCACATCCCACCTCCCTTTAAATTAGCAGCACCCTGAGCTGGTGATTGGAATTTAATTGCTACCATATCCTTTCTGGTCTTACTTAAAAGAAATGACATGCATTTAAAAAGCAAGGTTTTCCTCCTATTTACAAGAAAATAAAAAGTAAACAACAAAAACATAGAGAAAATTTTAAAGCAGCAATTTATACCAATTTCTAAAGGAAGGTGGAGAGAGACTCATCATTTACATTTCAATTTTTATTATCAAATTAACTCCATTTTGTTTTCATTTCTCAACTCAAGGTTTTCAGATGAAAGTAATGTCTCTGTTGGCAATTTTAAAATACACGAGAGTAAAACAACCAGAGAATTGTTGTGTGCTGTCTTTCTTTTCACCATGGACATGAAGTACATTAAGGTATTAGACATATGGCCTAACTATCTGAAGATTCTAGAAGGAATTTGGTCATATTTGGCACTACACAATCTGCCAAAAGGCTGAGTCTATTAATCACATTATCTTTATTAACCACATTGGACTGTTTGTTTGTTTGTTGCTATGGGAAACAAGAGAAGACTCTGCTACTTCCATTCTGTAGCTCACTGGAAGTTTTTCTCAAAAATCTTCCTTACTTTAGCAACTCAATTGAAAGTTTATTGGTCTCAAATGTCTGGTCATAAATTCTATCACCCCAAGACTACTTTCTACAAACCTCAACCCACCAGCAGGTGTGGCAGAAGCCAGATTATTAAAGCTAATTCCATAGTATCTGCCCATGTGCCATAAGGAAAGCACAAAGGGAGATTTTCCATGGTGGTTTGTAAAAGAACAAATGACAGTTTGTAAAGAGAAATCTATGGGAGTGAGATCTGGTGAGATTTTACCTTTCAGGTAAGAATTTGTGCCGGTGTGGTGTCTGATGATCCCAGCGCTGACAGATCTTGCCTGATTCTGTGTGGTCCATGGGACCCCGGTAGCTTTCGCCATTGCAGGTCATGCATTCAACTAATAAAATCAAAGTATGCTATGTTAATTGCTTCTGGTAGTAAACCCAATGGCATTGTTCTGTTTAGAACAGTAAATTCATCAGTTATGAAACAGTCATACACACCATCCTAATTTTAAATTAGGATCTTAGGCCCATAATTAGCAGTATGAAATAATGTCTATGGAATGTAATTTAAGTATTTTAAGTTAGTGCCATCTAGATTTAACATGAGAACAGAATTCTGCCTTGTTTTCAATAATTATTCAAAAATACAAGAAAATTGGAAATATAAGATGGCCCCCAGCAGACTGCTTCCCTGTGAACTGCAGGGTCTCAGTGTTTTATAACTAACATACTCGCAGTCCTCTCTCCGCGTGCCTTCTAAACACACACATTATGATCTTGTGACTTCAATTTGACTGTATTTTATATTCCTAGAGTCCAATAAGAACTGACATATGTAAGAGATCAATCAAATAACTGGTCTGCTACAACTTAAAGAGCACAAGCTTTACACACACATATATATAAATATATTTACAGCTTCACTGTGTTAGTAAATGTTCATGCTGAATAGGTGGGCAAGCTAACATTCTTACCTACCTTAGGACAGAAGATGACCTGCTACTGAACTCCGTGCACCCACTCTTTAAAAAATGTATAAGCTGATCTAATTATGCAGGATCATACTGATGATTCTTTCTTGGGTTAATTAATTGTTCCCTTCTGGCTGGTCTCAAGTCACACTGAAAACTGAGTCACATCAACCAACTGCAAATGAGATTTCTCAAACAGAAGGTTGATTTGTAGCGCAGCAAGCATCCTGTGGAATAAATCATCGCTTGGCTCTCCTACGAATCCGGCCAACTTCCCCAAACACATCATTTGTATCTTGTGAGCACTGATCATCTAACTTTAGCTGAAGTGAGGAAAGATATTAATGTTAAAATTAATTTATCTGCTGGATTCTTGCCTAATAAATATTGGGAGTGTTTTTGTGTGTGACATTATAATGGTCTCTTCTTTGAAATGTTTACTTTAATAACAGGACATTAACTGTTAGCTGTCCGGCATATATGATCCATGCATGGTCCGTCTACCTTCTTTTCATATAGGATAATTCATGAATTAAGACAAAGGGACCAGTTCAGTTCCTTTCACGTGATGTGAAGCTTGCCCAGGAAACAGTCAGTAGGTACCTGAACTGCAAATGAGAGTGGTGTGAGAGTTCCCAGGTAAAATCATTGTCATATCCACACTGACATGCTCCACATGGTGACGCCTCATCACAGTTCAGCCTTCCACTTCAAGGGAACACATTTATTTAGTTTTTCCCATTTTTAAAGGATGCTAAGCTTTGATATTTTCAATGAAAATGGTGCTGCATTTGTTATTACCTATTTCCTTTGTAATGTACTACTCATAACCTTTCTTTGCCATTTGTAATAATATATCTGCCAATAAAATTGAATATAACTATTTTCTTGGAAGCATTACTATGGAAATTATTATAAAATATTTTCAGGCTTAGATTTTAACAGTATTAGGAAAGAGTTGCTACACAGATGAAGTTAATGTCTACATAATGTAACTACTTTCCTGAACAAATGTGATAGATTAATATGCCCCCACATTCAAAATCCATAAAGTTCACATTATATCTCCTTAACTGTCAAATCCTTGTTGAGCAGGTTTGGACTGGGTATCAGTAATAAGATCTCAGAAGACACTGGTGCTAATGGCAGCAGGCCCTTACTGTGTGATATAGTCTAAACTTTTATGTATTTGAGGAAATAGATTTTAGGACACTAGTTTTTCTTGGACTTTAAAGTCTAGATAAAATTGATAAAGTATGTAGGAACAAATATGCAACTAATGGTGGTTATATGTGATAACAATAAATTAGGTATAAGTTTGAGAAAAATGTTAAGTTTTAGAAGGCAAAGCCATTGTTGGTGTAAAAAATTAACAGGTCCTCTAAGAGGCCCAAATAGTCCCTCTTTTAAAAACTATAAAACAAAATTTGAACACAGCATTTTATTAATTTCAAATATACAAAGCTATTTGACCATTACTAATTCATAGTGAAGTTATCTTTGCAATTTATTGCTTAGTAAATTAATGCTAATGAAAGAGACAGCAACTCCATGATACTATTTAAGCTCAGTGGATTTTGAGAGTTTCTCCTATTTCTACTCATACCACATGTATGTTATTTCTTATGCTTTGCAATATCATTTTTATTAAGTTCATTGGTATATTGGAAATTATGCTTATTTTGAATTCCCTTCATTAAAACACATATAAAACTTGGATCATTTCAGCTGGAATTTAAAATCTCACTGTTCAACTCATGATACCTGGAACATGTTTAGCCTGTAGGGCAGGAATCCATTTGAGTCTAAAGGCTCATTGTCCTGTTGTCAGACCTTCAGAAAGAGCTTATCTGCAACCTACAGTGACACAGTGACTGACAGCACTGCATGTCTTCCATACTATTGAGTGAAGTTCTCCACTAAGAGATGTTTCATGCCCTCAAATTATTGAAGGGTATTAAGAAATTACATTCTCCTGAGGATACTTATTTTCTAGCACTTTTATTTTTACATCACCTCTGAGAATAAATGTAGTTTACAAAAAGGGGACAGGGGATGAAAATCACATCCCAGTAAGAACCAGAAAGGTAAAACAAGAGTCAGGCTGTACAAAGGTTGTACAAACTATCTGCCCTCAAAAATTCTTTCTTAGACCAAATACACCAATAAATACACTTGCCAATGGTTCTCAATCTCAGAAAACTATATTTGTGGAGATTTCTCTAAAAGTAGAGGTTTATTTTCCTCCATGTGTAATTTAGAGACAAATATGAATTACAGACTTATTCATACAAAACAGACTAATTCATAATGTTATCACAGATAAGTTTATTATTTTTAAAAGGAAAGAAAACAATGAAGATGTTGGAGGGAACAGAATATGACATGGAATGGAGAGTAGAAATATACAGAGACAAGCTGTCTACACATGAAGTCAAGGATGTAACTTAATGAATGACAAAAACATTCACCTTCTCCATGACAATTAGCTAACAATGCCTTTACTCATTTGGTGATAAATAGCAACACAGTATGAAGTGGATATTCATGAAGGATATAGAAAATACTGGGTTAATAAACAGGTACGATAGATATCTTAATATAAAAATGGACAGCATTTCAAAAGTTTCCCTTCCCCAAGGACTAATAAAATCCTAATAAATCTGAAAATTATTTAGTTCATGTTCCATCTGGATTTGTGTAATCATAGGAGCTTTGACAGAACTGGAAAACCCAATTTATTCTGTAGCCAAATAACTGAGAAAAGTGAAGATACATACAATGCTGAAATGGTCACTCTACCATCTTGCTGATCATTCAGCTTTCCAACACAAAAGAAAGTGCTTTCACTCTTTCCCACTGAAAGCACAGTGCAAGAAGTGAGAACACGGCTTAGGTGCTCGCCATCAAGGCAGCCTGGAATCAAAGCTGTGATCTTCTCAGGTACTATTTTGAATGGCACTGAGTTGCAGACATGACTCACTTTTGCAGTCACATTTCACCAAGATCACACAGAAATGTTGAGCTTCAGGGAACTCTGGCATATCGTCTCTTGGATCTATATAACCTGGGCTGTGCTAAGTCAAGAGTAGTTTCAACCACATTTCTTCAGAAGCAAGTGCTAGATGAACAGCACCAGAGATACTAATAATGGACTAGGTCAGTGGTTCTCAACCTTCCTGATGCTACAATCCTTTAGTACCATTCCTCATGTTGTGGTGAGCCCCAACCATAAAATTATTTTGTTGCTGCTTCATAACTGTAGTTATGCTACTGTTATGAATCATAATGTAAATCTCTGATATGTAATATTATCTGATATATGACCCCCTAAGGTTGACCTAGATTCTAGGTCCTCTCAGGTAGTCTATGGTAACAAGATTAGAGGTAGGCAAGCTTAAGAGAACAAGTAAATGTCCACTGTTCCTTTCCCTAGAAGGCTACTCCGGGCCAATGTTGAAAGGCCCTGTTACCTTACATGAATCTGCTGACCACAAGTTTGTGATGCATTGTGTGAGAACTCTCCCACAACTATCTATGCTTGTACTTGAATGAACAACATATTCATTGTGACAGGTTCATTGCTGTTAATCTTTAAATGAGTTACAGTTCTATACATGGTGGGGCAAGGGGTAGTGCCCCATGTGGTATTCAGGTTCATTTACCTTCTGAACACTGAGGAATGTCACAGACTTCGTAGCGTACCTCTGGATTGCTTGTGAAACACCAGGGTCCCCCTTCTTCCCCTCGAGGATTTCGACAGTAGTTTTCCTGTAGGTCTTTACCGCGATAGCTCGAAGGCAAAAAGCTAGTTTTAAAATGATAATCATCACAGTATAAGAGCATGCAACTTTAATAGTGTTGGCCTATTAATTATACTAGTTACTGGCTACGTTTTCCCCAAAAATAGAGAAACTTGTCTATCTCATGTAACTTACTGTATCTGTACTCCATTTATGCCATTTCCAATATTCTTAAATACTTGAATTTTATTAAAACTTACCTAACTAAACTTCTATATTCTACACCAAATTAGAAATTACTGGCATCTGAATTTCCTCAAGTCCAAATATTCTGAAACATAATTGTGTTTTATAAGATAGAAGTTCAACACTCTAAATCACAAATAAATACATTCTCAGACTTAGGAAAATCTGAGCCATCATCTCTGCAGTTGGCTTCCAGATCTCACCCTTACACTGCATATCCAGGGTCATTATTTGCTTTGCTTTTATACTGCTTTCCTTATGAAGGCTCTCTCGCTCTCTCTCTCTCTCTCTCTCTCTCTCTCTCTCTCACACACACACACACACACACACACACACACTTTTGTTTCTTCACAACTGAAGAAAAAGATTGACAACCCAGCATGAGCCAAGAATATAGGATATCAAAATAAGCCTGGATCCCACTTGCAACTCCTTCTCACACCAACTGTAAGATCACAGCACATAATTTAACCCCTCCAAACCATTAGCTTGCTTACTAATTCACTAAGAAAACTCAGAGCTTGTAACAACTTAGATTTCATATGGCTATTTGAGAAGTTGCAAGATGATGCGATGCTTGACAAATGGCACCTATAATCAAGCAGACCCTATTCATTGTCAGTGGTATGACAAGGAAGGAAATGGCCTATTCTCTTCAAAATTTTTGATAATGATGGCTGAAATTGAGGTTTAGAGTTCTCAGTTTTAGTGTATTAATGTGTTTCATTTTAATGGAGATCAATTTAATGACATTACCTAATTTATCTAAAGATCTACTGGTAGTCTATCATCCAGAACTATCCTCCAGCATGAGAAAAGGTGAAAACCATCTATATTTGTAATGCTTACAGTAGTGGATACCATATTTGTCTGCTACAAAACAATACAAGGGTAGAACATTCCTCTATGGGCAATATCAGTAAAAAAAATTCTAGAAGTTGTTTCTACTTTTATTGGACCTAGAGTTCTGTGTGAGTACAAAGTTTAAAGATCTGGGTCTCTCAGTAAATATGATTCAAATGTGTTTTCTATCCAGTGACATGATAATTGGGAAATGGATATGCTAATTATTGAGTGCTGGCCATATACACGATCAAAATATCACTTACTACATTTAAACGTATTATGTACTAATCAAAAAAGTAAAATGAGAGAAGTCTTTTAAAAAAATAAAGATGTTATAACACAGAATGAATACTGGCATGCATCATGATCCAAGCAAATTTTATAGTAGAAGCCTTTCGTGTGAGTGTAAAGGAACACCACAGTCAGGCCTTCAGAAGACATAAATCAGTGGTAAAATATTAAGCAACATATTCTAAGATATTATTAAGCATGTGCAAGGAACCAAATTGCCACTGTAAGAATTAAGCAATTGCAAGGTGTGTCTCAACAAGGTGTTTGCAAACTTCACCAGCATTTTAAATACAGGAAAAAAAGTTAAGACATTAGTACATATGACTGGTGTAAGTTATAATGTTGTTAAAAATAATTAAAAATTTAAAAACATTAACAAGTACTAATTTTCCAAAAATAAGCCATTTGTATTTTCTTAGTTGTAGCTCCATCATTCTAGAATTTTGTGTCTGTGTCCTGCTTTTGTAATATTGCCTGAAATACATTTTACTTTTTGGTACTTCCCCCAAATGTTCATAGTAAATTATAACAAAATACTTCTCTATCAGAAATAAAACTGACTTTTGCTTTTTGATGAAGTAACTCAACTAAACTTACTTAAGTGAAGTCCATTGTAACTTTATATTAGGAAAAAGAAGTGGTAAGATTAAGTATTTGTAATCATTAACTCATATGTACATATCACCTGGTTGGTGTGGAAATGAAGTTCCCCAGACAATTATTTATTTAGTTGCAGGTTTATCAAAGGAACAATATTTTACTTAAGACATTAGAGATTTCAGAGACTGAGGCAGCATACCCTGGCCCTGCACATGTCTGCACAGGTCCTCTGCTTATATATTATGACTTTTAGTTTGGCATTTTTATAGGAGTCCTGGGTGTGTGAACAAATGAGTTTCTGATTCTCATGCTTTCTGTTGGGCTCTTTTCTCTTTGTTTTTTTATGTACAACACCAATGTAATTTTTTTTGTTTTAGCTTAATATGTTTGTTTCCTAAAAAGAAACAGAGACATAGTGGGTGCTGGATGAAAGGGGAGGTGGGGAGGAACGAGGAGGAAGGTGATCCATGATCAGGATATATTCTGTAAGAAAAATAATCCATTTTCAATAAAAGGAAAAAAGTTTCAGAGTAAAATAAAATTGCCCAGTGTAACAGAAGAAGTAAGAAACTAGTGATTAAATATTGACAGTTTCAGAGGACTACTCTTCCATTAAGATTGGGAGGAGGAGGTGGGACATCCCCAAAACTTTAAAAAGCTGTGAAGAGGCAGTGGTGTTTGTGTGTGTGTGTGTGTGTGTGTGTGTGTGTGTGTGTGTGTGTGTGTGTAATTTGTTTTGTTTTACAAGAAAAATGCAGTAAGTCAGAGAAAAGAACAAATTTAAACTAACAATGGCCAAGAGAAGAAAAATATTCTCATTGGAGTTAAAGCCAGAAAAATTAAGAGAAAAGCTGTTCTTGTTTTTATAATTATGAGTCAATTCACATCAAATTCCTCTTTAGGTCACAGAGGTTAAAGTACTTCTCATTTCTTTATTTGGTCTTTTTGTCCATCCCTGCAACTAGCTGGCTTTCTTTTGTATCACAAGGTGTTCAGTCTGATTATCTTCAACACCCCATCCTTGGCCACGATGTGAAGCCTCACCTACTCTTTCACTTATGGGTGTTCATTAGACAAATGTTTATGAGAACTTGCTACACAAAAGGCCTGTGCCAGCCTGTGGGGTCTGTACTGAGCTGTTACTCACACAGATCCTATTTTTATCTCTGTCCTTGCTGTTAGCAAAGTTTAAGAGAGATAAGTGAAGAAATATTTTAAACTGGGTTATGTCCAAATATATTCTAAACCATAAACTAGGTCTTCTGGGTGCTAGCCTCCCTTTTTTCTTTTAATATAAGCTATGTTCATAAGAAACTTGATCTAGTCTATCATCTGTTTCACTAATGAATGCTAGGAGGCCAGGGAAAGATACAGATGTAGATATCAGGTCACCTGATTTTCTGTTAAGCTTTTGTGCTAATTTCAACATCTATCATCATCTTTCCATTAAGCCATTTATACAATATTTCAGTTTAGAAACTCAATAATAAATCACTCTGCTAGACAAAAGCATATTTCTTTTTCCATTTCTCATAAAATGAATATTTAGTTAACACCTAATTTAAAAGTGTTAAGCTATCAAACTATTCCAATAAAACTGCTAATTGATAAAAAAAAATTAAATATTGCTTTCATCACATAAAAAAGGATTTGAATAATATTGAAAGATACCCATGTTCCTTGACAAAATATCTGATTGGATAGGAAAGCCAGTTCCCAGGAAGATCATTTCACATTTACTCCTCTAGCAAAGAATGACAATCCCAGAAAATTTGGGTTGAAATAAAACCCAGAGCTGATAAACTTAAACCGTCACTAGCTAGTGTTCATAAGACTAAGTGCAAAGGTTTCATTGCAGTACCAAACAACTTAACTTTGCATCATACATCACTTGGTTAACTCATATCTATTTGCTAAAACAAAATGAATCATCTCAATCACTATGCAAGCATATTCTTTTAAAAAGTAGAAAGAAATGAAAGTGCATTCATCAAAGGAAGGCTATAACATTTTTCCATTACTGACAAGTCAGAGCACATGCACTACAGATAAACTCACAATGTCATGGTGGAAGGTTGCTGCACACACCGGATGTACTATGGAACTGGTAATAGCACTTACCATCTGTGTGTGACCCTGAAAACACTATGGTTGGCTGTGAAATATTAAGATTGTTTGGCCTACATTTACACTACATACTTAAAAACATAAACTGTATGAAAGATTCCAATTAACTGACTGCCAGATACTTAGACATGGTAAACTAAACCTTCCACAGAAGTTTCTGAACAGGAAGAGCTGTTTTGAACTATTAGAGTTCTTATTGAGATTATGTATGAAACATGTCTGGAGATCATGGACACATTTAGTTCCCTAGTGATATGTGTTTATATAAAATGTTTATGTTTTTACTCCATGATAATTAAAATCTCATAAGCCTATGAATATTATCTTTGTTGATCTTTAAATACCATTCTTCTGATATAATGAATAAAGTTCCCTTCAGTGTAGATATTTAGTGCCAAAGAAGAAATCCTTCTGCAGACTTGAGGTAACAGGTAACATAAAGATGAGAAAGCAAGTTAATCTGGGGTAAAAATTTTGACTAGTGGGTCTTAGCCCTATTTGTACTTCAGAACCAATCAAGGAGCCTTATCCCCACCCCTAATCTGGAGGATCTAACTTAACTGGTCTGTTTGTACCTGTGGTAGTGGGACTTTCAAGGTTTGCAGTAAGTCATTTTAGGATGAAGCCAAAGTTAATGTCTAGGTTTAAATATATGCTTTGTGAGATCTCAATCATGCTTTCCCCATGAATTCATAGTACCCCCTCAAAGGCAAAAAGCAAACAGAGTCATTTTAAATAATATCTACAAATTGAGACACTGGGGTTAAAAAAAAAAAAGTTAGGACACATTTAAATAATAGATTTGTTAATCTTTTGGTACTCATTAATCATGAATCCATGTAAATTTTGACCTTGTACAATTCAGCAACACAGATAAGTGATGATAGAAGGACAGTGTTACCCAGAAGACTAATGGGAAACTGTTCACATGCAGACTGGTGAGGTTGCTTCCTGTTTTTTTCATGCTGCTCTTACCTGTGCTCATGGGGGATCATGGAACTCCAAGGTTGACACTTGATGCCACTCTTGGTGATTGATACTGTCCCCTTGTAGCTGCCTCCTTTACCAATTATGCAGTTTCTAATATAGTCTATTGAAGAGCACAGAGAGAAAATGTTAGAACTATGAAGCAAGTACGTGCTGTACTTACTAGAGAGGAAAAATAAGACTCCACTTCTGCACGTGAGTCACCAATGGATGCCAACTGTTTCCAATAATACTGAAAGCTCTTGCTTAAAGCTTGTATTAGTATTTTTAAGCAACACATTTCAGGGTAATACTAGCAAGCAAGTCAAGTAATCATACACTTTAATTTTGAGTATATAGTAGAGGCTAACTACAGACATTAGTCTTCATCCTTAATTTGCATTTAGTTTATATACTCAACTGGGTAGACCACTTACTTGATTAAATAAATATACTAAAGAAACTATTAAACAAAACTTAAGGTAACTTCTAAATCTATTTTAAATTTTGAAGGAAAATGTAAGCAAACAAAACTGATTTGTCTTATCTAGCTCAGTAAAAATTATGTGGACTTGTTATTATTGTCTTTCTCTTTCCCTCTTTCTCTCCATGTATGTGTGTATGGGGGGGGTTTGCATGAAATAACTACATTGGGTTAATTATTATTCTACATTTTTATAATCTCTCAGTTTCTGACATAGAGATATTAATTCTAAACAGGGGAATATTTGTTCCAAACAAGAAGATGTGAAACTAGACAAATGGAGGAAGACTGAATAAAAAGGACTGATGTTTGATCAAAATTATAATTCAAATGTGTGAAATCTTTGGGATATATAAAATTGTCCTATTTTCTACTATTAGCTTTTACTTAAAGATCCAGTCAATTGACATAAAGGTGTCTGTATTTGGCATCCATAATCTAATTCAATAGGACAGAATTTTTTCTTGTACAAAAACACTAACAAAATAGGATTATTTCCATAAGTTCAATTGATAATTATTAGTTCATGTGATGAAATATTTAATTTGTGAAATGTAAATTTAATATTCTATAATTATCTCATTAGTATACTTTTGCTTTTAAAGAATGTAAAAACATTACATACATATCACATATAATATCATATAGTAGACAAATTAACAATTTCAATTCCTCATTTACATAACTTAAAGCATTTATACATGAATTCAACTTATTTACCCAAACTCTCCATGATTTGTTATCATCACCCACCCCCACTATGACATGAGCCACACCAAGTTGTTATAATTTATAATACTACCTTAATCTTAAAATTTGTCATAATATATGGTACACTGATCTCAACAATCTAAACGACACATTGAAAAGTGAATGCAGAAAAGACTAGGTGAGGAGGAAGAGGGATCTAAATTAAGGAATGTTTGTGAAACACAGCCTTTTGTCTAACATTGTGTCCTGACAGTCATCATAGTCAGGGCACCACGTTCTTCTATCTTAATCAGTGACTGACCATGACAAAGATCAAAACCTGACAAGGGCATCAGCAGGGAAGACCTATGCATTGAGAAAATGCATATTTTTTTATCCTTCATTTTGTTATGTAATGCTTAGGAAAAGGTGAGTTACCTTTGTTTTCATAGAGGTCAAATTCATGGCCAAACCCTTTTTTCACTCCACTTGACATACTATTGAAAGGGAACCAATGGCATCGTTTTCTTGTCTTATCAAAAACAAAGGCCCTGAAAAAGATAGCTGAATGAAAAGAAAGAATACTACAATTTAACAGTTTTTGGTTTGCTTATTTAATGGGCACATGGTTTACCAAGGAGGACATATAGAATAGGGCATTATTACATATTAAAATACAATGGTTGTGCATGTATGTGTATGCATTTCATGTTTTGATGGAACAAATAAGAAAGACAAAACAAATATTTTTTACCTATAGATTAGAAAGACCATATCAATACTCTGGGGGAAGTTTTGACATTAATCTCAATGACTTGTAGAAAAGTAAAGGTTTCACATGGGGGGGACTGGGCCCTGCCTCAAATGATATGACAGACTTTAAGATTTCCCCATGGAAGACTTCACTTCCCTGGGGACCAGAAAGGGGATGAAATGGGGGTTGGGATGGGGAGAGGGGAAGAGGTGAGGGAACTAGGATTAACATGTAAAACAAACTTGCTTTAAATTTAAATAAAATATTATTTTAATAAATTAAAAATTAAGGGCTTGTTTCAATAAGTAAATCATCACATACAGCTACCTAGATAATTTCTGAAGGCTTTCAATAGTTTTGTAAGTGCCTAGTTAGCTGGAAGTTTTTGTTTATAGTTATATGAAAGTGATTGCATTTGTAATATCATAATTAACATGCAAAGTTTTTAAGTACATAAATATGTTCTAAAATGGCACATCTCCTGGTGATGTAGCCCTGTGTCCAGCGATGAGGATGCTGAGATTGGAGAAATATATTCAAGACCTGTATAGAGTATAGAATAACTTCAACACAGACAGTAACAGCTTTGCAAGTCCCTGCCTTAAAACAAACAAAAACAAAAATAATATAAAATGAATAGGAATGTAGGCCAATAGAAGCAATTTCCTAGCTTGGAAAAAAAAAAAAAAACACTTAGACTTCAGCCTCGGCTCGGCAAATGAAATAGCTAAAATGATATTCCTTAAGTTGCATTAGGCTGAGTACCCAGACTCCTGTCACAGAGAGCTTTGTTCTGTTCTTACTCTCAGTCAGGGAAGCTTCTTACTGAAGTAGGCAGTGCTTAATGCCCAGACTCATAACCATCAAAGTACTGAGAAACGTGACTGTAGGAACTTGACCCCCTCACAGCTCAAAGAACTTCACAGAGAAGAGAGAAGAAGAATGTAAGAGCTGCGAGATCTGGAAGCGTGCTGTGTAATGTCACCTGGACACAACCCGGCTGTCCCACATAGACAGCTCTCACTGCCTATACAAGGAAAGCTCCAGGATGGAATAATGACAGGCTCCTGATGACTTACCCCCCAGTTGAGGAGCTGTGGCCAGTTGATGTCTGCTAAGGAAGAAATTACACTTTCCTTCCAGGGGTGTGGCCACTGGTAGATCACCCATGCTTCAGTGGTGGACCAAAGCCATGCACAGATTAAGTGCCACTAACTGAACAAACTCAAAGGGTATTTTTGTTGTTGTTGTTGTTAAATATATGTTTTATTGGAACAGACAATTTTCTGTTTAAGTCTACAATTACCTATTACACAATTTATTTTCTTTTATTTTTAATGTATGTATTTATTTTTTATTTTACATGTCGATCCCAGTTCCCTCTCTCTCCCTTCCTTCTTCCCTCCTTCCCTCTCTTCATCCCTCCCTTCCTCTTATCCTCTCTGCCCCCTCACATGCATCCTGACCACCCTCCCCTCCCATACCCCCACCCCAATTCTACATGTAGGCAATGCCATCCAGGTGGGGTCATCTAAATCTATCAAGTCATTTGAAGTAGGGACTAGGGCTTCTCTCCTGTCTCTAGGTTAAGTCAGTATCCCTCAATGGGGGAATGTGTCCACAAAGTCCTTTTGTGTACCAGGCATGCGTCCTGGTTCCACTTTCTGAGGTCCCTTAGACTGCTCAGTCCTTCTGGCTGAGACCCATATTCAGGGGGGCCTGAGTCAGTCCCATGCTGGATTCCCAGCTATCAGTCTGGGGGACTGTTAGCTTCTCCTTGTTCAGGTCAGCTGTCTCTATGTGTTTCTGCAGACTGGTCTTGTCCTCTCCCTCTGCATCTGGGTTTTAGTTGGACTCAGTGTTTAGTTATGGGTGTTTTCTTCTGTTTCCAACAAGTACTAGATGAGGGCTCCATGATGATGGATGAGTTAGACACGAATATTGAACGAAAATGTATTGGAGCACCTGAGAAGTATTGATGTCCTGGGAGCTGGGCATGACTGAGATACATTGTAAATATACAAAAATATTTTAAGGGGAAAATGTTTTAGGCAAATCCCTACTCTAAACTCTTAAGAAAGGAAAAACTGAACAAAATGTTAGGAAACTGTCACATTAATATCCTTGTTCGGTAAGTCATAAAATGTGAAATTCACCACAGAGAATAGAAATACTACTGTAGAGATGCTATGTTCCTAAGTCGGTGTTCTCTAAATAAGTTTATCAGCATGGACATTTTATTTCACAACTATTAACATTAGACAATATGTTTTTAAATCGTGCTCTTATGGAGGATGTCAACATGCATCCCCACTACCCCTGCAGCTAATGTTGTACTGCCTTTCCTATTGATTACTAAAAGTATTTGCTAAAATAAATGGATACAACCCCAAAATACTTCACATTTTTAAGTACTTTGAACCATAAAAGTAGATATGATTTCCAGTCTATCAGAACCTTTCTTCCCTTCCATTATCCAAAACCTACTTCTTTATATTATTTTACACTTCTATGTGAAATGTGTGGGACACTCACATTCCCTTGCATTGAATTTTTCTATAAATGTCCTTAGCCTTACTTTTCACACTGCATTAACAATCCACAATGAAATGTGCTTCTCTTACTCTTTTTCTCCTACCCTTCAACTCTGAGGACGGAAGACTGGACTTGAAGCAACAGTGCCAACAGAACATCTCCATAAGTTTACACAGCTCAGACACTGATTGAAAGTAGTCTTTCCTGCTTTATTTTCCCCAATCTCAAGGCTTTTAAGCAAAAGTCAGAATAAAACACAATTATCCTAGGGATAAGCTTACAAATCCAATTCCCACTATGGCTGCCAGGAAATGTCTTCCTGAGAGTGGCAGTTTGGCTTTAAAAATAGAAAAGAGATAGTCTTTCCTCTGCCCAAGTGTGCTGAAGACCTTTTGTGACCGAGTCCTTCCCTATAGGCCCATAATCCTCATTTCTCTGAGACAGGGAACACTAAATGGGAACCTCTCACATGAAATCACTGAATTATATATTTTCATAAAGGACCACTGTGAAAACAGAATATGCAAGATTTGAACATTGATAGAATTTCTTCAAAAATAACATTTTTAATAGCATGAATAAATTTAGGGCCTTGTGCATTCCAAGCAGGCACACTGACACCAAGCTACATCCCAGCCATATAGTTTTTGTTAATAATTTATTTATTATCAGAGTTCATGTGTGTGCTGAAGTGAACTAATGTGTATCACATGTGTGCAGATACATGCCTATAGGAGCCAGTAGAGAACATCAGATGTCCTAGAACTGGTGCAAGTGGTGGTGAGGCCCCAGATATGGGTCCTGGGGACCAAACTCATGTCCTCTGCAAAAGCAGCATGTGCTCTTAACCACCAAACAAACTTTCTAGCATCCAATGTTATTTTTTAAGGTATAAAAGGGAATAGGAAATTAACCAACAGAATATATTTTTGAACAATGGTGTGTGTGTGTGTGTGTGTGTGTGTGTGTGTGTGTGTGTGTGTGTGTGTAGCTTTGTAACCCCAAAAAAGAGTGCATCACCATATCTTGCTCAGGAAATATATGTTCTTACAGCCATTTTGGATGAAATCTTCACCTTGCTATTTCGAAATTGTAATCTTTCTCCTCTGAGATCACTGGCAAAGTAATAAATAAGGAATTCTTAGTCACAAGGGGACTGTAAAAAGTGAGACCATCTCTACTTCGAACCACTCAAGTCTCTGAAGGCTCCATTGCTTTCCACCATACCTTTATCATCACTCTCCCCAACTTCTTTGAAACAATCTGTACTGCTGACACCAGTCTCTCTAGGCTTTTATATAATTCTCTCAACACCTTTTATTTAAATCCCTACAGAAATGGTATAAGTTGCAGTAAATTTTGGCTGTTGTCCAGTTCCTACCCAGAAAATCCTTGCATTGCTCTGCTACAGAAGAAACCAAGAGACACAATATTTTAGAATAAAAAAGAGATAAAATTCAGTCCAATTTGATTTTAGCTCAGTATTAATTTTTTGGTCAGTAGAGCCTCCCATGCTCATTCATATCAGTTGAGAGCTCTGTCTGTAATAAGTTCAAGCTAGGCTCAAAACTACTCTAAAGACCAATTGCATTGACTAACAAAACGGAAGAGCAAATATGTTCATTATGTATTTATTTTATTTGAAAACTATTTAATAAAGAAAGTGAAGTGACTTACTTGCAAGTGAATGGAAGGCCCTTATTCCTGATACATCTGTTGGCACACTCATCTGCTGAGTTCATTTTTTTGGTTTTAATCTTCAATAATGGGTCTTCCTTGGTGAGAGTAGTCTTTGCTGATTTTTTGAATTCATGGAGTGTATTTCTTCTTTTCTTCTGTCCTTCTATTAATACAAAAAATAAATAGTTCAACATGAAAGAAAGGCTTTTAATAATTATAGAGGGAGAAACTCCTTAAGGAACATCTTCAAGATAATGACTTTATAGGACAGCATAGTATACCTCTAGGGGGTGGGATAGAGTTGGGTGAGGGTGTGAAAGAGCAAGAGAAAGGAATATTATAATTACATAAAAACAGATCATTGCTATGTAAATTTACTAATCTACATCCTTTCAAATGAAGGATGCATTGAAAAATTAGGACAAAGTTCACCCCAAAGAATAAACAACCCTAAAGAATAATTATTTCAAAATTAGGACAAAGCTCACCCTAAAGAGATGATGTTCTCTAGACAACACAGAGTCAAGTATCAGTGCCAGGGGCATATGTATGCTTTGTAATTAAACTGTTCATTCTCCTTTTGGCAGTTCCTTATATAAATTACAGTGCTAACTAGGTAAGTCTATCCAAAGGCATTGCAGTGAGAAACTTCTCACTAGAAACTCTACATTGAACATATTTTTCTGACTTGTTCTTTAAGTGCTTCATACTATACATATTTTTGCCCCTCTCTTCTTATTTCTGTACCAAAAAAAATGTATTCAGTGTTTGGGACCCTATCCCTCAGTTTCATGAAACTGTTTGTATTGAGATCAGGCCAAACACTGTAAATCAAATGTATGTAAAGTTTTATCCTTTAATGTAGCAATACCATTTTTCTTCACGAAGGGACAAGACCTCTAGACAACATGAAACTTACTATAAACCTAAAAAACAGAACCAAAACATCCTCAAGATCTTAAATTTATTAATAATTTGAAGATAACAAAAATTTGGTCCATCATTCTTAATTTCCTAAAACTACACTAATCTAATACTGATCAAACTAATTAGCATCAGTCATCTATCTATTAGAACACAGTTATTGCAAAACAAGTATGGAACCATGCATATCTGCATGCCAATTTACTTAATATCCCTTACAACAATTGCAGTTTAATTCATTCATTTTTAACTGGAGCAAAGTAAAGAGAGTGAGAAAATAATTGAGGACTTCCAAGACTCCAGAGTGGAAATTCAGAGGCCCAGCCTCAGAGATAGCATTCAGAAACATTCACATTGCCATCATTTATCTAAGAATTGCTAAGAATGTATGTGGAAATGTGATTTGTAAACATTTCCTGAAGATTCGGGGCTATCAGTTGAAGAGACACTTGCATGCTACAGCAGGAAATGCATTCCTGGTCCTTAAATGTGGTGAAGTGTGTCAAGAAAAGAGGGCAAAACTTTCTGTGCAGAAAAGTTGGGAAGATGGCTACCAGACTGAAGTGCCAAGAATCCCATCATACCCTGTTTGCCAGCAACTACTGGCTCTGGTTGGTTTGCTAAGTATGCAGATGCTACTCATTAATGTTTATCCTAACCTGAAGTCAACAATAAATGAGAGAAAACATACACTTCTCTAAGTTCTGAGTTCTTTTTAAAACTCCAGAACACAGTCTCCAAGAGACTGGTACTAGTATCTTTCATGATGTTTTCCTTGGGCTATAAGATATAACTACTATGATATAAGAGATTTTGTTTAAAGAATACCTTGATACATAAATTCAATCAAATAATCAATAAGTATGCTATTTAATGAATCTGTGGTCAAAATTCCTTTACAGGCTGCTAAGGCTGGCATATTTATTGACTTGCTAAATGACTTTGTTTAATTACATGAAATTTTAAGATACCTACTCTTCAATCTATAAAAGAAAGGTTAAATTAATGAATGGAGTTATCTGAACTATTTTCATTAAGTAAAAATTGAGAATATAATTATGAATTGCAATAAAATAAATTTTTTTAAAAGCTTTGTATTGTTTTTTAAATTTCATTACTTAATTTCTGACATAACTGTTACTCTCACAAGACAGGAAGTCATGATAGTTGCAGACTGACATTTCTGTCGCAGAATCTTGTTAGTAAGAAATAATTTTTCCATCATGAATTTTTCTTTCTGTGGCTTCATTTCACTACTTCTTTGGTGCTCCTAAATATTTCATGGCATGATAATAATTTAATACCTTATAAAGTTAAGTATTTCTTGTAAATAATAGGAGCTTACATTGAGAAATGCTTATTTTAACTTTTGCTAAAATTGATTATACATCTCTTATGTATATATGAACACATGTGAAATCGACCTACTAAGAATATAGCATTGGTCTTATGTACAATGTGCTTTTGTATGTATCCAAGAGTAAAATAAGAACACAAAAGTAGTTTCAAAATAGTTACAATAAATATTAAGTTCCTAAGGCATTTTAGTAATTACCAATCAACACAGAGCCTCTGGCCAAAAGAGTGAAGACTGTTCTGGAAAAAGGACATCTCTGTACTTATTGGCTCTGATTAATTTTACAGATCCTCAGTTGTCCTATTGAAATGTGTTAATGTATGGTTTTGGCTCATAAAGCAAGCTACTCTTGCTTGCTAGTAAGAGTTCCATGACAAGAGATCAAAAAGCATCTTGAAATATAAGTAAATCCATAATCTCCTTTTATTGTGTAATAAATAGAAGGTCCAGAGCTTCACAGTGCTAATAAGGACCAATCAGAACCAGATACCAAGAATCCCTCGGCACTGTGACATGTGAGCTTTCCTTCATAACCCTGTTTGTATATTAGATCACTAAGCAGCTCCAAAATATGAAGTTCAAAGTACTTAAACATCATGTAACTCATGCATCTATAAAACTAATTATTTCCTCAATAAAAGAAAAAAGGCAAAATCAGCATCTGAAAATGAAATTCCTTTGCTGAAAATAGATTTCACTATCTCTTCCACATGTACCAAAGGATGCTTGTTTTACTGAAAATAATAAAAAAAAAAAAACCAAGCTTAATTTGGGAAAAAAATCAAAATTATGTTTGGATCAGATTTTTTTCTACTATTTTTTTTAATGTGTCTGTTAGTTAAAGTTTATAAACAAGACACAGGAATGGAATCCAAGGGTTAGAGAGCACTGCAAATTTGTCATGCTTTCCTGATTTTAAATTATGCTCCTTTCTCTTTTCCCAGCCCAGGAAATATTTTGGAAGGTACCTTTCCTAAAGAACCTGAGGACCCTGTTTTAGAACTGAGATCACTAGGGTCCTAGTGGAAATTTACAAACAGAAAGCAGGGTCAAGCATATCAAGGTGGTTGTGGAAAGACACATTCTCCCACTGGCCCCTGGGCCTCACACTCATTCCTCTCAGTACCTCATATATTTTCTTCTGTGTGGAAGAACCATGGACTTCAAAGGAAAGCCAGGCAAAGGAAGGATTTGCAGGGTGTGGAAAGAGCAGGAGTCTGGTTCCCCATAACTGAAGAAAACTACCCACATGATTAGTGATTAACAGTTCGAACTGCCAAGATGTTAAGATGAAAGTCTACAAGTAATTGATGGAAGGCAATGGTTGTGACTGGAGAATTTTAACTCCTAAAGACAAGGATCACAAAAGGAAGCCCCAGTTTCCACTGGTAATGTCTGGGACTCAGACTGCAGTCCTTGGAAGGAATGCACTACCCTTTTTTTCATGGTAAACGAAGACAGTGAGAAGGAAGAACTTTGGCAGGTTTAGAACAAGTACTGGTGGCTGGGAAGCAACATAATAACCTTTCTCTTGAAGACTTGTAGGATAAAGTGTTCATGGTGAGGTTAAGAATCTCCCCCTCCTTTCTACTTTGTTTTCTGGAATTCCTCATTGCAGATGCCCCTGTCTGTCTCCTCCATCCTCCGCTGCCTGCAACTCTCTTCCACACAGCAAACAAAGCAACCACATGGAAGTGCAAATATTGTGTCCTGTTTGTGAAGAATATTCCCTCACTTCCTCTTGGTTTACCATGACACACAAAGCTATCATTCTATGCCATCTCTCTTACTTTTCCAACTACAGGCTATACTCCCACTAAACCCAGTATCAGTACTAAGAGGTGGTCTTCACTTTCTGTTTATATACCTTTCTGAGCATCTTTTATACTTTCTTACCACTGTCTTTCAAGCAACTTGCATTCATGTGACTACCTATCATGCTATAACTCATCTTCTTATACTTGTGTATAGCACACCTATAGCTTGAAGACTAAACTAATGAAATTTCAACTGTACTATAATGGCATTTGCTAACACAAATGTTGTTTTATTTTGCTTTTTGCTAATGCTGGTTACTTGTTATTACTTAAGCAAATGAGTTTCAAAAGTATGTGTGAGCTGATTGTAGTGTTGAGCTTTAGTATAAGAAAAAAATATATTTTCCATTGACTTAGAATTCAGAAATTTCAGTTCAGTCCCTTAGCTAACAAAGAAAAACTTTAAGATGTTTAAGTCTCAATTTTCATGTATCAAATAAATCAAAGAATGCATGTATCAGAACTGAGTTTTACTTTATAACTTATCTCTTAGCACCATAGTGCAACAAATGCAAGTTCTTCTCTCATTTGTTCATCTTTGTATTCCCCAAGATCCCCTTATATCAGCTATACATTTGATGTTGAGTTTCTTAAACAGAGTATCCAATATTTGTTTTGAGTATTTAGTGTGAGGGAATAGATGGTAATGTTATGCAGATGAAAATGTTATGTAGTAGATGAACTCCTATCAAAACTGCTTGGATCACCCACGTCAAATATTTCCTAAGAAGCTTTTTTAAAAAGTATCTCCACAATGTCTTCTGTTCATGACTGCCTGCCAACATACTGGAGCATCTACTTCCTTTCTGATGGAAAACCATGCAAGTAACAACAGCCAAGTAAAAGTTCAATGTTAGATGAAAAGTCAAAGAACAAACTCTCATTACGAATTCTGAAAAAGCTACCTGTTTCTATTTGGTAAGTTCTGTAAGACAAGAAAACTGTTGAAACCGAAGTTGCAAACACAACAAGGATGGGCCCTCTTTTGATGACAATTTTAGTTTTATCCACTTCAGGAATTATTCATAACATATATTTGTAATTCCCAACAGCTCTCTCCTGGCCTGCCCGCATACTCTCAGACTACTCTCTATATACTCAGGAAACAAAGTCATTTCAACATTAGCCAAAGTGAAATATAATTACAAATGTATATCTCCTGCCAAAAGTGTGTAATGCATGCCAAAAAAACAAATAGACACTGTCTTTGGTCGATCTACTGTTTGAGTTTTCCAAACTGAGATCTTGCATTAGCTCAGTTGAGTTCAGGTAACCATACTTCAAGGCAATAGCGTTTCAATTTTTGAAAAGTGAAACAAGGAAACTGGACCAAGATTACAATTTATGCTAGCACCCCCTAATCTAGGAATGTCTTAAAGATTCCCCTGACATGACACATCTGTAAGAGAGCTTTCCCACTTCTTCAGGAACCTGTACCTATACCCTTTTAAAGGGCCCTTTGCAAAGTGTCTGTTTTCAAAAGGAGTCCTTTCCCAATGCAGGAAAAAAAAAAAAAAAAAAAAAAAAAACAGGTGGCTTCAATATTTTTTATTAGCACTAGCTACTTCTTGTGTTACATCAGATACTAGATCAGAGGTGTGATAAATGTCATAGTTAACTTATCTTAAATTATGAGGCTGTTTCCTTGTTTTCTTATTTTTAAAAGGTCACCTATCTGCTATCTGGGCACTTGTTACAGTCTTTATTTCCCTGTTCCTACCCTAAAGTTCACTGGCTTCTCCTGCTGTCACCCCAGTCCAGCCACTGCAATAATAACACAATAGATACAGATGTTTCCTCTACTCTAGCTAATAAGAGAAAACTTCCTACACTAGCACAGGAGATCCCTAAATATCCAAGCAGTCTGAACTAATGCAAGTGTCTCCTCCCCAACCTACAAATCAGGGAAGACAGAGGGACAATTCTGCTGTATCCATATAAGTCACAGATGTGTTCCTCCCTGCACTGCAGCATCAAGGGCAATCATCCATACCGAGAGAGAGAAGAGGAGCTTGTAAGGAAAAGCTTTCTGTTTCATTTTTATAACATGCATATACTCAGAGCTTAATCTACCTCCTCCAAACGAAGACCTGCACAATGTCATAACTTGGAGCTGAAGATTGACTGGATGGACACTTATAGGAAATTCTCCTTTTGGGAAATCGCCAGTCCCTGGTTAGACTGACCATCACTCTCCCCTCTGCAAGCCAAAGTCTCTTCGTTCTTAAACTTGGCCAAACCAGCAAAGTTCCAGCCAGTGTTAGCACTTCATTCCTATCCCATAATTCCTGACTGCTTAGCTAAATGAGGGGGAGCCTGATGAGGGTAGTGGGGTATCACTGAGGGATGCTAATTATCATTTTCAATGTTTTTCAAACAGAAAAGGAATGCCAAAAGAAAGCATAATGAGAGGTTAGGAAGCCCCACACCACACATGGAGTTAAAGGATGCTGGAAGAAGGGTAGAGAGCTTCTTGGAAGGAAAGAGCAAGGTCAGCAAGAGAGTTAAAGCAATCACCATCTCCATGAAGCAGAAGTAAACTTACCTGCATAGGGGATGGTGACAGGAAGCAGGAGGAGGTGCAGGAGGACGTGCTGCAGCAACAGGACCGGTAGAAGTTTGGTCCCCCACATCACGCTCACGCTCGCAGTTCGCAGTTCGAGCAAGCTGATTCCTCTGCAGGAGATGCCGGGCTGTAAGAATCCTGTTGTGAGCCAGTCGGTTCTGAGCTGCTTTTATTGCGATGAGCTAAGTTTGTTGTGTGATTAACTGGAAAGATCTAGGTCTGAACTCCCTCTTACGGTAAGAAACTGTTTAACAACAGCCCTTTACTCTCTTCCAGCCCCTTCCTTTCCTCAATACCCCCCCAACAGATCCCAGCTCCCCCTTCCACGCACCCCCCCCCCCGAAAGAAACTTAAAAAGCAAAGGTCACCTGGCCTGAGGCCAGCTGCAATTTGGAAGCCCGAGCTCCAGATCCTTGTGGCTCCTATCCGAGTAGGGAAGGGAGGAGCAAGGCTCAGCCCAATCACTAAGTCAAGGCACAGGCACAACACCAATTCCCCCGTTTGAACAGGAAAATGAATGTGTTTACATATCTATCTGGGAAAAGAGGAAGGGGAAGCAGCATAAGAAGAAAGCCAAATGAGCCCCAGCGCCCAAGTCTGCGAGCCTGCTGTACTGGAGAGATATATGGATGGAAAGAACAGTGGGTTTTAAAGCCAGTGTGAGCAGAGGGAGCCACGGGGCAGAGCTTAGAATGTCCAGGTAGAAAGAAAATGGGCAGGAAACAAAGCACCCAAGTTTTCGGGCCAGAAAATTGCCCTGTCCAATGGGATCAGGACACGTAGTTCTTCTCGGGAGATATGCTATCCCAAATCACCACGAATGGATTCCAAAAACATTTTTCAAATATCTCTTTTCTGATGTATCTGGTGATGCTTTCTCTTAAACTGTCTAAGAGGTAGACATGTCCCATTGCCTATCCCTGATGTCTTTCTGAGCTTGTACACAGTCACATACGTGTGCATGCCAGTGTGTATGCGCTAAGACTATTGATTGAGACTCTTGAGTTATTTTAATTCCTAAATAATGTCTGTACCTCTTTTCCCCTGCACACCCACACAGCATCACACAGTCGTGGAGGGGGGGGGGGAGGAAGCACATGCAGTGTTGGGGCCCTGATCCCTGAGTATCACGTTTTGGTGAGGTCATTGCCCAGACTTCTCCTTTTATTCCAACACTAGAAGGGCGCTCTGATATGTCAGATGACAGAGTGCTTTCTTTCTCATGGGTTTTGAGGAATGGCTGCCTCTTTTATTTCTGAGGTGGATATTCACAAGAACTAATACCTCTTCCGGGAAAGGGAACATTAACAGAATATGAGACTCTCTCTAAAGCAGCCCAAGGGCCTTCAGAGGTAACCAAGCACAAAAGTCAAAAGTAAAGTCAGTACAGGTGGCTTCCCCTACTTCCATCCCAAAGGCAGATCTCTTCACCCTCCTCCATAATAGCTACAACCACCTACAGAGACAAGAGAGAGGGACAGGTTGGAGAAAGGGAGAAAGAGAAGAGAGAGGTGAGAAGAGAAAGGGGGAAGGAAAGAAGGAAATAAGGTAGGAAGGAGGGAATATGAGAGTGAAAAAGGAGGGAAGGAGAGGGAGGGAGACAAGGAGGGAGGGAAGAAGGAAGGAAGGGAAGGAGGAAGGAAGGAAGGAAGAAAGGAAGAAAGGAAGAAAGGAAGGAAAGAAGCTAGTAGATAGGTCTGCTGTGGATATTTTGTAATGAAGGGGAACTGCTTTGGGGGATTTTGCTTTTTAATTTTATGTGATGAGTGTTTTGCTTGCATGTGTCTGTGTACCACCTGCATGACTGTTCCCTTCAGAAGCCAAAAGAGGGCATCTGACCTCCTGAACTGAAATTGAAGTGGTTGTCAATTGAACCCTGGACAAACAAGCTGTGATCTTAACTGCTGGGTCATTTCTCCAGCCCCCTTGAAGGATCTATTTTATGTTACTTGTTTCTTATTGCTCTTTGCTCTCGTCGCTTTTCTGTATGCAAACTAATTCAAATATACTGTTATTTTTTCAGTTCCTCTCCAATGTTCCAATTGCCTATTTTACTTTTTTTTTTTTTAAGGGTTCACTAAACACCTAAAATATCTTAATTTCAGTATATCACTGACCATTACTCTGAGAGGCCCCACAGTGTCTCTAATGCTATGTTAGAATGTAGTGGGGATTTTTTAGAAAATAATCTTCCCATTAACTCGGAGGGAGTAGTCTTCAGAGTTTACAGATTAGGGAAGGGCTCATGAGGACTTTGCCCTTCCTGAGAGTCTTGTCGATCTATAGGCAGTTAGTTAATAGTTGCTGGAAAAACTACATTTTCTTCAGTGGTTGTCCACATTCTTGTGAAAAATTCTAATGAAATTCATTGGGTTACTTCATCCTTCAAAAAAGAACACTTAAGAAGTAGAAAGGGGCTCACTGGAAAGATGAAGGAGACAGTGGATCAGTGACAAAAGGATAATTTTGGGGTAAATTTAATCAAAATATACTTGTGGGAAAATGTTATATAATGAAACTCATTATATGTAATTAGCATCTGCTAATACAAGCATTTTTTAAATAATTTGGACTATAAATCTGTGATAAAACAGAGCAGCACAGGGATATTTTCATAAATTGTAATTGTCAGTAAATACAGTAAACACCCTACACCTATTTTAGATTATACATTGTTTTTGTTTTATTCTGACACATTATTTGGCTCATTGAAATCTTACCTAATATTCACTTGTCTTTTAATACACACAAAGCACTTTAAGTCTTCATAGTGTTTGATGTAATCTTTGGGATAAACGTAAGAAAGGAACCATTACACGCCCAACATTATAGTCAAAGAAATTTAAGGAAATTATGTTTATATATTTTTAAGTTTGCCCAAGGTCACAATATAGTAAATACTTGAGTGTTAGTTTCACATAGAATTACATGTTCAAGATTCTAATCACCAAAGTTAGTCTAAAACTGAATATATAAGAGATACTCAGTATGTTAAAAAATGCATATTTGTAAGGCCTATCTTTAGTTACTCTTTTATTGCTGTGCAAAGGCACCATGACCAAGACAACTCTTATAAAAGAAAGCATTTAATTCAGAGCTGGCTTACAGCTTCAGAGGACTAGTTCATTATCAACACAGCAGAAAGCAGACAGGAATGACATTAGAACAGCATCTGAGAACTTTACATTCTGATTGGCAGGCAACAGGCAGAGAGAATCAGGGCCTACTATGGGCTGTTGAAACCTCAGAGCCCACCTGCAGTGACTTACCTCTTCCAACAAAGACACATCTACCCAGACAAAGATACACCTCCTAATCCTGACCAAGCAGCTCACAAACAGAGGACTTAATGTGTGAGTATGTGTGTGCCATTCTAAACCGTGTTAATGCCACACAGCCTAACAGCCCAACTTCATGGGAAGCTATAAACTCCAGGCAAGCTTGTAAAAATAGTAAGATCCCATCTCTAAAAAGACTTTCAAGGCATAAATATCTTAAAAGCCTCCAAATCTATAATGGAATACATAAATTTAATAAGTTACTAATACTGCTATTGTTTTACCTGCCAGTTTATCCTTTTTCTGAATCAATGATTTCCCCTTCTAGTGCTAATTACTGGGTTTTAACTGGTTTTTATAAACCTTTCAAATTTTGATGAAATGAGAAACTTTCTAAGAGAATATTTTACAGGTCATAATTCATGTATTTAAACATATGACAGTTAATAATTATGCAATTATTTAAACACGTGCCATAAATTATCATTCTAAATCTGTCCTGAAATTGGGTTCCTTTGTACATCAGGTGATTTAGATGGACTGAAAGGAAAAGTATTTGCTAATGTACCTTTTACAAGTTGTCTATGCCTTTAGAACACATAACAAGTGTAGTAATATAACTCTGTCATATAGTGCTTGCCTACAATGTGAGAGGCCCTAAGTTAAATCTGGGAGCATAGGGAATGACAATACTATACTGATACCTTTTTCAAAAGCCCATCTTTGTCATCTGCAAGTGATTTATGTATAAAGGTTACCCTCAATAAGATAATGTGTGATGTGATCATGTGGTCTCAGAATACTACTGAATTTCCTGCATATGGACAACTGATTCCACTCATTAAGTCCTGACATACACCATTTGGTATGATGTTTTCTGATTATCCCTCTTTAGACTGAAGCTATCTATAAGACTTTTCAAATTCTAGCTGGATTACTTACTAAATTTATTTGTGGATAATTATAATTAGTCTAATACTTGATCCTCCCCATCACCAAGACAAGATACTATGCTCTGTGTATTAGCTAAACACGTCCTCCTTCTTATCTCATTCTTCCTTCTTTTTAAAGAAAATGGGGGACTCTTATGTATATTTAAGAGGCATATCTTAATAAAATGGCACTACATTTCCAAATAACAAAACTGAGGCTTAGTTTTGGCAAGTAACTTAGTTTATGTTAAAGGTTTTTTTTTTGTTTGTTTGTTTTTTTTTTTTTTTTTTTTGTTTGTTTGTTTTTTTTTTAAGTATGACTTGAAGTATCACTTAGAGAAACTCTATGTTGAGATTCCCAACATTCCTTCCAGGCTTGGAATTTTATTATTGCACATATGTGAAATCCTTGATCTTCCGCATACCTGTGATCTTTGATACATACCTGTGATCCTTTCCTGTGGTTTCTCTCATTCCTTTTCTTTTTTGTTTCTGTCTATCTGTTTCTCTCTCTCTCCCTCTCTCTTTCTCCCTCTGTGTGTGTGTGTGTTTTTAGACCGCTACTATTGAATAATTTGTGTTCATCCCCCCTCATCACTAAATGATTTTAGACTAAAAGAGGAAACTATGAGATACAGACACGTGGGATGCTATATCATTTTGAACTAGAATGGCAGTGCAGCTCTCTAGACACAGATTGTTCTATCTGCTTTACAAAGCTATTTTGAGGATTTAAATTTAAGTTAAATAGTTACAATCAAGGAAAAAGAAGAGGCTTCCTCCATTGTGTTGGGTGGCCACATGTGAGATTAGCAATTCCCATAGTAGAGAATGAGGACCCAGAATATTCCTATTTTGGTAGTTAAAGTTCCATTGTTGTAACAAGCACAGGAACCAGACACAACTTGTGGAAGAAGGTGTTTATTTCAGCTTGCATCTTACAGTCTATCATCCAGAGAGGTCAGGGCAGGACCTCAAGCAGAAGTAATAGAAGAATGTGCCTGAAAGGTTTGTTCAGTCTGCTTTCTTATACCATCCAGGACTACCTGCCCAGGAGAGTGACTGACAACAATGAGATGGGCCCTCCCATATCAACCATTAGTTAAGAAAATGCCCCACACACTTACCTACAAGCCAATATAATGGAGGCAATTTCTCAATTCAGATTCCTCTTTTCAGATATGTCAGTGTTTTTATCATGTGGACAAAAAACAACCAGCACACTTACCATTTCATAGAGTCCATGTATGTAATACTGATTAATCTAAGATGGTTTATTAAATGCCTTCTGAATGTGATTATGCACTCAACCAGAAAGGTACAGCCAGTCAATGACAACTAAGGCAAAATAACAATAGCAATCAAAATACAAACAATCCAGTAACACTAAAAAACGTTTGTTGTTATCATTGTAATGTGTAATCCTATACTTACTATAAGAATTTTAGACAAATAGAGTTGTTTTACTCAACACAAGAAAAACAGTGACAAAAAAAGAACTCATTGTTTGGAAGACACGTCAAAGTGTGACCTAAGCCCAGGGAACATGGTCATGAGAAAAAACATTTTCAACTAGTTATTGTTCACAAAATACCTGTCGAGGGAGGAATGTGATACAATCCATAAAGCCAAGATGTCTCTGAGAGCTGAGAACTGGCAAGTCTTTGTGCTTTACAAAAGAGATATGTGGCTTAAGTGAAAACAAGAAACAGGATTTTAGGACACATTATAGACTCAAGGAAAAGTTGATTTTCTTAATTAGATCAATATTGATGAGTCTCTAAAAGAACTCTAGTGGCTAATCAAGTAACTCATAGACTCCCCCATGACTTTGGTCACACCCTCAGGAAATGCATTGCAGAATTTGTTGTGAGACCACAATACAGCATCCTGGAACATGACAGGAAGAGTCAGAGCATATCAAGGGTAGGAATCGTCATCTTCATAAAAAATGAGAAGAGTCACTATTTTTCTAGAAATTTGCTAGACAGGCAGGCATAATTTTTCATACAGCTCACTAATATCTATGAAGCAACAATACCATAATATATATGAAGAGATTGTTTATAACAGGAATGGCTTGAAACACGCTTGCCTTTGGGAGGAGAGAGAAGACAGGCATTGAGGGCGCCAGGAAATCTGAGATGAAACTAAACTCTGATGCTGCCTCTTAGGTTTTGTGTTCTGAGCCACATGGGACTGGTCTCTGGATCCAGGGGTCTAGTTAACTAACACTCATCACCTTGAGCTTAGAGGCCAGCTTTTATGTATTTCCAGGTGTTGGTTGCTTTGTTAAATCTGAAGTACCCAAATGTTATAAACCTAAGCACTCCACACCTGGCATGTGAACCCAGGCCTATCAGTAAAATGCAGGAATAGGGGGAAATCACCTTCTTTTGTCTGACTTTAGAATCCAATGAAGATAAAAACTTTGGTGTAAAAGAAATTCAGTCTTCACAGTGAGGGATTTTTCAAAGCAACTGTTTAATCCATTCATCTTGCATCTTAAAAGCCATGCTATAAAACTGAGGTTTCTCTTTCACTATATGTACATGTTGCATGTTTATTGTGGTCTTGGGGATATCTGAGGGCAACTCCATTTGCCAGATGGCACTAGGCACAGGAATTACCTTTCAAACTTGGGAGGAAAGGCTCCACATAATACACACACACACATACATACATACATATATACATACATACATACATACATATATACATATACATACATATACAGACACACACACTATATAGTACACAATTTATCTAGTGCATTGGCTATACTTACAATTACTTACAACCTATTACCTACTTGATAAGATGGTAGCATTGTGCAATATAATGTATTTTGATTGCCTGAATTTATATCTGGTTTATAATGCATGGCAGTACTTTAGGTTTATAAAAAGTTTACACAGGAGTCCATAATCTATAATCCTTAGAATACTCGTGGTAAGTGGTAGACTCCTTGGCAAACTTCTCACTTTTTTCCTTGAATTCAGGAATATTGGCTTTCCTTAGACCTGTGAAGACTGTAGAGAAATAAACGGATATCAAATCCACCAGAAACATTGCTATTTTCTAGCTATGGAACACTGGATGTGAAAAAAAGAAACCCATAGTATCTGAAACTCCTGTGCCTTTTAACTAACTTTGCCATGGTTAAACAATTTAACCTTTCACATGGTTTTACAAGTCACAGTAAAGCTACTGGGAAATATCAAAATTCTAGAAAATGCAAAGTATATAGGATGGTTGTAGTACCTTTCCCAAAGCTTTAATCTAATCCAGAAAGAGAAGAGAAAAAGAAAAGAAGCCAAATGTTCTCCCACCATACCTCTAAAACAGAATCACGCCTCGTATACTGAATAGGCGATGACATTAAGCAGAACACCCACTATGAAAAACATTAGATTATAACTTCTTTAAAATATAAAATAAAACATTGAGCTGGGAAATGGAGCTCAGTGATAGAGTGGCTTTGAATGGTTTTCATGCCCAGAAGCCTCAGTCTCTCTCTCTCTCCTCTCTCTCTCTCTGTCTCTCTCTCTCTGCACATATGCACATATGTGCACACACATGCATGCCTGCACATGCACATATATGTATGAATACACACTTGCATGTGTTCATGAACATTCACATGCACACACACACACAGGTCAAAAAAAGAGAAAAAACTTTTCCTTTCTTGGACAAACCAAGAATTTGTTGAATTTGTACAACCTCTTGTGAATGGTTGATGAAATAATTTATCATTTGGATATAACTATGAAAGGTTGCAGCTTTCTCCTTGAGGAGTAAAGCAAATATTTTTTTTGAAGCCATGCATCTCTCTAGCATTTCTTCCATCAAAAGCTGTGCTAGCATTCTTTTAGTGTATCTTAATTCTTCAAAACTATTACACTGTGCACCTCAGCATTGTCTGGAGTGTTACTTATCAAAAATAATACTTTGCATAATTGTTTATTTTTCCATGATATATGGTTTCAACACCTGGCTATTAATGGTTCTTGTTATGGATTTATTTACTTGAAGGTTAATGCACATACTGAGATAATGTAAACTCCAGACTCGATGGCTGAGATCATAATTATGTAATTTACTAATTGAAAAAAACCTAAGAGTATAATTTGCTGTACTTCATTGGAAAGTTTTAATAATAGAAATTGCAACAGATACTCATATTTATATTATGAAAATACAATTATAATTTTTGGTTACAGAGATTAAGCATACAGGACTCAAGGGACACATTTTAGGATATACTAAGTGTTAGTTATTAGAATTATTTTTGATACTAAAACATTTAAGATATCTCAAACAGAAAACACCTAATTTAAAATAAAGAGTGAAGACATGATTTTGGCATAGGGGTAGTAGGAAATCCCTAAGTGTTTTACAGTTATTTAATCTAAAATGTTGGCTAATACTATAGTAAACTTTATGTGAAACCAAATATGAACTAGGTTTTCCAAATGTATCCATATATTAACTCATGCTGAAGAAAAGAAAAAACAGAAAATCCATTTTAAAAATATTTCTAATGAAAAATTACTGAGTAGATAGTTTTACAATGTAAAAAAAGTTTCAGCCATGCCCAACTTTGCTTTGGCATCTTTCCTGGATAAATGTCATCAAGTTTTCTGCCATGATGCTAATGGATTAAACCTCTGAAACCATAAGCAATGGCCAATTAAATGCTTTCTTTTTGTAAGAGTTGCCATGACCATGGTGTCTCTTGACAGCAATAGAACACTGACTAGGCAGCTATATAGACTCTGAGTAAGTATTAGTCACTTACATATAGCATACTCAGTATTTTGTATTTCTCTTTAAACCAATGGTTCTCAACCTGTGGTTTACCTTGGCAAACCTCCATCTCCAAAAATATTTCCATTATGATTAACAACAGTAGCAAAATTACAGTAATGAAGTAACAATGAAAATAATTTTATGGCTGGGGGTCCACACAACATGAGGTCACAGCATTAGGAAGGTGGAGAATCATGACAATTATTGCTTTAAACCAAACAAGATAATATTAAATTCACCATTTAGTTATAGGCAAACAGACACACACACACACACACACACCCACATGCTTAAGTCAAATCTGTTTACAACTTGACTCTAAAGTTAGCTACTACGACACAGTGAAGTACCAGGTCTTTAAGTCACCTAAAACCTGTCAATTTGCAGGTCTAGTACACATAAATGGTACTAGAAAGGGGTTGTTTTCTCGAACTCTGAAAGATTCCAGTTCTCTGATATGCATCTTCATATGTAAATTCAGGACAAATTCTAATACCCATGTCCACAATATAAACAATGGAGTTTATTTTGTGTTGGCCAAGTGCCCCTTGGCACCAGGCCTTCACTGGTTGATACACCCAGTGACACTCCATTGATAATACCAATTTTTCCTTTTGCCTGGGGTTTATAATAGGAAAACTTATAAGGTATTAACATTGGACAATAGAATTCAGTTCTATAGTTCCAAAAACATTCAATAATATAAATAAGCATACCTTTACAAATTCTACATTGACATAATTACATCTTTACCTTGAAATAGTTGAATGGTATCTCTGGAGCCATACACAAGTCATTAAGGTTTTATACAAGTTTTGCAGTGTACATAAACATGAACCCCCTATATCCTTACTGCTTCACATGTCTTTTTATTCATTCATTGATTCAAAATACTTATGGAGCACCCTTCTTATTTCAAATGATTACACAGGGATATGTTATGAACATGTATTCCCGGCAGCCTGGTACCACAGCAGCACCAGCTCCAAATAACACAAGAAGATACTGTATTATATACAATACTATTGGCCTGTTACTAGCATTACTTATTGACTAGCTCTGTCTTAAATATTAACCTATTTCTATTAATATAAATGTTTCCATGTGGTCTTGGCTTACCAGAGAGAGGATCCAGGGTTCTGCTCTCTCTGGCCTCCATGTTGAATCTCTTCCTCTTTCCTCTGGAATTCTCCTTGTCTCCTAGTCCTGCCTATCTTGCTTTTTCTATTGGCCAACAGTGTTTTATTAATTAACCAGTAAGAGAAACATATTTATAGAATGACATCTCCCATCACCTCCTCTTTTCTCTCTAAAATAAAAAATGGTTTTAACTTTAACAGAAATATATAATAAAAGTTACCAAATAAGAACCATAGTTAACAAGGTTTAGTCCGGGGGGTTGGCCCCTGATCCTGCTGCTCCTGTCTCCAGTCCCCATCGAGAGCACCCTTGGTGCTCTGATACACCCCCACCCATCCCCACCGCAAGCCTACCCCCCCCCACCCTGTGCCCTACCCCACCCACGGTCCTGTCGCTCTGGTTGAGCACTGGGACAGAGGGTGGAGCCAACAGTCCACCCTACTTCGGAGACTTATCAGAGCAACTCTGAACAAAGGAGACCTGACTATCCACGCAGGACCACCCATAATTTACACAGGCTTGGTCTCTGACCCTGCCTTCAGTCCTCTGCTGGAGTCCCGGGCCCCTCCCAGAGATCCGCCTATCTCTGCGGGTCCACTTTGAGTTCCTGTTGGCAAGATCCTTGACCCCCAAATCCTGGCCTCTGCCAAAGAACGAGGTCTCAGCTGGAGAGCCCCAGTTTCCAGTGAGATCCCACTACCTGCAAAACCTTCTCAAGTTCCAGCTCAGCCCTCGTCCTCCTCCGCCAGTTATTGGCCAGAGCTATTGGCCAGAGGACCACTGTGAGTACCTGCTGGCATCTTCTTCTGGATCCTCATCCTTGACCCCATCCCTGGATCCCTGTCTGCGGAGAAACCTCCTAGAGAGCTTGGACCACACAGAGCTACAGATATTGAATCTCAGACCCACATAAGCCCATCAGGGAAGTACCATAGAGACAGGGGGAGGTGCCACCAACACCTACTGGAAGAAGCTATGGGAAGAAGGCAATACAAGAGGACACCTAACAACAGAAAGACAAACATGATACCACCAGAATCTAGGAAATCTACACCAACTAGAATGGAACACAACAACAAAGCAGAGGAAGCAGAAGGGTACGACTTAAAAATTACCATCATAAAAATGATAGAGGCCCTCAAAGAGGATGTGAGAAAATCCCTTAAAGAAATGAAGGAAAAAAACAAACAAAAAAGTGGAAGAAATGAACAAATTCCTTAAGGAAAGTACAGAAAGCCAAGAAAAAACAATTAACCAGGTGAAGGAAACGGTTCAAGACTTGAAAACTGAAATTGAGAAAATAAAGGCAACACAAACGGAAGAAATGCTGGAAATTGAAAAGCTGGGCAAAAAATCGCCAACTACAGACACAAACATAACCAATAGAATTCAAGAGATGAAAGAGAGAATCTCAGGCGCAGAAGATGAACTAGAAGAAAGAGATTCATCGACCAAAGAAAATCACAAATCCAACAAATCCTTAACACAAAACATCCAGAAAATGTGGGACACCATGAAAAGGCCAAACCTAAGAATGATAGGCATAGAGGAAGGTGAGGAAACCCAGCTCAAAGGTGCTGAAAACATATTCAACAAAATCATCATGGAAAACTTTCCAAATCTGAAGAAGGACATGCCCATGAAAGTACAAGAAGCATACCAAACCCCAAATAGGCTGGACCAAAGAAAAAAGACCCCTTGACATATAATAATCAAAACACCTAGCATACAGAATAAAGAAAGAATATTAAGAGCAGCGAAGGAAAAAGGACAGGTAACATATAAAGGCAGACCTATCAAAATTACACCTGACTTCTCCATGGAAACCCTCAAGGCCAGAAGGTCCTGGATAGATGTTCTAAAAGTATTAAGAGAACACTGATGCCAGCCTAGGCTACTATATCCAGCAAAACTCTCAATCACTATACATGGAGAGAACAAGATATTTAATGACAAAACCAGATTTTCCCAATATGTATCTACAAATCCAGCCCTACAGAAAGTATTGGAAGGAAAATTCCAACCCAAGGAAGGTAACTATGCCCACAATAATGTAGGCAACAGATAATCCAACTACACCAGAAACTAAGGGTGAAGCAGAACAAATATATTCACAATACCACTGCCAACAACAAACCTAAATCAAACAAGCATCAACAATCAATGGTCCTTACTCACCCTCAACATTAATGGTCTTAACCCACCTATAAAAAGACACTGGCTAACAGAATGGATACTAAGACAGAATCCATCCTTCTGCTGCATACAAGAAACACATCTAAGCTTCAAATATAGACATTACCCCAGGGTAAAGGGTTGGGAAAAGATTTTCCAATCAAATGGAAATAAGAAGCAAGCAGGCATAGCTATCCTAATATCTAACAAGTTACACTTCAAACCAAAATTAGTCAAAAGAGATGAAGATGGTCATTTCATATTCATCGCAGGAGAAATCCATCAACACAAAGTCTCAGTTCTGAACATCTATGCCCCTAATACAAAGTCACCCACATTCGTAAAAGAAATACTAAAACTCAAAACTCATATAAAACCTCACACACTTATAGTGGGAGACTTCAATACACCACTCTCAACACTAGACAGGACCACAAATCAGAAACTCAACAAAGAAACAAATGAATTAACAGAAGTTATGTCTCAACTGGGGTTAACAGACATCTATAGAACATTCCATCCAAAGACAAAAGAATATACCTTCTTCTCTGCTCCACATGGAACCTCCTCTAACATCGACCACACACTAGGTGATATAAGAAACCTCAACTGATACAAGAGAATAGGAATAGTCCCCTGTATCTTATCGGACCACCATGCTTTAAAATTGGAATTCAACAACAACACAAATAGCAGAAAACCTGCAAACTCATGGAAACTGAACAATGTGCAATTGCACCACTCCTGGGTCAAAGAAGAAATAAAGAAAGAAATTAAAACTTTCTAATATTCAATGAGAATGAGGATACAACATACCCGAACTTATGGGACACCTTGAAAGCAGTGCTACGAGTACCCATATGAAGAAAACAGAGGATAGTCACATAAGAAAATTAACAGCCCAACTGAAAACCTTAGAACAGAGAGAAGTGAATTCACCCTGCAGGAGTAGACACCAGGAAATAATCAACTTGAGGGCTGAAATCAACAAAATAGAAACCAGGAAAACAATACAAAAAATCAATGCAACAAAGAGTTGGTTTTTTGAGAAAATCAACAAGATAGACAAACCTTTATCTAAATTAACGAAAAAGCAGAGACAGAACATGCAAATTAACAAAATCAGAAACGAAATGGGGAACATAACAACAGACACAGAGGAAATCCCGACAATTTTCAGGTCATATTTTGAAAATCTGTATTCCACAAAAATTGAAAATTCAAAGGAAATGGACAAGTTTCTGGATAACTATCACTTACCAAAATTTAATCAAGAACAGACAAACAACTTAAATAGACCCATAACCAGCAATGAAATAGAAGCAGTCATCGAAAGCCTTCCAACCAAAAAAAGTCCAGGGCCAGATAGATTCAGTGCAGAATTCTACCACACATTCAAGGAAGAACTAATACCACTACTCCTCAAACTGTTCCACAAGATAGAAACAGAAGGTTCATTACAAAACTCTTTTTATGAGGCCACAATAACTTTGGTACCAAACCTCACAAAGACACAACTAAGAAAGAAAACTACAGACCAATATCCCTGATGAACATCGATGCAAAGTACTCAATAATATACTGGCAAACCGAATTCAAGAATACATCAGAGAAATCATCCACCAGACCAAGTAGGCTTCATACCTGGAATGCAGAGATGGTTTAACATACGAAAATCTATCAACGTGATCCACCATATAAACAAACAGAAAAAGAAAAACCATATGATTATCTCCCTAGATGCAGAAAAAGCCTTCGACAAAATTCAACACCCTTTCATGATAAAGGTATTAGAGGTCAGGGATAACAGGAACATACCTAAACATAATAAGAGCAATATACAGCAAACCAACTGCCAACATCAAACTGAATGGAGAGAAACTTAAGCCAATTCCTCTAAAATCAGGAACAAGGCTGTCCTCTCTCTCCTTATCTCTTCAATATCGTACTAGAAGTTCTAGCTAATGCTATAAGACAACAAAAGGAGATCAAGGGCATCCAATTTGGAAAGGAAGAAGTCAAACTGTCTCTATTTGAGATGATATGGTAGTTTATATAAGCGACCCAATAAACTCTACGAGGGAACTCCTACTGCTCTGATAAACACCTTCAGCAAACTAGCAGGATACAAGATAAACTCAAAAAAATCACTAGCCCTACTTTTTTCAGACGACAAAGAGGCAGAGAAAGAAATCAGAGAAACATCACCCTTTACAATAGCCACAAGCAACATAAAGTATCTTGGTGTAACGCTTACCAAACAAGTAAAAGACCTATATAATAAGAACTTTGTGACTCTAAAGAAAGAAATTAAAGAAGATACCAGAAAATGGAAAGATCTCCCATGCTCTTGGTTAGGTAGGATTAACATAGTAAAAATGGCAATCTTACCAAAAGCAATCTACAGATTCAATGCAATCCCCATTAAAATCCCACCACAATTCTTCACCAACCTTGATAGGATAGTAATCAACTTTATATTGAAAAACAAAAGACCCAGGATAGCCAAAACAACCCTATACAATAAAAGAACTTCAGGAGGCATCACCATTCCTGACTTTAAGCTCTACTACAGAGCTATAGTTCTGAAAACAGCCTGGTATTGGCATAAAAACCAATGGAATTGAATTGAAAATCCTGATATTAACCCACGCACCTATGAACACCTGATTTTCGACAAAACAGCTAAAATTATACAATGGGGCGAGGACAGCATCTTCAACAAATGGTGCTGGCACAATTGGATGAGGGTGGGTAGAAGACTGCAGATAGACCCATGTCTGTCGCCATGCACAAAACTCAAGTCCAAATGGATCAAATACCTCAACATCAATCCAGCCACATTGAACCTCTTAGAAGAGAAAGCAGGAGGTACCCTTGAACAAATTGGTATAGGAGACCGCTTCTTGAACATAACTCCAGGGTACAGACACTGAAAGAAACAATTAATAAATGGGACCTCTTCAAACTTAGAAGCTTCTGAAAGGCAAAGGACAGAGTCAACAAGACCAAACGGCAGCCCACAGTCTGGGAAAAGATTTTCACCAATCCTATATCTGACAAAGGGCTGATCTCCAAAATACACAAAGAATTCAAGAAACTAGTCATCAAAACACCAAATAACCCTATTAAAAAATGGGGTACAGAACTGAAGAAAGAATTCTCAATGGAGGAAATCAAAAAGGCTGAAAGACACTTAAGAAAATGCTCCACACCCTTAGCTATCAGGGAAATGCAAATCAAAACAACTTTGAGATACCATCTTACCCCTGCCAGAATGGCTAAAATTAGAAACACCAGTGATGACTTATGTTGGAGAGGATGTGGAGAAAGTGGAACACTCCTCCACTGCTGGTGGGAGTGCAAACTCATACAGCCATTTTGGAGATCAGTATGGCGGATCCTCAGGAAAATGGGAATTAGTTTACCACAGGACCCGGCAATCCCCCTCTTAGGCATATATCCAAAGGATTCACATCCATGCAACAAAGACATCTGTTCAACTATGTTCATAGCAGCACTATTTCTAATAGCAAGTCCTGGAAGCAACCTAGATGCCCCTCACTTGAAGAATTGTTAATGAAGATGTGGCACATCTACACAATGGAATACTACTCTGCAGAAAAAAATAATGGTATTTTGTAATTCGCAGGCAAGTGGATGGCACTTGAAGAAACCATCCTGAATGAGGTAACCCAGTCACAAAAAGAGGAAGACAGTATGTACTCGCTCATATATGGATTTTAGACCTAGATCAAATGATCACCAGCCTATAATTCACATCACCAGACGAACTAGGATACAAGGTGTATCTAAGAGACTCATATAAAGTCCCTCACAGAACTGGGAAGGGACAAGTCCCCCAGAGCTCAGGTGAAGTGGAGGAGGACAGTGAATGGAGAGAGAAGTAGGAGAAAATGAGGGGGAGGAAAGGAAAACATGTGTGACCAGGAAGATTGAGCCTGGTTAGGGATAGAAGATAGGAAAGAGAGAGAGAGAGAGACAGAGACAGAGAGAGAGAACATAAAAGAGGGAGCCAATATTGGTTTGAAGATAAAATTGAACACATAGAAAGGTCTAGAGAACTACAAGATTGCTCCCAACTAACAATTTTTGCTTCCGTGGAAAGGCTATCATAAATGCCCTTCCCAGAGAGTGAGATCAACAACTAACTTATCCATGGAGCCCTCAACTAATGCCTGTTGAAAATAGGAGCAAACACCCATACATAAACACTGAGTCGAACTAGAACCCAGATGCAGATGAAGAGGACAAGACCATGTGGCAGAAACACAAGAGACAGCTTACCTGAACAAGGAGGAGCCAATGGCCACTAGACTGATAGCTGGAAGCCAGCATGGGACTGACTCAGGTCCCCCTGAATATGTGTCTCAGCCAGAAGGACTGAGCAGTCTAAGAGACCTCAGACAGTGAAGCCAGGATGTATTCCTGGTGCACAAAAGGACTTTGCGAACATATCCCCCATGGAGGGATAACTGCCTTAATCTAGAGACAGGAGAGAAGCCCTAGTCCCTACTTCACAGGACCTGTCAGATCTACATGACCCCAACTGGATGGCATTCCCCTACATATGGAATTGGGGTGGGGGGATGGGAGGGGAGGGTGCATGTGAGAGGGCAGAGAGGGTAAAAGGGAGGGAAGGAGGAAGGGAGGGATGGGGGAGGGAGGGAGGGAGGGAGAGGGAACTGGGATCGACATGTAAAATAATAAATTTAATTTAAAAAATGCTTTGACTCCTAAATTTAAGTTGAAGGACAAGTTAGTTACTGGGGAAAAGGATTTCTATTTTTGTTTCCACAGAAAATGAAAAGATGTGGATTCCTTTCAGACTAATGTGGTTTGATTACGCCAGACTGCCTGAAACAGAGTACAAGGTGATCCTACATTCAAAACAGCTGGACAAAACAGCCCTACAGACTATAGCCAGGATATCTGAATCTTCTTCGAATCCCCCCAAGACAGCACCCCTTACCAGCAGGAAGTAGTTTGGAAAGAACGACGCCCAAATTCCCAAATATTATGTATAAATGTTTGTTTTCATTTAATTGGACTTTGTTATATAAAATTAAATAAAATAAAATAAAAAAACAAACTGAAAAAAATAAAAGAAAAAAAAAACAATGTTTAGTCCTTTAACATTTAGCAAGATTTAAAGAAAATATTCCATATCTATCCTATCTTTGTGAGTCTAAAGTCCTATATGTAACTTATCTTTAATTCTGACTAAGAAAAACTATAACCATAACTATCTGTCTTCAATGTCTTCAAAGACTACAGAAGGATAATATATAAACTCTAGAAATGACAGAGACATCTTGCTACCTGGTCAGTCATCTGAAGTTCTTCTGTAATATTTTATCTTCAGACCATAGTGTCTGGCAGACTCCTCAGCAAACAGGACACTTTAAACTGTCCTCCTTTGTTGGCAATTTGTCAGTCACTTTTCTCTGTGTCCTGCAGACTATCTGGAAGATTCTTCCATTAAGCAGTAATCCTGTAGCAATACCCATCTTGTATCAGCAGTCATTTTCCTGTGGGTCCTGCATGGCCAGTTTATACAGCATAAAGTCAAACAGTCCAGAGAAGAGCAGTATCTTGCCCAAATGGCTAGTCTTTTCATAGTGAAAGCAAACTCCAAAACAAGGTTCTTTGATGTCCATCTTCCTTTCTGACAAAGGTGGTGTTACCAGAAGCAGTTGTGCCTCAATGTTAAGAAAAACACTAAACATTTTAAATGCCATGGTCTGTGGGTCTTTGAAAGTTTTGAAGAATGCCTATCCATCTTAAATACATCTCTGTATATCTAGAAATCCTAACTAACTTAACTATAAGTTTTGACTATAATAGGTAACAGTCTAAAATCTATACTAAATTATACATTTTTAAATGAGCTATATAAACACAATACCTAAACAAGAGGAGAAATACATATCATAAAATTGACCTTAAATTTGTATCAATAAATGAAAATCCATTTCAAAACAAAGTACTCATTTCTATACTATAGGGATATATTCACATGGTACCTCCCAAAAGTACCTATGCCCAATTCCCAAAATTATGACATCTTTCACAGCAAAAATGACTTTGTTTACATGTGACAGGGAACAATTTTGGTTGGGAAATGATCCTGGTTATTTGTCAGCTTCGCATTGTTGTAACAAACACTTTAAATAAAAACTCATGAAGACAAGGGGTTTATTTTAACTGACAACTTTGAGCCTTCCCTTTTATTTTCAGGATGGGTACATTTGCTTTGGACCTGAAGCTATGTAGCACATCCTGGAGAGCATGTCAGAGCAAAACAGTTCACCAGTGATCAGGAACAAAATCAAAGGGGGCCAGGATCCACAACCTCCTTCACCAAAACGCACATTCCCAGTGATTTAATGGCATTGCAGTGGACTTCTTCTAAAGAGTCTATCATCTCCCTAAAGCACTGACCTGACAATCAAAATTTTAACATAAGACTCAAGGGTCAAACCCCAGCACCTTCACATCCAGATGTGGCCATCCTGTGAAGTATTTACAACACAGAACATTTCCCAACCATTTTTTTAAGAAATGTGTGATGGCTAAAGAATCATTAGAAAGTCATTGACTTTGAACACTAAGGTAACTACAGACTAAATGATGTGGGCTTATAATGCTCAAAATGAGTAAGAAAAGTGTTTCCTGGAGTCTTGAGGAATAAATGCTGGCTTGAAGTCACCATGACTTTATTCATAGTCAAACCAATGTCAGATATAAAACTTAAAGTTTTCAAAGGGAGTACAGTTGTGTTCCTCTTAGGCACCAAATTTGTAGCAATCCGTTACCACAACAATGGGAAGACTCGGTGTATACCCTGTCTCCTGCATGGTCTGTTTTGTTGTACCTTTGCAGATTTTAGTGTACATAGTGTGAAGAGTAGTCTTGACTGGGTGATTGATATAATAACGAAGCTTCTCTTCTAAAGAAATGATCTGTTCTCCTTAGGTTATGATGGTAATCTTAGCCTCTCTGCTGCATCTTCCCTGCCTGTGCAATGAGGCATTGACTAGTTTCTGAGAGAAGCATGTTGCAATATACTGTTTATTCAAGTGATCTGGAGAAAGCCCCAAAATTACACTTGACTTTGCAGGAAGATTAGCAAACAATAGTGCTATTTTGAAAGACAGAGATCTGTATCATTGAAAAGGGAAGTTGCAAAACTAACTTGTCCTTTATCTATTGAGATTCCTCAGGAAGGAGGAATTTACAACTCTGTATTATCCTAGCTGGAGAGACTTTTATGCTGCTGGCACTTCTCCAGTACAAGTTTATCTGATAGCCTAAGGCTCCTAGAGCCTCCTCTGGGATATAGATCCAAAGTGCTTGTGCAAAATGTAATAGAAAAGTTGATGTAGCAGAGAGAGAGAAAAAAGAACACATCATTTATTTAAAAAAAAAAAAAAAAAAAAAAAAAAAGAAAAACTGGTTTTAGCAACTGGACAAAGTCTGGCAAGCACAGTTAGTGAAAAACAAAGTCCTGGTCAGGCCCTTTAGAGCCTGTGGGTGCAAAGTAGGTAATTGAAATTATTTTTCTCTCTCCTCATCTCCTTGTCTCATTTACTATGCCTTTAGTGATTACTCTATTTCATATCTTATTACAAACATAAATCATATCTTAAGACATTCTCCAATTTTTGCACCTGCCTGGAAATGATAATTGTATTCATTGTGTACTTAATGTACTAATAGATATGAAGTCATTCAAAGAAATAGGAGACATAGTTCCTATTTAAAAAAGGAACTATGTTTTTACCAATAAGCCACTCAACAATAGCATAAGTATTGTTAGTAAAGTATATATATGTACATATATATCTCATATAAGAGCATGTATATAGTAATATTTCCAGTTTTCTTTAACTTTGTGTTTTTATTTTCTGAACTGCATTGTAATGATTTAACTGGTGAGTAAGTATCACTCGGTTTTTAGCTCTTTCTTCTTGACTTCCCTAAAATTTAGGCATTGCCATTCAGTTTAGCCAAATAGCCATACTTTTCCAGTCATTTATATTTATATATTAATTTCCATAAGTAAAAATTCCATTTTAACATATGTAGGAAATTGTTGTTCTTTTGATGCAACTAATTGCCTATAAAACACAAACATGAGACTCAGCGCCCACGTGGAGTTTATTGAGAGAAGGGAAAGAAAGAGGGGGTAGCTGGTGGCCAACCGAAAGCAGGAGAGAGAGAGAGCGAGAGCAGGGGGCGGAGGGGCAGAGAGAGAGAGCAAGAGAGAGCAAGAGGGGGCAAGAGAGGCATATTTGGCTAGCTTGCTTTAAAAGGGGGATTGTGCATGCTTAACTGAGTCCTCTGGCAGCCAGATAAAGCTTGAACTGTGTAAGGCTGATGTAGGGATGATATGGCCATGAGCGTCCCACCCATCGTCGGGGGGGGGGGGTCAGGTGGCTGCTAGTTCCTAACAAAAATAGTCTTGTGAAGTTCTTGGGCTATCTCTTATATTAATTTTTCAGTAAATATTTAAATGAATCAACTCTAGACCATAAATAAAAAGTCCTCAGTTTAATTTCTCATCTAAGCACATGCTGTCCCTCATGCTTTTCAATGTATTTTCACTCCAATAACAAGCATATGGGAGAGGTGCCTTTTCTACCTTCATTCAACAGGTGAGTGTTAAACTACAAACAGCATAGCTATGATTATAATGCAACTAAATATATACTAAAACTCAAAAATTCAAGCATTGAACCTGTAAAGACAATGAGTAAAAGCTGACACAGAAGCCTACAGGTTGAAGGTAAGGGTTTTCTTCAATTTTGAACTTGATAGTAGAAGTTGAGTAGAAATACATTCATTCACAATAAGATTCCATCTCTTACATGGCAAGATAGATGGGTTACTTGTCCTAGTAATTTCTAGGATTTCCCAATTCCTCACTTAATTCTATGCCACTTTTGGGTTATCTTTTGAATTCTGTAAATGATTAGACACATTTCTTGGATATTGAAATAAAATGGTTTTGACAACACCTTCAACAAATATAGTCATTCATTCTCTCCTATTTCTTCCTCAAAGACTAGAAATTCACTATCACTTGTACAGTTTTTTTTTTCTGCTATTGAGTTATAGCAGTAGAAAATTCCCCCACCTACTTTCTCAGCCTAGACACATGGGTGAGGGCCTGATATGACAGATTTTGCCCCAAATGATATGACAGATTTTGAAGACTCTCCATGGAAGGCCTTACCCTCCCTGGGGAGCAGAAAGGAGATGGGCTGGGGTTTGGTGGGAGTGATAAGGGACAATGGGAGGGGGAGGGAACAGGGACTGACATGCAAAACAACCTTGTTTCAAATTTAAAGAAAAAGAAAATCTCCCCTTGTGTTGATCTGAAATTTATTATCATATAAGTCTCATAGGTTCTAGCTTAATTCTGCCTTTGAAAGCCAAAGAAAAATGAGATCATAAGATGTACACCACCGTTGTCCTGAAACTACTCATTCTCAGCCCTTGTCTAGTTCAAATGGCCTCTCAAACCACTAGGTCCTGCTGAAAATACAGCCCCATAAACATGATCCAATCTATCAAGAATGGAGAGCTAAGGGTGGGGATTTGGTTCAATTGTAAAGTGCTTACTACCATAGGTGAGCCTCTATACTTAATTCTCAGTATCAGCAGAAGAAGAATGAGGAAGAGGAGGAAGAGAAGGGAGAAAAGTATGAATGGGAAAATGGAGAAGGAAGGACAGCATGGAGAAAAGGGAGAGAGAGAAAAAAGGGAGGGAGGGGAAAAGGAAAAAGGAAGGAACATGAAGGAAAGGGAAAATAAAAGAGGAAGAGGGAGATAAGAAGTAGAAAAAAGAGAAGCAGGCAGAGGAGCAAGGAAAGGCTAGGGAGTTTGCTCAGTACATGAGCTCAGATTCCCATCAGCCATGTGGGGAATAGTGCATACTACCTAGTTCTTGGGAGGAAAGACAGGTGGATCTCTGTATCTTATGGACCTTTTGTCTGGCTGAATTGATTAGCTCCAGGTTCAGGAACATAACGTAGTGAATAATTAAAGAACATCCCAATTTTGACCTTTGTCTACACACACACACACACACACACACACACACACACACACACACACACACACACACACACACACCTTTTTGTCTCTATTTATATAAAGTAAAAACCATAGTGGTGTCAATTAGAGTCAGAGCTCCATAGTGGTGTCAATTAGAGTCAGAGCTGACCCTGCCATCTGTTGGCAAGCTATTTTATGTTGAGAACTTGGAATGACCATTGTATAACAACACTCTGCCATTGTATCCCTGTAATAAACCTCTGAAGTAGTAGGCACTGTTGGTGGAGCCACATGCTATTTCCATCCAGATGCAAATATCTTTTCCTGCATTTTGTCACTGCAGTTTCTCAGTCTCTTGGTGCCACTCAGTATCATTCTCCAGCAGCTTTGTGACACTTCCTTTACCTACTTGGTGGATATTTATGGGTAATAAAGTATGAATGTACATAAAGTTATTTTATAGCAGTATTAAAATGATGTAGTAAAACCATTTCCACATTATAAATCCTGATAAATGCAATAATTTTAAAGTGTGATTTTTCCCATGTATCTTTTCTTTAGCTCATGCTTACAAGGTTATGTCAGTTCAAAGATTTACATGTGATTCAGTATGTAGCACTAAACGGTACATACTTAATCATAGACATTGTGGCTGTTTATCCAAGATGAAATTAAGAATAATTCAGAAAAGATATGCTTCATTAAGAGAGTTGTTTGAAACACACAATTGAGGAAAAGAAAAAACTCTACAAAAACCTGTATGAATCATGAAAAAAGTCTTTGAAATATTTATGCACATTCAAAACCACAAATTCTTGTTTTTCAACAGGAATAAAATTCAATTACAATAGCTTTAAGAGCAAGAATGACTGTCCTGTAATGTGTTCTAAATTAACAAAATGACACCTTACACTCTTCTCATATCTGCTCCAGGACCCTCCTGATATTCATAGTTCACAAAAATATAAACAGGCTTGTCAGATCTCACTAAATTTATTAACATTTGGCAGACTGCCTGTGCAAAAGCAAAAGAAAAAAAAAAACACTCCTTCAGAAGGAAGTCTAAAATGAGTAAGGAAAATAAGCACTTGAATTCAACTGGCAGAACCCAAAACAGGTTGCAGTTACTGATGAAATCCTAAGATTATATATATATATATATATATATATATATATATATATATATATATATTCACTTATTTAGACACACACAAGGCACACACAAGCACACATACACAGGCACGCACACACACACACACAGAGATATACATACAGGCAAACACACACACAGGCACCCACATGCACACAGGCTTGCATATACATAAAGGCAAATACACACATACAGGCGCACATACACACACTCACACACACACACACACACATACACACACACACACACACTTCTGTCTCCTGCCTCCCTTGTGCTTCCTACATTCTGTTTTTCAGGAGGTGGCAATCAAAACTTCACCAAGGTAAATCTTTGTCATTCAAATGAAGGAGAGATGAAACCACATTCCACAATGAAGCTGCCACTTACCCTGATGCTCTATATTAATCTTTACCTCTGTTGCTTACTTTTTGTGTTTTTTTCAGTTTCAAGGATCAAAACCAGGGTATTGTTTATGCTATGCAAATGCTACACTATAGATCTCTACTCCCACCACACACCTGCATCTTGAATTCATTGGGTAGTTTGTAAATTATCCTTTTGGTGTGTTCGTTCAGATAACAATATTAGATTTAAAATATTGGACCCACAGTGTTTCATAATGAATAGTTAAACAATCAAATGTTTTCCAAATTTTGCATGGTATGATTTGTATTTATTTATGTGTAAGAACATACTGATGAAAATGAGTATGCATACAATTATATTTGCACATATTTGAGTTGTATTTATATATATACATATATAATTTACATATATATGTATTTACATATATATGTAAATTATATATATGTATATATGTATATGTATATATATATATATATATATATAATTCAACTGTTTTCAAATAGGCAGTAGTTGTGTACTAAAAGCATCCTCTTGCCAAAACTGTGTTCATTTGTGAATCTTTTGGCAGCAACTCATTAAGCATGTCTAGCTGGGTAACATTTTTCTAAGATAAATTCCATAAAATTTAGTAAACCAATATATGTGATTTAAGAATGAGAAATATTGGGGCTTGGTAGGAGCAGCAGCATGCCATGCACAAGGCCCTGAAACCAATCCCTAACACCAAAACAATAAATAAATAAATAAATAAATAAATAATCAAACAACATTCATTTCATTAAACCAAAATCACCCCCCAAAGGCTTGCAAGTATGGTTCATAAGCTGTGTTTCTCTCTGCCACAGGTTTAGAAATGTGTTCTAAGATTCAAGTTTGAAACTACAAGGACATGAATTTTCAGTATGAAAGACAAAATTTATATTTAAAAATTTCCATATTTCTATGATGGAAAACTTCAATGATTATTTTAGGACAAAGATGTAACTACTTTACAGGGATGTTAAACATATTACTTATTTTCAAATAAAAGACAAAAAATCAAGTTAATGTTAATATTTATGTTGTCTGTATTCATCTCAGTCATCTCTAAAGTTAATCAGGAAATACTTAATTTCTTCAAATCCTACACCAATAACTGTGAAGTACATTTTCACTTGATTTCCAAATGTCATACTATCATATTTTCTTTTCTTTGGGAGGGGCAAGGGGGGGACCTTCAAAACATAGTTTCCCTGTATAGCTCTGGATGTCCTGGAACGCTTTCGCTCTGTAGACCAGGCTGGCTTCAAATTCAGAGATCTGCCCACCTCTGCCTTCCCAATGCTGTATTTCCTTATGTACTGTTATCCTTGCAATTCTCTGGGTCAGTTTTGTTCCCAAGCTCTCTCTTAGATCCCTCTCTAGAGGTTGGTCTCTTACTCATCAGCTGCTCATGAGAAGTCATTTTGCTTAACCAAATTCTGACTTCTCACTGATTGGGAAGTTGGTTATTTCAGGTCTTGTGTTCATGCATTTTTTTTTCCTTTATTTTCCTTTTCTGAAAGAACACATTTAGTGCTTATTTTTCTCCAATGATTGTTTCAAGCCCTCACAATACTCTCATAATACAGTTAGGCCAAGACATTCAATATCTAGAGATGATATTTTTAGTGTGATGGAGCATCAAAGACTTAATAAATAATGGCTGAAATGATTTCAGATAGTAAGTCTTATAAATGATACAAAGCATGATGATTTGGAAGTCCAGCAGGATAGAAAAATTATATTGGACTCAAAGACTAAGGGGGTGAGATAAGTTAAGACTAGAATGTTTAATGGAATGATTTTGGAAAAACCCTGTAGGAAAAATTCTAGGTACCAAATGTAGTTTGACAGCTGCATTTCCACTACATACCCATCACCCAATCTGCACTCTTAGCTATCTTCAGTACTGCTCACTGTTACAAAAATCATTTTCATGTCAGACTAACACCCCAATAGAAACTCCCCTTAGTTATTAAAGCAAACTCTGATACATCATCAGTGATGGACATTTTTTACAATCACTGTCATCAGACTCTTGAAATAGCAAGACTCATATCTTCCCTTTTAAAAACATAAAGCTGCCTTTCCATAGTCAATGTTGTTTAGATTGTTCACCTGCACTTTCCTCTTAATTCTTTACTTCTTTAAATTTATCACACCAGGCCACTAATGTGGCTTCCTTCGAACAGCTGGAAAACAGAGCTAGTATCTTTTCAGAAAACTCAGTGCTAGTGAAACCAAATGATTTTGGCAAGGTACAAATGAATTTACATTCTGGCTCACTCCTTACTATGCTTAGAATGTAACAACTTACTATTTATTACTTATTTATATCTTTTCTTGACTCAATGAATTGTCCATTAACAAGCAAATATATTGCTCAATGATTTTCATAAATAATAAGGAAATTATCACACAAAAAGGACCTATCCACATATGAAAACATGCAGTACTTGTATTTCTATGACTGGATAACCTCACTCAGTAAATATTTTCCAGTTTTATCTGTTTACCTAAAAATTTCATTTTTCTTTACAGTTTACAGCTCAAAAGAACAAAATCCCATTAGGTATATGAACCACATTTTCACTATCCATTCATCAACTAATGGACACCTAAGTTGATTATATTTTCTAGCAACTATGAATACAGAAGAAATGAACATTGTTGTACAAGCACCTTGTAGTAAATATAAAGTCCTTTATGTGTATGCATAAGTAACATAATTGGGTCATATGGTAATTCTATTTCTAGGGAGTATTTGTTATTATTGTTTTAGGATTTTGTGTGTGTATATGCTGTGGATGTTTTGAGAAACCCTTATAGTGGTGTGTTTAGCTTGGACTATATGTAGAAGTCAGGAAACTATAAAGGAACAGTTGAAATGGGAAGCTACCTTAACAGACAGCAGTAATTAGACCCTAAATAAAGTAGAAATGGAGAATACTTGAAGTAGAAATGTTTAAACAGAAACAGGTTTGCAATATGGAAAGGAGGGAGTGATAGAGACTTAAGCAAACTGAAAGTGTGAAAAGACTATATGGTTGCTTCCAGGTTCTTGCTATTACAAATAATGCTGCTATAAACATAGTTGAGCTGATGTCTTTGTTGCATGGATGTGTATCATTTGGGTATATGCCTAAGAGGGGGATTGCCGGGTCCTGTGGTAGACTGATTTCCCATTTTCCTGAGGAACTGCCATACTGATCTCCAAAATGGCTGTACAAGTTTGCACTTGCAGTGGAGGAGTGTTCCACTTTCTCCACATCATCTCCAGCATAAGCTGTCAGTGGTGTTTGTAATTTTAGCCATTATAACAGGAGTAAGATGATTATCTCTTGTTTTGCTTTGCATTTCTCTGATGACTAAGGATGTTGAGCACTATCTTAAGTGTCTTTTAGCCATTTTGCATTCCTCTATTGAGAATTCTCTCTTCAGTTCTGTAACCCCACTTTTTAATAGGGTTATTTAGTGTTTTGGTGACTACTTTCTTGAGTTCTTTGTATATTTTGGTGATCGGCCCTCTGTCAGATTGGTGAAGATCTTTTCCCAGCCTGTAGGCTGCCATTTGGTCTTGTCAACTGTGTCCTTTGCCTTATAATAGTTTCTCAGTTTGAGGAGGTCCCATTTATGAATTGTTGGTCTCAGTGTATGTGCTACTGGAGTTATGTTCAGGAAGTGGTCCTTTGTACCAATTTATTTAAGGGTACCTCCTACTTTCTCTTCTAAGAGGTTTAATGTGGATGGATTTATGTTAAGGTATTTGATCCATCTTGACTTGAGTTTTGTGCATGGTGATAGACATGGGTCTATCTTCATTCTTCTACACATTATCATCCAGTTGTGCCAGCACCATTTTTGAAGATGCTTTCCTCCTCCCATTGTATACATTTAGCTGTGATGTCAAAAAATCAGGTGTTCATAGGTGTGTGGGTTAATACCAGTATTTTCAATTTGATACCACTGGTCTACCTGTCTATTTTTGTGCCAATACAAACCTGTTTGGGGGACTAGAAGGATAGTGATATGTCTTGAAGTTTCTTTATTGTACAGGGTTGTTTTGGCCATCCTGAGTCTTTGATTTTTCATATAAAGTTGAATATTATTATCCTTTCAAGGTCAGTGAAGAATTGTGCTGGGATTTTGATGGGGATTGCATTGAATGTGTAGATTGCTCAACTGAAGAATGGATGAAGAAGATTTGGCACATTTACACAATGGAATACTACTCAGTGGGGAAAAAAACAATGGAATTTTGAAATTCGCAGGCAAATGGATGGAACTTGAAGAAACCATCCTGAGTAGGTAACTCAGTCACAAAAAGAAGAACATGGTATGTACCCACTCATATATGGATTTTAGACATACAGCAATGGATCACCAGCCTATAATTCATACCTCCAGAGAGAGAAACTAGGATACAAGGAGGAACCTAAGAGATTCATGCATTGTCTCTCACAGAAGGGGAAAGGAACAAGATCTCCTGAGCATATTGGGAGTGGGTGGGGTCAGTGAGTGAGCAAAAAACAAAGATACCATAATAGAGGGGAGCCATTATAGGTTTTAAGAGAAAACTGACCATAGAGAAATATCCACAGACCTACAAGGATGACCCCAATTAACAATATGAACAACTGTGGAAAGTCTACCTTAAATACCCTTACCTAATAATGAGATTGATAACTACCTTATATGCCGTCATAGAGCCCTCATCTAGTAGCTGATGGAAACAGAAGCAGATACCCAAGCTAAACCCTGAGCCGAAGTCCTAGAATCCAGTTGCAGAGAGGGAGAAGTGATAAGAAAATATGGTCAAGACCAGGCTACAGAAACCCACAGAGATAGCTGATCTGAACAAAGGGGAGGCTCGTGCCCCCCCCCAGACTGATAGCTGGGAAACCAACATTGAACTGATTCAGACTCCCTGAACATGGGTCTCAGTCAGAGGGCCTGGTCAGTCTATGGGAACTCTGATAGTGGAACCAGGATTCATCCCTGGTGCAGGAAAGGACTTTGGGAACACATTCCCCAAGGAGGAATATTCCCTTAGCCTAGAGGCAGGAGGGAGGGCCTAGTTTCTATTCCAAATGACTTGACAGATTTAGATGGTCCCTCCTGGAAGGCCTCTACCTCCCTGTGGAGTGGGAGGGGGTGGGGTAGGAGGGGGGTTAGGAGGCATGTGAGGGAGGGAGAGGGAACTGGGATCAATATGTAAAATAAGAAAAAAATTATATATATATATATATATATATATATATAGAGAGAGAGAGAGAGAGAGAGAGAGAAGATTATTTTTCAGGGCAATTTAACAGTATAATTTGAAGGGATATTAGAACATGTGTAATATAAATTGTTGGTGTAGAAAGTTGAGGGTGGATGATGACAGAGCCATAAGAAAGAGGAGGGGATTGAGGGTAGAATAACCAAACTAAGAATGTGTAAAGAAGCCTTATTATTAAAGACACATTGTCATTTTTAAGGGTTTTTTTTTTCTTTATTTTTTTTTTTTTTTACAGAAACAGACTGTATTGTTGAAAATGTTATGCCAAGGCAACATGAGCTATTAAACAATAACAACAACAAAAAAATATCAGGGTCCAACCTGGGATTTGTCCCTGTGTGTTATTGGTCAGGTAGGCCTCAGAGGTCTCCAAAACAACAAAAGCTATCACCTTTACTCTTGATTGCCCACTCTAAGATATCACACACTTTGGTTAGAAGACACAAAGAAATCAATTTCCAACTGATCTAGAAACTTCCTCCATGGCTGGTTCTATTTGGTAGTACTGGAAAGTGCTACAGAAGTCACTGATAATGAAAGGATACTAAGTAACACTGAACCCTGTATATTACAATACAGAGACCTACCAGGAAAGCTGTGCCTACTAATATAATAGTGGCATGACAATTATATGGTAAACAATTGTTTTCTCATTGGATTTGGTGTCTTATAAACAGGACAGAATTTATGTGTATAATTCTAAACTTTATTATAAGCTCATGACTGGGCTTACCTACTAACTACTATTATTTGCAAAATGGTCATGTTATCAAACTGCCTTCAAAATGTCTATACTTAAGTTGTTATGTTTAAACAATAACCCCAATGATTATGTGATTATGTTGAGACAGGGCTTTAGAAGTATTATATTGGGGGGAGGGGTGTAGAAGGTGCGTTTTAAATATGTCCACCAGACCCAAGGTAAATGATAAATAGGTATTTATTGGGGAAGCACTCACACAGATAAAAAGTAAATAACTGCTCTGGTCTTCCTGTTTCAGAAGATACAGTCTCTGTCCTTCTGATCCTCTCTGAAAACCAAGAACACTCAAGCCAGCCCCTCCTCTACCTTATAATTAATTGATCATGGTTGCATATGAAACTACACCCAAAGGGTGTGACCACCAGCACAAGTTCACTGGTAAGGCAAGATGTCACTACAGTTCCCCTTTTGTCTAAAAAAGATAAAGAGTGCTTTTTTGTTCTCTTATTTTACATATCAATACCAGTTCCCTCTCCCTTCCTCCCTCACATGCCCCCTAACCCACCTCCTGCCCCACCCCACCCACTCCACAGGGAGGGTGAGGCCTTCTAGGTGGGATCATCTAAATCTGTCAAGTCTTTTGGAGTAGGGACTAGGCCCTCCCTCCTGCCTCTAGGCTAAGGGACTATCCCTCCATGGGGTATGTGCTCCCAAAGTCCTTTCCTGCACCAGGGATGTATCCTGGTTTCACTGTCAGAGGTCCCTTAGACTGTCCAGGCCTTCTACTGAGACCCATGTTCAGGGTGTCTGAGTCAGTCCAATGTTGGTTTCCCAGCTATCAGTCTGGGGGGCCTGTTAGCTCCTCCTTGGTCAGGTCAGCTGTCTCTGTTGGTTTTTGTAGCCTGGTCCTATCCTCCTTCTCTGCATATAGATTCCAGTTCAGCTCAGTGTTTACTTGTGGGTGTCTGCTTTTGTTTCCGTCAGCTACTAAATGAGGGCTCTATGATGGCGGATAAGTTAGTCATCAATCTCATCAGGGAAGGGCATTTATGGTAGCCTTTCCACTGTTGCTCAAATTGTTAGTTGGGGTCACCCTTGTAAGTCTCTGGATATTTCTCTAGAGTCAGTTTTCTCTTCAACCCTATAATGTCTCCCTCTTTTATGCTCTCTCTCTCTCTCTCTCTCTCTCTCTCTCTCTCTCTCTCTCTCTCTCTCTCTTTCTCTCTTTCTCTCATCTATTCCTTCCCTGGTTCTATCTTACTAGATAGAGCTTTCCTCTCCTCCCCTTCTCTTTCTCCTAACTCCCTCTCCACTCACTGCCCCCACCTCCCAATATGCTCAGGAAATCTTGTGCCTTTCCCCTTCTGTGAGGGACCTTGTATGAATCTCTTAGTATCCTCCTTGTATCCTAGTTTCTCTGGTGGTATGAATTATAGGCTGGTGATCCTTGCTCTATATCTAAAATCCATATATGAGTGAGTACAAACCATGTTCCTCTTTTTGTGACTGGGTTACCTCATTTAGGGTGGTTTCTTTAAGTTCCATCGATTTGCCTGCAAATTTCAAGAGTCTATTCCCCCCCCACACACAGAGCAGTATTCCATTGTGTAAATGTGCTACATTTTCTTTATCCATTCTTCAGTTGAGGGGCAATGGGTTACTTCCAGGTTCTTGCTATTACAAATAGTGCTGCTACGAACATAGTTGAACATATGTCTTTGTTGCATGGATGTGGATCATTTGGGTATATGCCTAAGAGGGGGATTGCCAGGTTCTGTGGTAGACTGATTCCCATTTTCCTGATGAACTGCCATGCTGATCTCCAAAATGGCTATGCAATTTTGCACTCCCACCAGCAGTGGAGAAGTGTTCACCTTTCTCCACATCCTAAGAAGATTGTTTTAAGCCTGATAAAAACACTATATACAGTGATAGTAAGTATCAAGTATATTCCAGGAAAAGGAAAGGTGAAAACATACACAAATTAAGGCCTACAGCCAGCAAGAGCAACACTGAGCAATAGACAAATTCTACATGCCCAGTCCCAGGGTAGTGGCATATAACAGTGAGTACTCTCATTGCTGTCCTAATCTGCATTCATATGACTAGGGTTAATGCCCTTGGGGAAAAAAAAAACTAGAGAAGTAACTACATGTGGTATCAGGAGATCACACACTAGGGAAGTGCCCTTAGCACACATCAAATCTACCAGCACTTGGAGTTTCTAGTCTCCAGAGACAAATACATTTGTCATTTATAAGTTATCCAGTTTAAGATATTTTATGATAGCAGACCATACAGAATAGAACCTAAATGAAGAGTTAAGTTTTTCTACCTTGAACTCTGTTATATTAAGAACAATAAAATTAAAAATCAGATAGTACACCTCTAAAAATAAATTGAGATGTGGAATCTGGGGCGCAGCTTATTCTAAACTGAGTGCCAAGATCTTATAGCAAACATGTCAATATGTTTCTTTTTTATTCTAACAATAAAAATTTCTGAACATGAGAGACCAAAAGGAAATTTAAAATCAGATGCATAATAAAGTCATTCAGTTTCTGGAAGCATTTTCCTGTGTTGCATTGAGCGGCTTCCCAGCAGCCTTGGTCCAGTATCCTGGTCTACATGTGGTCTCACACACTGCAAAGCATACAATATACACTCAAGCTCAAACTTGAGGGGATTGTATGCTGTATGTGACAGTGTTCTTCTGTACATACATGTGTTTATGATCTCACTGAAACCAAAATGGATTAATTGTGCCAATCAATGGTTGAATATTTTCCTACTTCATTCCCTGGCATCAATTTCATTTGGCTTTGGGAAAATATTAGGTTAGATCATTTTGTTTGGTAGGTTGGTCGATTTTGTCTTGATTTAATGGATAGTTGAGCTATTCCTTAACTGGGGTTAAAAAGTTAAATGATCTTTAATTAGGGAAAATATTCTAATAATATATGAAGTGGCCCTAAATATACGTCTGCCATTTTGTCCTACATATGTATGTAACACAGCATTTTAAACATTAACAATTATAAAAGTAAAATGTTAATCAACTCTAAAAGATGTTAAAGATGCTCTGTGCCCTGCAGAATCAAATATTCTGTCAACATTTAATTTGCATGGCTATAAGTGGTAAAATTGTGTATATATACATGTAATATAAGTAATTTTCTTCATGATTTAGTATTAGTAAGTGTTGATTTGCATACCCTTATTATACACACCTTTGTGTTAGGGTCACATTAAAATTTCCTTTAGTTGTTGTTGTTATTGAATGAATCCTCCTGTGTCTTTCTCCTGAGGGGCACAGGAGGATCAGAGGTTCACTGTTGTCTCCTGCTAATGCACAGCAAATCTGCACTATGTGGGACCTTGGTGGGCACAGGAAGGTAAGTTTTCAGGATGTTTTATGAATACACTTAAATGGCAAAATAAAATTTATTTATTAATTCATTCTTTAAGTCTTCTGCTCTCCACATGGGAGTTGTGAGTTATACATTTCTACATATATACACACAAATAATAAACAAACAAACAAATAATGTTTTAAGAAACATTTAGCTTCAGAAACTGCCATGGAGAATTTTACCAGTTGCCTCATTTATTCTTACTCTTAGAATGAATGCCTGAGCCCATTGTAAAGTAAGGAGACTTCTAATCATCACACATTAGGGAAAGATCTTTCTCTCTTAAGCTATAAGCTACTGCAAGGCAAATCCAGACCTCATGTACCTCAGTGTTGTCAGTATCTGGCACACATTCTGCAAGGTGGTAGGTGCTTAAATAGTTGTGTGCACATTTTTCCTAAGATGCTGACACAGTTCTGAGTGCTCAAATTAAAGAAGGCCATCAATGGAACGAGAAACCACTAAACCTCATTACACTGCCCATGACTGGGTTTCTAAGGGTGCAGAGGTTCACACGGAAAAGTCTATGACCCCTGGCACCATGTTGCTTGAGTGACTGGCCATTCTGAAAGAACAGCCATCACTGAGCCAATTGGGGCAAGAATCCCCAGTTTAGTCCTGCAAACCCCACACCACCCATGGTCAGAAGCTGGCAGCTTCCCTTGACAACTTTGCCAACAGACTAACTATAATACTGTAGAGCAGGTCGTTGCCCTCAAAAACGCAATTTCTTTTGAAAGCACACTTCCCTGTGTTGTAAGTTCCAGCAAAGGAGGGTTTTGCTCTGGATGCTTTGTTCAGGGGCATTTTATGGTTCAGAATTTTGTTTTATTTATTTATTTATTGTTTGTTTTGTTTTTATCCAAGTTCAAGGCCAGAGAACTCTATCACCCATAAAGTAATCCCAGCACTTCATGCAAAAGGAATTTCTGACAAAATGAATGGTTTCAAATGCAATAGCTTGCTGACCAAGTTCCCAGCTTGCAATCTCTCTGGAATTTGCAGCCTTGGATTAAACCTCTGCAGAAAGTTCCTTTCTGTGACGTTGCCATCTCCATTGTCCATGCTAATCCTAGAAGACTACACAGCAGGGTAAGCTAATTTGGATAACTCTATGTGTGGCCACTTAAAAGTTGTTTTGTTCTATCTCTTTCAAGTTTTTGTGTACATGTAAGAATGTAAGGAAAGTAAACCAAAGCTTCTGGAAAATCCTAAATTCAAGACAGAGTAGAAAGAACACAGGAAGTTTTACTGAGTAATTGAAGTGATTACATGCAAAGCGCTTTCCCATAATCAGTGAGTTTCAAAGGAGGGTACAGGGTGATTGACAGTGTTGGCCACCCTTGAAACTACCTCCTGATTGGAGAGAATAATTATAAGCAAGGAGAAAGAAACTCAGTTCTCTCTTTTCTCCTCTCTCTCTCTCTCTCTCTCTCTCTCTCTCTCTCTCTCTCTCTCTCTCCATTTAATCTGAGAGAAGAAAGATTTAATAGCAATTAAATTATTGACCAGTTAGAAATCTCCTTTGGAGGGAATTTTTAAAAAGCAGTCCTTCTCATTATACCAACCACAAGAATTTTTCTCCTATTTTTTTTTTCTAATTCATTTACTGGGCACCTTTTTAGCGGAGTCTGCAGGAAAGAGCAGAAGATAAAATGTTGTAGAAGTACACACCTATGCACATGTATGCTAAAAAGAGCAGAGAAATCCCTTGTGAAGCAGGCATGGTGCTTTTTGATCCAGGAACAGAAGCATTCCAGGAAACCTTCAAAAAGGCACTGGCCCATAAGAAAGTGTTCTTGCCTGCATGTCCACTGTGCGTGGGTGATTTTAAGCTGTCACTGAAATATTTTTATAACCATCTTGACAGGAGATGTTTGTATTATCAGACTATTGAAATAATGGATCCCAAAGAAAAACATCCCACAGGATCAAGGGTGAGAGGAAAGGCAGAAATCCTGGCATTAGGCTAAGGAGGAGCTTGTCTCCCAGGAAGAAATTTCTACCCCTGGTTCTGAGAACTTATACACCAACCTGCAGGATAGACCAAGGAGGACCAGTGATGGGTGGGACCACACCTTGATCAGGATTGCTTAATTATGCATATCTCTAGTCCTCTATTTATATCTGAAAGTCAAAAAATGACTTGGAGTCGCCAGACTGCCTCAGTTGATCCTGTGTACAATATGAAATTCCCCTGCCTTACTCTCCTCAAACATGACTCTACTTAATGCATTCGAGGTGGTGTCTGACTTACTTCCAGGATCTGCAAGAGCCCATAGCCCAAGAACTAGGAGACCATTTCCTTCTTTTCCAACACCTGTGTCTTCTACTCTAAAATTCCGAATTGGAACTTTGATATACATTTCATATTTTTTTCCAAGCCAAAAAAGTAAAGCCAAAAAAACTAAGAACCTCCAATTTCCTAGACATTCCCAAGTTCTTTTGATTATCTCCCAAATGGCTGTAGCAACTCTTGAAATTATACTGCTTAGCTGCATAATAGATGTCATGCAGAATACCACCCACTGCATTTGTGTGATTTTCATTAAGTCTCTGATGTTCAAACAATAAGTACTCAGGAGAAGTCCTTCTCTGGAGTCATCTACAGAAACTCCAACTCTGACTCCACCACTAAACTTCTATGACAAAAAATGAAGTTATTTACTGTCACTATACTACATTCTATCATTCTATCAACTGTCATAGACTATTAATACACTGGCTGTGATATAGAGTAAAAAATGGCTGTTTTAAGAGCTGAATAAAATGGCAAATGCTTGATGATGGGCATACCAGTACCTCCTGCATATTGAGCACACTTTCAACCACATTACTATTAATGGTATTATAAAACTTCTCTCAGGGAAGCCTCACAGAGTGTAATTCTACTAAATAAAAATTAGAATAGGTCTATGTGGCAAGTTCTTTCCCAATAAGAAAAATGGAAACTTTCAGGATGCCCACCCAGGCACAAGAATGCACGACAAGATCCAAAGGGGAGGAAATTAGAAAATCTTGAATGGAACGGACTAAGCAGAAAGCCTATTAGACTAAACAATGAGCTGGATGGTGCAGGCAAATGGAGCATTAGCATGACAGCATGGCTTTCAAATTCTTGGTCACCCATGGTCAAGTTGGATGAGCAGAAATTGAGGAAGCCCAGCTGCCTTCCTCATTCTGCTCCTTACAAGCTTATTCTTATGATAGGACTCATGTCAACAACATTTGGCCTTACTTAATAGATATTCAACTCTATTTTGTGATCAAATCATTTTCAGAGATCATTGGTGGGCTATATAAGTTAGCCATAGATGCTAGAATTTAATTAATCTAGAAACAAGTACAGAAATTTTATTTTAGGGACATAACTGCCTTACTCGCCTCAGTATGGAGACTGAACTATTAATTTTTCTGTGTTCATTGTTATGGTAACACAGTAATGAACTGTGAAACACTGAGCAAAACTTTAGGTTGCTACCAAACAAAAAACAAATAGGACAGAGTCATTGTAAGTACATACCACAAAGCACCTTAACATGATTAACCTGTTTTGACAATGCTTCTTAAAACTTTATACACAGTTGATTCAACAATCTTACTAATTGAAAATTGTTGGCCATTTGACCATCTACATATCATATGTAAAAATTGATATTTATTCATAATTTACATTATAATTCTGTCATATATGTGCTCATACAAGATACAAGCAAAAATACAGAAGGTACCTTTCATTTAAAAGGTATATTCAGAAGGTATATAATACACTAAAGAAGTTTGGGATTCCAAAAGTAACATTTTTTTCCTAAGCTCAATGTACACTGGACATAAATGGTAGCAGGACAGAGAAAACATAGTTTTCCACTTTTCACTATTTTGAGAAGTCAAAAACCACAGGACAGGATTAACATCATAATTTTTTTTTTAACTTATATGACACTGGAGTTTTAATTTCCTGGTGTGCAAAAGATATTCCTATCATCCATGTTTTTCATGTATTAGAAATCATGCAAAATACTTCATATATTTAACAATTCAAATAAGATAACTATATGTGTAGTGTCCCCTATTGTCAGATGAGTAGGCAGAGGTTCGGTAATGTTAATTGAGTTTTCTAAAATCACAGTGACTAAAGGGTTGTGAGTCCAGATGATTAATTTTGGAAGCCCTTTTTACTATGAAAAGAGGCAAAGAACACTTTCTCAACTGTTTGATGGCTCCTAAAACAAATTTCTTTCCTTCAGATTTTTAATAATTAATATTGATGCTGGGGAGGAATCCTAACATAGCCTTGGTGTTGCCATGATAGGTCAGTGGTCCTTCTGTTTGGTTAGTTCCCTTACTATCGGAAAGACAGTTTCACTTTTAGAATCCAGAATCTGGTAATCCTCTCCCAAGAGTGAGCTGGAAGGACTTGGCACTGTCTATTCTCCTGGCACAGTCCTTAGGCAATATGGAGGGAAACTAGTTTCTGAGAGGCAACTGCAGGCTAAGCTACACACTTCTACTGTAGGACCCCAGCTCTTCCAACAGTCTCAAAACTGCTGCAATACTCTGACTCTATGTTATATATCCCTACCTCCTCCTGGTACCTGGATTCAGACTATCAAACATTAAGCTCAACCCACAGAGATTATTTTATGGTCCCTACAAGTTCCAAAAGATATTTCATTTTATTATCAATAATTTATTATGTTTTAATTATATGTACGGGCTTTGTGCACATAAGTTCAGTTGCTCAAGCCAGGCAGACAATGTTGACAGATCCCCTATAGCTGGAGTTACAAATGGTTGGAAGTGTTAGATAGCACAAAAACTGAACTCATGTCCTCTTCAACAACAACAAAAATGCACTCTCTAAAAGATGGAGCAATCTGTCCAGACCCAGAATTCATTTACCTTTTAATGTAATCCTTGCATTTCTGGAGCTCTAAAGAAATTTCTTTCTTTTGTATAAATTTATTTATTTGTTTGTTTTATAAGAGAGATACAAGGGACATAACTAAACATAATAAAAGCAATATAGAGCTAGCCAATTGCCAAAATCAAATTAAATGGAGAGAAACTCAAAGCAATTCCACTAAAATCAGGAACAAGACAAGGTTGTCCACTCTCTCCATTCCTATTCAATATAGTTCATGAGGTTCTAGCAAGAGCAATATGACAACTGAAGGAAACCAAGGGGATATAAAGGAAAGGAAGAAGTCAAAATATCATGTATATATATATATATATATATGTATATATATATCACATATATCATAGATATATATGATAGTATATTTAAGAAACCCCAAAAACTCCACTATGGAACTTCTGCAGCTGATAAACACTTTTAGTCAAGACTACTTCAGTAGTCTTCCTATGAATAAATGTTAAATTGGCTGAGGAAGAAATCAGTGAATCAACACCCTTTGCAATAGCCTCAAATAATATAAAATATCTTGGTATAATTCTAACCAAGCAAGAGAAAGACTCATAGGATCAGAAGTTCAAGTTTCTGAAGACAGAAATTGAGGAAGATATCACAAGATGGAAAGATCTCCCATGTTCATGGATCAGTAGGCTCAATACAGTAAAATAGCAATCTTACCAAAAAGCAATCTACAGATTAAATGCAATCAATCCCTGCTAAAATCCCAATGCATTTCTTTACAGACTTTGAAAGAATAATGTAACGAGTATGGTTTTTCCTCCCACCGCCGCCTGGTCTTGTCCCGCAGCCGCGCCTGCCCCAATTAACACACAGAGACTCTGTATTTGATATAATTCTGTTGGCCTGTTTCTTATTTCTTATCAGCTAGCTCTGTCTTAATTATTAACCCATTTCTATGTATTTCCACATGGTTTTACTTACTGGGGAGTGGGGCAGGCGTCTGGTCTCCCCAGTCTCTCCATCTTGGCTCTCCTTACCACTTCCTCTTTCCTCCTTGTCTCCTAGTCCCTCTTATCTTCCTTTCCTATTGGCCAACAGTGCTTTATTCATTAACCAGTATGAGAAACATATACAGAATGACATCTCCCATCAGAATAATAGTCAACTTCATATGGAAAAACAAAAAAAATCTAGGATAATTAAAACAATCGTTTACAATGAAAAAACTTCCAGGTACATTACCATCTCTGATTTCAAACTCCACTACAAAACTATAGTAATAAAAATCACATGGTATTGACATGAAAATAGACATTGATTGATGTCTTTCTTATATATGTCTTTAAATATATATTTTTAAAAACTATTTATATATTTATGGGGATATGTGCATATGAGTATGGGTGTCTACAGAGACCAGAGGCTTGAGATGCCCTGGACCTAGAATCACAGATGGTTGTGAGTCACTTCTGCTGGTACTGAGAATCACTCTTAAGTCCTTTGTAGACCTATCCTTACAGCCTCTAGATGGGTAAATACCCCAACTATCATCAAAGAGCCTCCATTCAGTAATTTATGGAATCTGATGCAGAAATCCACAAGCAAGTACTTGGTTAATCTGCAGTAATCCCATCGAAGGAGGGAGGAGGAATATATGAGCAAGGGAGGTCAAGATCATGATACAGAAATCTACAGAGATAGCTGAACCAAGCCCAAGGAAACTCATGAACTCTAGACCGACAGCTGTAGAACCTTCATGGGACTGAACTACGTTCTCTGTATGTGGGAGACAGTTGTGAAGCCTGGACTATCTGACAGGGCCCTGACAGTAGAACCAGTATTTATCCCTGGTACATGAGCTAACTTGTTAAGAGTCCATTCCCTATGAAGAGATGCCAAGCTCCGCCTTAATGCAGGTGTGGGGGCTTGGTCCTGCCCCAACTTAACATGGCAGATTCTGTTGACTCCTCATGGAAACCCTTACCTGTTGGGAAGAGTGGGTAGAGGTGGGCTGGGGGCAGAGGCATGGGGGGCAGGAGGAGGGGTAGGAGGGAGAATATGGTTGGCATGTAAAATGAAATTTTAAAATAATTAAAAATAAATTTATTAAAAAGCCTATAACAATATTTTCCCTTTCATATTAAATCAATCACAAATGCCTTTTTATAAATTTTATTTTGTAAATAGTTACCATTATTTTCATCACAACAGTACTACATATTATTTATATTCTGCCACCTGTTTCTTATGTTACTATAATAATAGCCTACTTTTCCCCATTGATTCCATTAACTATGCTTGAGGCTATCTTGTGACAAACTTTTTTGATCTTGAAATATAACCATATGATGATTTTTATCCTGATGAATTCTCATGAGAGAGAGAGAGAACGAACATAAAGAGGGAGCCATTATTGTTTTGAACCTAAAGAAAGGTCTAAAGACCTAAAAGACTGCCACCAGTCATCATATGGGAGACAGTTGTGAAGCCTGGACTATCTGACAGTGGAAAGGCTATCATAAATACCCTTCCCGGATAGTGAGAGCAGCAACTAACTTATCCATGGAGCCCTCATCTAATACCTGTTGGAAACAGAAGCAAACACACATACATAAACACTGAGTTGAACTAGAACCCAGATGCAGATGGAGAGGACAAGACCAGGTTGCAGAAACACATAGAGACAGCTTACCTGAACAAGGAGGAGCTAACGGGCCCCCAGACAGATGGCTGGGAATCCAGCATGGGACTGACTCAGGCCCCCCGAATATGGGTCTCAGCCAGAAGGACTGAGCAGTCTAAGGGACCTCAGACAGTGGAACCAGGATGTATTCCTGGTGCACAAAAGGACCTTGCTAACACATCCCCCATGGAGGGATACTGCCTTAACCTAGAGACAGGAGAGAAGTTCAAGTCCCTATTTCAAATGACCTGTCAGATCTACATGACCCCACCTGGATGGCATTGCCCTACATGTGGAATTGGGGTGGGGGGATGGGAGGGGAGGGTGGTCAGGGTGCATGTGAGGGGGCAGAGAGGGTAAAAGGGAGGGAGGGAGAAAGGGAGGGGGAACTGGGATCAACATGTAAAATAATAAATTAAATTTAAAAAAAAAGAATAAAATTTGCTTCTGAAAAAAAATATTCTCCAGCTAATCCTGACACCTAAATTCAGAGTATCTTTTAAATGACTTTCTTGAATTCAAAAGTTTGCCCAATCTTCAAGTCAATTTCAAAAAGCCTTTTAATAATGTCCCTAATAATACCCACAATCTATTTAGACAAGATCTTCTGACAGTAATGTCTTTCCACAAATGCAAGCATTTGTGCCTATTTCCCATAAGATCTTAAAACAAAAGTAGAGGCTAACAACAAAACCAACCAACCAACAAACTAGCAAACAATAGAAAACAACATCTCAGGTTACCAGCAAAACAAATGAAACCAAATTGGGGGGGGGATGTAAAAGCAGAAGAAATAGCAAGCATTTAAGGGGCAGATAGGTCTTCAGGGCACTGAAAATTGACATCAGAAGTGTGGACCTTTGATGCTATGACCACTGTAAGAAAAGTCCCAGGGGAAGAAATTGAAACACTCTTTATTTTTGTTTATTGGTTTGTCCTTTGTTGTTGTTGTTTTGTTTTTGTTCTATACCTATGCCCATATTTGGTTTAACAGTACTCATCTAGTATCTAATTTGCAAGGTAAATGTAGAAGCCACAGTCATCTTGCCCAGGACGAAAGTGGGATCTTTAGTGGCTAATAATCATGTCAATCATTACATCCCTGTAAGTAACCAAGTTCTTACTCCTGATTTGGTTGTTTTTAGATTTGTAGTTATTAAATCTGGATCTGCCTAACACTGCAATATTTTGCCACTAGAAAGTAAAGTAAATATTGAAATGCATTTTAAAAAAAGAATAGTATTATTGCTTCTGTCTACATTCTGTGCAATTTTTCCTTCCTCGTGATAACTGTAGGTAAATCAACAGCTTCATACATTGTTGTGTTATTTGCAATGCTAGGGACTGATTCTAGGCCTTGTTCAAACTAGGTAAGCAGTGTACTACTGAGGCAGGCCCTACTCTTATAAACAGTGATTTCAACCTTATTTTAAAAAATGGAGCTTTTTAAAAAAAATATCAAAACGTTTTAAAACTTTTAAACTTTCAATATTTAAATGGTAATGCTGAGCCATGCCGCCATATTTTTCATGTTACTCTTTTTATCTTAAAGAATTTAAAAGTATACAAGGTGACAGGTTTTACCTCCAAAAGATTTTGAGCTCCCTAACAGGGATCCTTTGCCTCTGTTACATTAAAGTACATTTTTCCTATTATTATTCAAATTATCCAATTAAGTTCATGAAAGGGTACAAATAATAAACTGAATTTAAGTTACTTCCAGTGGAAATGTAGCTTTGGAAATAGTTACACAAAACAGAAAATCCATTTGCCATAAGAAAAGGATTTTTATTTCTTTATGACTAGGAAACATAAATGAAAGATGTTTACTTCATTGTGTTACAGCCCTATTTTGAAAGTGTTAGTAACAGGTTTCCCATATCAGTTGGTGTTGAAATCCAACCTTTGTAGGAAATTCAGAATCTATTTAGCCAAGATTGGTTAAGAACACTCATCTAGTACCAAAAACATGAAACCAACATGTAAATAAAAGATCAAAGGCACTACACAGCTGGCCACAGTGGCTGTTCAGTTCACACCTGGCCTCATGAAGCAGTTAGCAAAACCATATTTAGTGGCTATGCTGAGTGTCAATGTCACCCTGAGAACAGCAGAGGTATGCAGAATAGAAAGGGGGAATGGAGAAGAGCCCGGCCTGGAAGGAGACAAATTAAACATAGCAGCAATTTATTTGTCTAGTGGGCAAGAAAGATGGTTTTAAAACTTATTTGACCCATAAAAAGCAGAATTCTTCCACAGTTAATAGCTTAAAACTGTTTCTTGAGTTAATAAATAATTTATTTTTAATAAATAAAAACAACTGGACATTATCAAGCAACCTTAAATAAGATTTTACACCAAGTATCAACCATACATACCTCGCTTTTACTCAGGCATATAAATTGTGTCTCTTGCTATCTTGCTAGAGATCAAGAATGGATTATATCTTGCTTTCATAAAAACTCTTTATTCATGGAATTATTTCAAAGAACATGATGATATATGAATTGAATTCTTGTAGAATGAGATGATTATGCAGGGTGATGCTTTGTGTATACCACAGTTTGAGAAATGGACTATCTGTCCACTGCAGTCTCTTTGTGTGCTCTTTAAAGCCTGTCCACAATACATCTGGTGTTTGTTCTCCTAGAATGAAAATAGCTAGAGGACCACCAGTAATTTAAATTGTACCCTGTTCCAAGGATCTTTGACATGTGGTCCCTTTGGAAGAACTAATGCAAAAAAAAAAAAAAAAAAAAAAAAAAAAAAAAAAAAGAAAAAACTGGCTCTAGCCCTGGAAATAAGGTTACTACACACTAACAGAAGGTTATAATTAACTAATATCAAGAAGGTTAACCTGTAAATTTCTCTCTCAAATTCTTACTAATCTCATTTGTAAGCCATTTTATGCAGTTACAGGGAAGGAAATAATAAGCCTTCCAGTGCTTACTTTTAAGTTTGATTCTTTTCTCTGGAAAGAAAAATAGAAAGAAATGTCACATTAAGTTAATAGTTACCAGTCTACCAAAGAGCACACAGTGAAATTATCTAATGCTTAAACTTCACAGATAGACATAAAGAAACAAATTCAAGTGACATTTTTTTTCTGAAGGCCCATATTAAAAAGAAATAAAACTTTACATTCTCAAGTCTTCCGTTCTCATTCTTCATTATTGCAACTTCCTTGGAAGAGAAAGAAAAAGGCAGAGATAAGCTAGAGTCCTAGATGAAAGGTGATCAGTCATAGTTTAACCAAAGGAACTCTTCGTGGGTTAATAACTAAGTCCAAAAGCGCTGTTGTGAGTGATATGTTTTGAGTGCAGAACTGGTCACTGCTCAATGTGAAGTAGAAAGATCTGCCTGTCTGACTCAAGTCCAGAACTTTTTTTTTAAACAATACCGTGGTGTTTCTCATGAACTATTCTTCATGTATTTGTATAAGTGATAAAATAAAACCTGAGCATACTTAACTATAAGTTAAAATAATAGCAATGTAAGATGTGGCCATTTCCTCATGTAACAAAAGGTATCATTTTTAAATACTTTTGGCAAAGAGAAGAATTGTTCTAAATAAATGAAGCAGAGGTTCTTTGTTATCGTTGAGAGCTTTTCTATGTGTGTGTTGATTGACTTGATGTCACTGCTGTTCTGTTGCAGTACCGGGGACTGAACCTAGGGCCCCACACACATTACACAAGTAAGTGTACTTAAACTGAGCAACATTCCCAGCCTGAGCAAGTAATATGCTCATGCTGACACATGTGGCATTTAACAATCCTCTGCCATTTAAATAAATAATTCCTGCTGTTCTATTTTTTAATATTTATGATTCTATGTGACAACTTGAACCAAGTCCATAAACGAGGTAGAGTAGGAACAATTTGTTTTGAGAGCCTATGAGTTAAAGAGCTGCCTATTCAAATGGGACAGGATCAACAGAAATCAGTGTGACATTCACTCTCATGAGAATGCTATAGAATTTTAGACTAAACTACAAAATAAAAAATTGAATTACAATTGAACCTGACCTATAGAATTAATTTGTATTTCATGACAGAATCTATTTATAACAAAGATTATTGTGCAACAGTCCTTAAAGGGAAACATACTGTGAAGTCCATTCTCTTCAGCACTTCTGTAATATAGCACTCTCATTCTCTCGTGTCCGGGCTTTCTTAATGCCATCCAATCCTGTTTTTATCCTGTTTTTTTTTTTCCCTTGGTTCTTAAAGAAAGCAATATCATCTATCTTTATCATTCTTACTTCTTCCATGTAAATGTTAAATACTGAAAGTATTAAAGTTAAGATTCTCTAGCACAGGTTTGTTTCTTGTTTTTTCATCATAAACTTTGGCAAAAGAATGAGAAAATATCACTACAGGAGAGTGGATCTTGAGAACTATCAGAAGTCAGGAAATAAATATGAATGAAAACAGTATCCAGCACCCTTTATGTATACAATGAATTTAATGTCCTCAGTAGATCTGGGCTGCTTTGGTTTTGAGAAAGCTCTGTAAGAAGAATACTCAGAGTTATGTCACGGTTTTCTCTTCAGAGTCTGAAGAGAAGTTTCCTAGAAGACTTGATACAGCGGCCCTGAAACCAGAAAGAACATTGATGTGATTTGTTTCAGGTTTCTGAACCATACTACTCTTACCTCAAAACCATGGAAACAACAAGGATTTCGCAGAATTGTGCTGAGTCGATAGACAAATAATGTCTTTCAAATGCCTGTCATGCCAAAGGAATTTGACAGATGATAGATAATGTTATTAGTATGATTGGATAAGAGAAACTCCTTCAAGAGACAAAGAAGAGTACAAAGCATCACATTCGCCAGGTTTGGCTCTATTAAACACTAACTTGGCAAGAAGAAATCCCTTCCCAAATGCAGCATTTCGTTCATGCAGGTGCAAATGCATGATTTATGTATCTATAAATAAATTTAAATAAATCTAGCTTTACACATGGTAGACTGTGTAAAATGAGTTTGTTTTCTTTGGTAATTTTAGGTCATGTGTGTATACATAAAAACAGTGGAACTACAGAGACCCAGTATGACTAGGAGACAGGAAAATGCCAGGAAACTTAGTAATTTTTAGTGTTTGTGTGTGTGTGTGTGGTGTGTGTAAGTATGTGGTGGGTAGACATGTGTGCATGTGTGTGTGAGAGCCAGAGATCAACTTCACTTGTGTGTGTGTGTTGATATCTTGTTTATACTCTAACAGATGAAGCTTGCCTGAAGATCCAAGGTCAGAGCTAGACTAGCTAACCATAGAGGTCTGAAGGTGTATACAGACAGACAGGAAGTGATAAGGCCAGGCCGAGAGAGGAATGTAGGTAGGAGGAAACAGGAGCTTGCTCTCTTTTCAGTCTGAGGATTTCGTAGAGGTGAATGCTCTAATGGCTGACTGCTCTGCTTCTCTGATCATTCAGCTTTCACCCCTTAATATCTGACTTTAGGCTTTTATTATTAAGACCAATTAGACCTTGGTGAGAACATATATATATATATATGTATATATATATATATATATATATATACATATATATATATATGTGTGTGTGTGTGTGTGTGTGTGTAATATTTCTTGTTTTGCTTTTTATCTTGTTAGTTTGTTTTATATACAGAACCCATTTTTCCCTCCCTACTTTCCTCCTATTTCTTCCCCACAGCTCCTCTCTGCCACCCTTCAAGCCATTCCCATTCCCTGTCTCTTTTGGATAAGGGGAAGCCTCCCATGGGTATAAACAAAGCATGGCATCAAGTTGCTGTTAGACTAAGCACCCTCCCCTTGTTTTAAGGTTGGGCAAGGAGATCCCGTATAAGGAATAGGGTCCCAAGTGTCAGCCAAAACATTAGGGACAGCTCCTGCTTCTACTGTTAGGAGTCCCACAAGTAGACTAAGCTACACAAGACAACTGTCACCTGTATGCAGAGGGCCTAGAGTGGTCCCATATAGGCTCTCTGGTTGTCAGTTCTGTCTCTGTGAGTGCATATGAGCCAGGTTAATATAAGACTTTATTGATTCTGTGGGAATTCCACATCATTTACTTTATCCTGCTCACCTCCCAGCTCCTCCATATCACTCCTCACCCCTGTAGCATCCCATCCCCCCAAAATTAATTAAAAATAAAACAAACAGAAAGTCCACTTCACTCCTCCATCTTTTCCCTTCTCTCTAACACCTCTTCATTTGTCCTATTGGCACTGGGAACTGTGGTATATCATGCAGTGTACGCTTTTGTCCAATCAGCTTTACTAGAAAATATTCATTGCAACAATCCTTTGCTCTGATTCAAGACTTGTGGCCTCTGGCATAACGTTATAACTGGACCCTCACTGAAAGTCCTCTCAGATATCCTGCTGTTGCCCTGCTCATGGGGGATCCTATAGGTATTGTTTGTTCTGCAGGACCAGTCCCTTCACACACCCCAGCAGGTCATAGTTGGGGTAGATGTTAGGGTAGGCTAACCCAAGGCTCAAGTGAGTCTAGATGGTAGCTGAGATAATCAGACTGGGTCACTAGAAACACCCCACTCAGGTGAAGGGTGGAGCCAGCTCTCCTAGGCCCATACCATCAGGGCCAGCTCTCCAATGCCTATGGTGAGGGGTGGAGCTATCTCACCTGAATGCAGGGGAGGGAGGTTCTCCATGAAGGGAGGGAACAGCTCTCTTGCTTTAGTGTTTATCAAGGGGTAGGGCCAGCTATCCAAGGAGCTAATGAAGGACAGCGCCAGGTCAGCATGACCCTTATATTTCAAAACACATTGTTCCTATGTCCCCTTGTGGTAACATGGGTCATGGACATCAAGACAGAACACAGCTTCAATGGAACCATAGACAAAGACATGGCCCTTGGCAGCAGCTTGGGCCCAGATATCAGCATGGCTCTGGTAGCAGCACAGGTTCCCCATATTAGTATGGCCCCAGTGACAACATGCACTTGGACAGCAACATGGTCAAGATGGCTGATCAGACATCGGACAGCCTTTAGTAGTTACTGAAACCACGGATATCAACTTAGACTCTGGCTGCTGTATGGCCAGACAATAACAGATATCAACAGCTTCTGGTTTCTTTATCTCTGCCATGCCTCTGACTATCTCTGTCTGTTCTAGCCTACAGGAGCATAAGGATCTCTGCCTAACATAATAAATTGTTTCTAATGGGCATCATGGCATTTATATTCAGTGCTGTAACCTGATTTCCTGGAGTAACAAAATTTTGTTCAATTTCTCTTTAATATGCAAACTAATTTACTGACTTCTCAGTTTAATTCTTGAAAATACCTGCATTGTATATAACAGATCAATTTATAGCACCATCACTAAATATTTGAGAAGTTTACAGTTGCTATTAGTATGCACATATTTTTGTACTGATATGATTGTGGCATATGCTGAGATTCTTACCAATGAAGGGAATTAAATAGTATATAAAAATAAAACTGAGCTACACGTTTATTTCACTTGCTGACATAAAGGTAGCAATTATTCTTTATGGGGACTCTTCACTGTTCACACACATGCTTACAAATGCTAGAAATTATATCCCAAGTACACATTTACCATTTTTACTTTACAAAGGCCAAATTTAGAGGGAAAAATTTGAAAGAACTAAAACATATTTGATCTTTCTAGGTTTCTTCATCTTTCCTAATTGTTCTAGTTATTTTGTCTTTATTTTGAGAATATACTTATTTTACAACTTCTGAGAATATTCAGTAGAGTTGTTCAAATGTTCTTCTATGTTTCAAGCAAGGGGTTCTTCACACGTGTGTAGACTGTGCAGCTTCCTGGGGCTCTGTGTTCAGAAGATTCTGAGTTTTAATGTTCTTAAAACCTTTAATAGGAGCCTCAGGTTATGTTTCACAAGGTTCTGCATACTGTGAGGCCATTTGTGTTTCCAAGTTGACTCTTGACCTTTTTCCCCCCTGTCATTGTTTAAAGCGTTATCTGATTTGGCAATTGCCTCTTTTCTGCATGTCTATCCAAACAGTTAGACATAGGCAATTAAAAAACACTTATTTATGTATACAGGTCTGACTTTTTACTGAAAATTCAGAGGCAGGAATTCTTTCATCCCTGTGGGGACTTGAGCTTGCACTTGGAACAATTTCTCCTTACACCAAATTTCTACTTTAGTGTGATGCTGAAAACTCACCTTTCAAGTTCAGGTTACTCTAAAGTACAAGTCTTTCTTTACCTTCCCCAAATATAGGAGACTGCAGTTATATAATGCTTTTCAGAAAATTCATTTTCTATGATAAGACTATTATTTTTATCATCAAAGGCCCAAACAAAGACTGTTTTGTAGAGATTAAGCAATATAAATTGCTGAAATTAATTAGAGGGAGAATGCCCTTGAAAAACTAAGGGAAAGCTACTTCATAATGAAATTTGTTCTGATAAAGAGAATTCTAAGATAGAATACTAATTCTAAGTTAATTACTTGAGACGTTATCATGGATATGAGGGAATGTTGGTTCCCATGTGTACCCAAATGCACATGTGGATAAATATTTCTGCATATTTTCAGTGACAGAGTAGATGCTGTTAAGTGGATTAGAGATGTGTAGGAAGACTGAAGATGAAAAAGAAAATAGTTTAAACCAAGTTCTAGTGTCAGTCCTGTTGGTTCAGGTCTATAATCCCAGCCCTTCAGGAAGCAGAGGCAGGTGGAGTGCATGCCCAAAGCCTTCTTGGACTACCAAGTTAGTTAAGTCCATCTGAGAAAGCTAGGGAGACTTTGTCTAAAAATGAAATAGAACAAAACAAACAAACAAACAAACAAACAAAAAACATAAAAAAATAAAAAACCCAGATGGCTGAGGGTAGAGCTCAGGGACATAGTACATACCTTGTGTGCCCAAGGCCTTAGATTTGCTTCCCAGTACAACAACAACTACCAAAAATTCAAATCTCATTTTGATAATTGTTTCACTTTTATAAATTATGTTATAAAAGCATTAATATTTTAAATTTGAAGATATTTCATCTATGCACATGTTCTAGTGCTCAGAAATTCCTTACTCAAAGGGAACTGAAACAGTTGCTAATGGCCAGTCTGAACAAGGTGTCTTCAGGGCCTCAGTGTCTAACTAAAGAATGATGATGGCAGAAGAGAAGACTGAGCAAGTAATGGCAGAAACGTGGCAAGCCTGATAACCTTGTAGATTGAAGTTTCTGTTCTGCCTGGTCTTTCAGCCATTCAGTTCCAAATAAACTTACAGAGGTTTATATTAATTATACTCTGTTTGGTTTGTTGCTCAGGTTTATTACTAACAAACCATTTCAACTTAAATTAACTCATAATTCTCATCTATGTTTAGCCATGTGGCTTGGTACCTTTTCTCTTTCTCATCTTGATTACTCTATGTCTGGCTTGTGACTGCATCTCTGTCTTTCCTCTTCTCAGCATTCTCCTAGTCTGCTAGCCCCACTTCTACTTCCTGCCTGGCTATTGGCAAATCAGTGTTTTATTAAACCAACCAGTAACAAATCTTTACTGTGTACAAGAGCATTATCCCACATCAGGACCTGGCTGTAATCTCCAAGACACACAGTGGAAGAACAAAACAACTACCAAAAGTTGTTCTCTGATCTCCATATATGTGTTATGGCATATGAACAGTCAAATATGTGCAAGAAATAAGTAATTGTAACTTTTAAATGAAAAAAAGAATGAAATAAAACTGGGTTTTGTGGTGCAGGTCTTTAATACCAGCGCCTAGGAGTCAGAGGCTGGGAAATCTGAGGCATGCCTGCTTTAACAGGGAAGTTCCAGAACCGCCAGGGCTATTCAGTGAAACACTGGCTCAGTAAATCAAAATGAAAGAAAGGAAGAAAGGGAAAGAAAAGAAAGGAAAAAAAGTGCACAAAGATTGCAATTGTGTAATTGTACCAAGGTAACTTTATTCATAACAGTAATCTTACAGGTTGGATACACTGTTAAGAATGACAGCAGGCAACATAAGTAAAAGATTATTCAAGGGCTCTAATTATTGATTGGGGTTTCCTTTTATGGAGTTCAAGAGAAGGAACAGATTGGTTACCAAAGGGCATAATATAGGTAGTACTCAGTTTTGATTGACAGGCTTGCTTATTCCCATGATGCATCTGACTTTAATTCTATGTATGCACAATTGTGAATAGGCATAAGTTGGCAAATAGGGAGTTTTCCTAAAAGTTCACTCAAAGACATAGTTTGCCTTATTGCATATACATTAAAAAGCAGTCTAGGCACTGTCTTCCATACTTGACATAACAAAGACATTAACTGTCAAAGAAAGGGTAGGTTTTTAGCTATGTAAGCACATGCAAAGGTTCCACTTACATCTTGTTCACAGTCTCTGTTTCCTCAGGAGACTAGCTTTAGGACTTCCCTCCAAATACAAAAATCTAGACATGCTCAAGACCTTCCTATAAAATGTCATAGTATTTGCATAGAATCTATGCCTGGCCTTGCATATGTTGTCAGTCACATCTAGATTGCTTATAACACCTAACATGGTGTCAATAGCTGCTATACTGTATTGTTTAGGTAATAATAATAAAGTACAATTTTCCTGAAAAAAAAAAGAAAGAAAAAAGAAAGAGTAGGTTTTGTTTTTACTATTTTGGGGGGGGGGCAGGAGTGTTTCTCTGTGTAAACCTGGCTGTCCTGGAACTCGGTTTTTAAACCAGGCTGGTCTCAAACTTGGAGATCTGCCTAACTCTACCTACCAAGTACCACCCAGCTGAAAGAGGAGTTTTTGATAGGAAAAACTTGTTCCATTGTTGGGAGTGGGGTTCTAGGTTACCACAGGTTGCTGGGTAGACACATTGCTAGAAAACGGGGATGTGTGTTTTTTAAGCCAAGGAGAGTCTTGAGTTGCTGAAATATTCCTTGTTCATGCCTGCCTCAGAAGTATTCAAACGTTGTTTCAGCACCTCAATCACTGTGACAGAGATACTTAAAGTCATAGCAAAATAATAAGCTAGTATACATATCATAGCATTTAAAAGACAAGGCAGATTTCCCAATTTTATCACCCAGTACAAATTTCTAAAGTTAAAGTCATTAATTTAAAAGATACATGTAAAATGAAAACACTGGAGTGGCTTGAATTTTCTAGTTTTACTATACTTTGATGTCTTAATATTCTATACTATGATGAAACACTATGACCAAAAGCAAGTTGGAGAGATGTTGTGGAATATTATTTTAACTGGGCAAAGGTGCATTTCATTTGTTTATGCTTCAGAATACTACTTTAACTGTGTAAAGGGGTGTTACTTTTGTCTATGCTGCATTTGTTTAATTATGTAATGATGTGTTGCACTTGTTTCATCTTGCCTGCCTAAGGCACCTGATCCGTCTAATAAAGAGCTGAATGGCCAATATTAGGCAGGAGAAAGGATAGGTAAGGCTGGTGTGGAGAGAGAATAAGTAGGAGGAAAAATCTAGGCTCAAGAGGAAAGAAAAGAGAGGAGAGAATGGGGAAGATGCCTGAGGCAAGAAGCCAGGCCCAAAAGAAAAGTCTGGTACAGAAGGACTTGTTTATTTGGCTTATACTTCCAGATCACTGTTCATCATAAAAGAAGCCAGAAGAGGAATTCAACTGGGCATGAACTGGGAGGTAGGAGCTGATGAAGAGGCCATGGAGGAGAACTGCTTACTAGTTCTCTCATCATGGTTTGCTCAATTCTTATAGAATCCAGGACCACCAGCCCAGGGATGGCCCCACCCACAGTGGGCTGGGCCATCAAACACTAATCAAGAAAATGCCCTATAGACTTGCCCACTGCCAGGTCTTATGGAGGCATTCTTAACTGGGTTTTCCTTCTCTTAAATGACTTTAGCTTTTGTCAAGTTTACATAGAACTATCCAAGCACAAGTGACCGCCTGTCAGCTTGACAAACAAATCACTGTAAAGCCACAACCTTTACTTTGTTCATTTCCAAGATGACGCATTACTTTCAATACCACAATATAAAACATTTTACAAACTTAAGTATCACAGTCCTTAAAAATTCAAACACTTTACAATTCAGTCTTTTGAAAAATTCAAAGTCTCTTTTTAAACATAAAACTTCTTTTAAAATTTAGTCTCTCAACTGTAGGCTCCTGTAAAATCAAAAATGAGTCAAATACATCCTTACTTCAAGAGAGCAGAATCAGGGTACACTCACATTCTGAACAAAGCAAAACCATGCCAGCAGTATAAGTAACTCACTGTCCACTTATCTGTGATTCACTCACAACCTTCTGGGCTCCTTCAAGGGGCTCGGAGCATGCCTCTAGGTCTGCCCTCTGCAGCACACACAGCTTGTCTTCTAGGCTTTGGCAGTTGCCACCCCACTGATGCTGCTGTTCTTGGTGGCCACCCAATGCCACTGGCATCTCCAAAACGCTGGGATCCCTTGCTGAAACTGGGCTGCATTTTCACTGATAGCTGCTCCTCCTGGGTTCTCCTCAGGGACACACAGGGCCAAGCCTCAGCTGCTCTCCATGACCACTTCATGCCTTCAAAACCAGTACCACCTGGTTGACTCTTAACACTACCAAGTTCAGCTGCCAGCACCAGGAACAACCTCAGCTGATTATGGAATAGTGTTTCAGTGTACTCACCCTGAGGAAATATTTCCCTGGGTTCACCTCAATGATTGTGGCTTCTTTTTCCTTTTTTCTTTTGTTTGTTTGTTTTTCAAGACAGGGTTTCTCTGTGTAAGAGTTCTGGCTGTCCTGGAACTTGCTTTGAGGACCAAACTGGTCTCAAACTCATAGGTATGCATCTGTTTCTGCTTCCAGAATGCTGAAGGTTAAAGGAATACACCACCACTGCCCAGCTTTTTCCTTTTCTTTCTTTCTTCCTTCCTTCCTTCCTTCATTTCTTTCTTTCTTTCTCTTAATTTCATGAACATTGAAGTTCTGCCTACATAAGTATCTGTGTGAGGATGTCAGAAACCTCAGAACTGGAGTTACAGACTATGAGTTGCCATGGGTGATAGAAAGTAAGCCCAGGCTTCTGGAAAAGCAACCAGTGGTCTTAACCGCTGAACCATCTCTCAAGCCCCTGTGGTTACTTCATAATCACTGCTAATTTCTCAGTTCCAGCTAACCAGCACAAGTGTCCAGTAAGAGAAATATTTCACATCACTTCTGTGGTGGCAGCCTCTTAATAATCATGGCTGACTCTTCACCCCCAGCTGATCAGAATGACAGACAGAATCTTCTCTCAAAAAGGCAGATAGCCCTGATGGAGTCTTTAAACTTTCCTTTGAAACTTCACAAGCCACGCCTCCATTTTTTTCACTGCTCTCAACAGTTTTTTTTTTTAAAGTAAATTTATTTATTTTACACCCTGGCTGAAGTTTCCCTTCCCTCCTCCCTTCTCTCCTCCCAGTCCCTCTCTCTCCCATTCCTCTTTTGTTCCTGCCTCCCCATCCACTCCTCCCCTTTCTGTTTAGGAAAGGGCAGGTCTCCCATGAGTATCAACAAAGCATGGCATATCAAGGTGCAGTAAGGCTAAGCACCTCCATGTATTAAGGCTGGGCAAGGCAACCCAGTGTGAGGAGATGGGTCTCAAAAGCCAAAAAGGAGTCAGGAACAGTCCCTGCTCTCAGTGTTAGGAGTCCCACAAGAGGACCAAGTTACATAACTCTCACATATATGCAGAATGCCTAGGTCAGTCCCATGCAGGTTCAGTCTCTGTGAGCCCCTGTGAGGCCAGGTTAGTCGATTCTGTGAGTTTTCTTGTGGTGTCTTTGACCCCTCTGGCTCCTACAGTACTTTCTCTCCCTCTTGTGTAGGATTCTCTGAACCCTGCCTCATATTTGGCTGGGGATCTGCGTCTGTTTCCATCAATTTCTGGATGAAGCCTCTTTGATTACTGGGCTAGACACCAATCTGGTCTACATATCCTCTGTAGCATATACTATTGGTGAAGATATTTTTCCATTCTGTATGCTGTCATTTTGTCCTATTAATGTTGCTTTTGCCTTTTAGAAACTTCAATTTAATGAGGTCCCAGTTATTAATTGTCAAGTTTAGTACCTATATTATCGGTGTTCTGTTCAGAGAATTGTCTCCTGTTCCAACATGTTCCCAGATTATTTCCCACTTTCTGTTCTATCAGGTTTAGTGTATCTGGATTTATGTTGAGGTCTTTTATCCACTAGTACCTTCAGGTTTGTGCTGGGAGATAGATATTGATCTATTTGCATTCTTCTACATAACCACATCCAGTTAGACCATTACCATTTTTTGAAGATACTTTCTATTTTTCTATTTTATAATGTTGACTTCTTTGCCAAAAATCAGGTGTCCATAGTTGTATGGATTTATGTATGGGTCTTTGATTCAATTCCATTGATCCACCTGTCTGCTTTTATGCCAATACTGTAAGGTTTTTTTTTGTTTGTTTGTTTGTTTTGTTTTTTTTCACTATAGCTCTGTAGTAGAACTTGAAATCAGGGATGGTGTTACCTCTCTATACTCTTTTATTACAGAAGATTGTTTTAGGTATTCTGGGTTTTTTGTTTGTTTGCTTTTGTATGTGAAGTTGAGCATTGTTCTTTCAAGGTCTGTAAAGAATTGTGTTGGGTTTTAAATGAGGATTGCACTGAATCTGTAGATTTCTTTTGGAAAGACAAAGTTGTCCACTCTCTCCATACCTATTCAATAGCTCTATCTGGAGCAATAAGACAACTAAGAGAAGTTAAAGGATACAAATTGCAAAGGAAAAAGTCAAAGTGTCATTATTTATAAATTATGTGATAGTATACATAAGTGACCAAAAAATTATACCATGGAACCCTTACATCTGATAAATACCTTTAATCAATTGCCTGAATACAAGAATAATTGATAAAAATCAGTAGCCATCCATTTTATAGATGATAAATGGGAAGATAAAGAAAACAGATAATCAACACCCTTTACGGTAGTCTCAAATAATATAAAATATATAGATGTAATTCTAACAAAGCAAGTTAAAGACCTGCATGACAATAACTTTAAGTCTTTGAAGAAAGAAGTTGAAAAAGATATTAAAAGATGGAACAATCCCTCATGCTCATGGATAGGTAGGAACATTCTTATTTTCTAAGCACCCATAGAATACCTCAAGAATCTCTCAACACTAACAGTTTTTCTGGCTCAAAGTTCCAAAGTCTCTCCACAATTCTTCCCAACACATGGTCAGGTTTATCACAAAACCCCATTATACTAGTATCAATTTGTCTTAGTTAGAATTTCTATTGCTATGATGGAATACCATAACCAAAAGCAAGTTGGTTTATGCTTCCAGATCATCAAAGGAAGTCAGGACAGGAACTCAACAGGGCAAGAACTGTTGCAGAAGCCAGGAAGAAGTGCTGCTTTCTGGCTTGCTCCTCGTGGTTTGCTCAGCCTGCTTTCTTATTGAATTCAGGACCACCAGCCCAGGGATGGCATTGCCCACAATGGTCTTGGCCCTCCCCCATTGATCACTAATTAGGAATGCCCCATAGGCTGGCCTATAGCCCTATTGTTGGAAGAAATTTCCAACCTGTTCCCAAATAATCTGGCAGCCAATTCCCAAATAATTGACTTGGGATAAATGCTTGGTTGATAGCTCAGGCTTATTATTAACTAGCTGTTAAAACTTAACCCATTTATATTAATCTATGTGATGCTCCAAGACTCATGACTTTTACTTCTATCCCATTTTGTATGTTCAACTTGTTCTTCATCTGGCTGGCAACTCCTCTTCCTATGCCCTCCTTCTTTCCAGAGTCCTCAGTGTCTGCCTGTCCCACCTATACTTTCTACTGGCCTGTCATCTTTTTATTAACCAGTAATAGTAATACATCTTCATAGTGTACAGAGGGATTATTTCACAGCACCCTATCTTATGGAGACATTTTTAACTGAGATTTCCTCCTCTTCTATGACTTTAATTTGAGTCAAGTTGATGTAAAATTATCTAGCATGAAGATCAGTGAACACTTAAGTTCCTTTATAGACTTTTGTGAAATAGAGACATACACATATATAATATATATATACACAAATTTCACAACCAAATATTAATGTATCCAATATTTACATATGTATATGTCACAATTAAGTACATTTACTTATACACTATGCAATTTCCCCCTAAAAGTAGAAAAGGGAAACTCAAAGCTATTCTTAAATTTAAATTCTTTCATAAATGAAAATACTAAAAATTTTTATTGATTATTTTCAAGCTGTGGTAGATTCATGTTTCTCTTAGTCTCCTATCTTCAACAATCACATCATTTTGTCATATTGACTAGATTTGGACATATGAAACAGCTTTCTCTGTTTTTTAGATATTGTATTGAGCAGTGTGGAAATAATCCATAGGTTAAGCTGTCTGTTTTCTTTTTAAATAATGAGTCTTTTTTTGCTTGTTGTTTGAGTTGGGGTTTTCTGTAGTGTAGCTCTGGCTATTTTGGAATTCACCATGCAGATCACACTAACTAGGAATTCACAGAGACTGACCTACCTCTCCCTTCCAAGTGCTTTAAAAGGTCAGCCCTTTAAAATTGACTTGTGCTTTTAATATTTCAACTTCTGGGTTTGGAGAGATGGCTTAGAGTAACCTCTAATAGCTCTTGATGCTATTCTGGAGGACCTGGGTTCATATCTCAGCACCCCCTATCAGGCAGTTCATAAGAATCGGTTACTCCAGATCAAAAGAATCCAATGTCTCCAGCTTCCAAGAGCATTTTCACTTATAAGCACATATGAGGGGATGGGATGGGATGGGTGTTAGGATGAGGGTTGGGAGGGGGACAGGGGAGGAGGGGAGGGTGAGGAAACTGGGATTGACATATAAAACAAGCTTGTTGCAAATTTAAATTAAAAAATTACTATTGAAAAGATCTTTCAGCAAATGTACCTAAGAAGCAATCTGATTTTGGTCACAACATCTGACAAAATAGAATTCAAGCCAAAACTAATCAGAAGAAATAGGGACAGTCACTATTACAGTTTTGTAAAACTCCAAGACTAGAAAAATTTGACTAGCAATTGCGAATCAGAAAGGTATGTTTATCAGAACCTTCAGAGAGAGCAACTTTAAACTGTCTCTTAAAATATTACTTAATTTCTCTAAAACAGCATTATTCTTTATCCACTGCCCTGGTTATTTAGCTTTTTTCTTAGAACTTGATACTAAAGCTAAAGTATCATCATATGTGTGTGTGTGTGTGTGTGTGTGTGTGTGTGTGTGTGTGTATTGAGAGAGGGAGAGAGAAAGACATGTATTTTCAAAGTACATTTAAATGTATACTTACATATACAGAGAGTTAAGCTCTTGCCTTTAATTTTTGAGAAACAGAACTGGATGTCTTTCTATGAACTAAGGCAATGAGACCTAAAGTCAGTTCTTGGTTCTACATGGACTGTCTGAGATATTGTGACTATAATATCTACAGAACTTGTGGGAATTACTAAATGCAAGCTCGCAGACCCTTCATTACTCTTTAGTGTATTGATGTGTTTATCTTACTAAAAAGTATATAATTCTTGTGTAATATTGTAAGGAGTACGGTTTTTTCTCTCGCCACTGCGCCACCAGCCCCAAATAACACACAGAGACTCTGTATTTGATATAATGCTGTTGGCCAGTTACTTGTTTCTTATAGGCTAGCTCTGTCTTAATTATTAACCCATTTCTATGTATTTCCACGTGGTCTTACCAGCAAGAGGCAGCTGGCGGTTCTATTCTCTCCCAGATTCTCCATCTTGGCTCCTCCTTACTACTTCCTATTTCCTCCTTGTCTCCTAGTCCCTCCTATCTTCCCTTCCTATTGACCAACAGTGCTTTATTCATTAACCAGTATGAGAAACATATACAGAATGCCATCTCCCATGATAACATAAATGTTATTTCTGTCTTTCATAGCAGTTGTAGGGATAAAAGTAATGTTATTACTTATAAATTCATTAAACAAGCATCATTGCTTTTATAAATATATATGAAAAGTGGGGAAGATTTCTTCAATGTTAAATATTTCATGACTTCTTTAAATTTTACATGTCTAATGAGTTTGGCTTTATACATGACTTATCCTGACCTAAATATTCAAAATAATCTTCAGTCAAGGGGAATATAGTAATAGGAGACATTATTATATATTTTTAAATATTTTTATTATTTTATTACTTTTGATTTTTCATGACAGGGTTTCACTATGTAGTTTTGGCTATCTTGGAACCAGGCTGGATTTGAACTCAGAAAGTCTTTCCTGTTTCAAAATGCATTTCTGTAGTGTGTGGTACATTTTTTTACTTCTTTTACTGCATTTAAATATCAAAATAGAAATATTTGAGTCTATACACATACTTCAATATCTTATTGATTTATATCAGCAGTATAACTTCACAAACTAAAAAAAAAAAAAAAAAAAAAAAAAAAAAAAAAAAAAACCAGAAGATACATGACTTGTAGTTAAGTGTCTTCAGATTTAAGTAAGAACCCAGCTATGGCAAGCTTGTGGTTTTTCTGCCACTTGCCCAAAACTTTTGTGAGCAAAGACAGAAAACAAATGACTTGTTTCTAGTAAAATGAAACTGCATAAAATCTCCAGCAGTTCAAACCTTGGCATTCTGGACTTTTTCACAAATTACAACTGCAAGTTTAACAGCCAAACCTTTGGGACTTCAATGCACCAGGTAAGGGATATTGTTCCATAGAATAATTACTCTCCAGGGAAAAGGCGTTTTGGTGACTTTCATGTTAGAAGCCAGCACAAGTCAGTGGGTCATTTATCATTAGTGAGTGTCACTGAAGAGGTAAAATATAAAGAAAGGGCTCAATGACAGTAACTTTCAGAGGGAAAAATTGTACAAATGTTTATGATAATCTCACAATGATGTTTCATATTTAAATTATATACAATTACCAAATTTAAAGGGAATCTGATGAAACAAATTTTGAAAGTTACTTTATGTTTCTATAGTTAATTCTTTAGGGTCAGCATCAGACAACCACAGGGTAAATTAAAAAGGAGTCATGTTCTTAACAGGCAGAAGTGAAAATTTATTATTTCTCTTGTATAGAAGTTCTGGTTTTGTATTTATAAACTTCAGCATAAAAGAAGGAACATGTGGTAAAAGACAACCATGTCCTCACAAATTGAAACGGTGCCAAAAAGATGCTGATAGGAGGGGGCCGAGGGTGTTGCTTTTCTGGTTGCCATTGATTTTTGAGATGGTAATTCTTTTGGCTTTATTTTTTTTTCTCCTTGTTTTACTTCTGAGGTTGTAATTTAGTTATAACACTCCTCTCTTCCTTTTATTCCTTCCAAACTCTCTCATATATCCTTCTTCCATTTCCTTCAATTTCGTGGCCTTTGTCATTCATTTTTATTGCATGCATACATGTTTTTATATGTCCATATATATTCCTAAATATAAACTGGAGCACCCACATAATTTTACTTGTATGTATGTATGTTTTCAGGGCTGGATGTTGGCACTGGACTGCCAATGGGCGTGCTCTTCCCTGGGGTGTTGCTTTTGAGTTGTGTGGTATCCCAGGTTGAAGTTGCCCATTGCAGTCATGAAAGGAGTCTATCAGCAAACATTCAAGAAGTGAATGGAGAAACAGAATAAATTATCTTATGAAGAACATAGCAGAATTCACAGTCTGTGGATCTAGCAGTGATTTTCCAGGAGTCAAATGTCTCCTAAGTGACAATGGTGATTCCTAGTATTCAGCTTCAGAAAACAAAAGCCACCTTGGGAAATTTGCACTGGCATTTTGGGAGGGTATCAAGGAGCTGATGGAATCAAAGGAGAAATAGAAGAAACCACTTGAGTCCTCAACCAGGTATTTCAATCTTTGTTACTAAGATGGTGATGGTCATTCCTGTGTTTGCTGGATTTGAGTCTCACTAGAACAAGGGCAGTTGTATCACCTTGGTGGAGAGTGAAGGGTGTCTCTCAGACACTAGTGCCCTCTACAGCAGTTCACATTCTCCTGCTGATGTTGCTTCTGTAATAAATATTTACAATCAGTCACTGTGGAATTGCTTTACTTCCCTGTTGTTACCAACCACTCTTCCTCTGCTCCGTGTTAGCTACAGCCATGGAGATCTCATTGACTGCAGGATGAATATGGTCAGGAAATTTAATTTGACCATGCTGAGATGGAAATATTGAATAGAGAGTAAAATTTAATAAGCTAATATAAGTCTGTATATCATTGTACCATGTTGTGGAATATTAGTTTAAGATGTGCGATATTTGTTTATGTTGTGCAATGTTTGTTTAATGGTGCAAAGGTGAGTGCAATGGCAAATGATAAATCAGAAAATCATGACTTAAGATGGAGAATTATGGAAAAGATGCAACCTGTCAACATGGGAGACACTACTTTTGAGTTGCATTTCCAATGATGGATATAATATGAGTAAAAGGATGAGAGAAAGAAAGGAATAGAGATGAACTCAAGACAAGAATTTGAAACAGATACAGAATGATCTGTGCAAGAGTGGGTGGACAATGGGCTCCTCTGGGTTTACAGTAAATTCTGGGCTACTTTCGAGAGCATTTTTAACATGAGAACAACCCAGACATCCCCAAAGAAGTGTTTGGACAGTCAGTGGCTGTGAAACTGACAGGCCCCTGATCTGAAGCCAGAATAGAGGATGATGGAGTGGAGGCAAGGGAGTGAGCATGAAGGCTCTTCTAGTAATTTACATCTAAGGTGATGAAAGCCGGAGGTACTGAGAAAGCTGAGAGAATGAGTAGGGGCAAAGAAGAAGCCTTGGAGACAGGTCCTAATTGGAAGATGAAAGAGCAAAGAAAGTAAAAGATGACTAAAACTTTTCTAGTCTCATCCATGTGACTAGAAGAATAATAGCATCTATGAGAGATATAGTGCAGTTAAGACTGGATAAATTTGATGTAATAGACAGCTCAGCAGCAACACGCAGCAAACAGTTATGAATATGTCTCAAGAGAACCCTTGAAAGTCCAAGCCATTATATGTGTGTACATATATGATAACCATTGAAGAATTTCAAATGTGTGTGCAGTGTGTGTGTGTGTGTGTGTGTGTGTGTGTGTGTGTGTGTGTGTAATAAACTGAAAAAACAGGTGACCTAAATTAATTTTAATTTTGGCATAAGGAAAATAAAATTCTGTATTATACTGTATTTAGACATTTCATTTATTAAAATACAACACCTAAGTAACTCTTGGTTCATGTTATTTTTTTTTTTTTGCAAATTATGTTTTATACTTGTAAAAAATTACCAGTTAGAGGGCCAGTCACTAGGTGAAAAAATCTTTCATATGTTTGTATATAAAACTATCTCTTATGGTTATAAAGATACATATATAGTATGCAAACTACATACAACAGGTTCTGAACATGGTCACATTTGCTCTTGGCACTTAGTACTAGAAACCGCATTTAGCCAGCTACAGGTACTTCTGACTGAGGATTGCAGAGGTCTTAGCCTACTGTTTTCTAAACAACGTTGAGCAATACAGCTCAATGTTATCTCATGTGTTTATCATCCTATGGAGAGTGAAGTGGTAGGACGAAGTATACAGACACTAGAGTTATGTAAAAGGGATGGGGCTGAGGAGACTGTGCTTTCTTCCCCTACACAGTCAGGCTTTAGCCACTATAGAATGCATTGATTCTTCTGCTGCAATGGAGAAGTTATTGGATATAAAATAGTGACAGATGGATCAGAGAAGAAAGTTAAGAAAAATAATTATAGGGAAGGAAAAAAATCAAAGACATCCTCATGGTGTACTTTATTTGATTTTGTTGTCCTTGTTTGTTTGTGTTTTTTGCTTTTGTTTGTTTGTTTGTTTGCTTGTTTGTTTTTCTCCACTGGAGACTGACTGTAGGGTCCCCTATGACACCTACTAGGCAAACACCTTACCACAGATTTATGTAACCAGTTGAAGGAGTGCTCTAAAGTTGTTCCCTATACCTTGATGTGCCACTCTAATTTCTCATGCCACAATCTTTAATTATTGACTTCTGTTCTGTCTACTTTATCTTGCTTTATATGAACTTTAGATCAGGAATTAAAAGCACTTCCTTTAGTTTACATCCTAGCTTCTTAAACTGTGCACAATGACCCCACATTCTGTACAAGGATGTATAATTTAAGTCATATCAATGACCAAAATTAAGCCAAATTCAGTAGTGAATTCAGTAGTGAATCAGAGATCTGTCTGGCAGTCAATGCTGTGTTATATCACATGACATCTGTGCATCTTTGTATCTGAACACACAATTACAGTTTGCACTGTTCACACTGTCCCACCATGCAGCAGCATTAGTGATCACTGCCCAGAATATCTCAAATCATAATACAGACTATCATATGTTATGTATGGTAGTGATTTTATTGTACATTGAGTTTTCTGCTCTTAGAGAACCATGATGGTTTAATTATGGGAACCAAACAATCTTATTATGTCCCTGCTCTCTTATTCCTTAGCATGTAAATATCAAATCAGATTGTATTGTGTTAGACTCTAGATCTCAAAATTTGTTGATTGAGTCACTTACTTGAATTTTCCTTTTTTTTAAAAAAAATCATTAAAGAAATTTGGGGATGAAAGTAGAGCAGAACTCCCAAGAATTTCTTTTTCTTTCTTTCTTTCTTTTTTTAATTTTCGAGATAGTGTTTCTCTGTGTCTTTGGAGGTTTGGAGCCTGTCCTGGCACTAGAACTTGTAGACCAGGCTGGTGTCAAATGCACAGAGATCCTCCCATGGCACCATCACCTGACAACTTCTAAAATTTTCTTAAATAGTCATAAACATACTTCTGGCACTTTATATGACATATTTGTGTGAAATGGCATTCTCAGCACTGGTGATTATAAATTGAAACGATCAATGAACTCTGGAATGCATGCAAACACTCGCGTCCTGAATTACCTAATCTCCAGCCACAATTTAACTCACTAATAACAATAACAGAGCACATCTACCTCATTAATATGCACATCTACATTAGTCTCTAGTACATGGTAAGATTATATGCATATAAAAGAGTTGTGTTGAACATTTCTTTATGGTAATTACTAGTAAATGTGTGTTTTGTATACCTATGTTTTATATCTACATATACTAGGTCCCATAAAATTATCATGGGCAACAATGAGTAGTAAACATTTAAGAAATATTGGCTAAGCCAGGTGTTGGTAGTGCACTCCTTTAATACCAGCACTCAGGAGGCAGAGGCAGTGGGTCTCTGTGTGTTTGAGACCAGCCTGGTCTACAAAGTGAGTTCCAGGACAACCTCCAAAGCAATACAGACAAATCCTATCTCGAAAAACCAAAAAGAAAACAGAAAAAAAAGAAAAAAGAAAAAAGAAAGAAACAAGAAAAAAAAAAAAAAAAAAAGAAAAGAAAAGGAAAAAGAAATATTGGCCAAGAGGAAAAGGCAGTCTTTTTTATTATTATCACGATCTAGTTGGACACAGAGATATAGAACAATAAAAAGTAAATGGGTGGAAATGGTGAGATGAATCACTTGGTAAAAGCATTTGCCACACAAGCCTGATGAACTGAGCTCAATCTCTGGAACCCACACAAAGAGTGAAGGGAGAAGTGACTCCCACAGCCATCCTCTGATCCTCACATGCATGTTGTATTTTGTGGTATACGAGCCTCAGCATATTTACACACACACACACACACACACACACACACACACACACACACACGCACAGATACAGGCTGTACACAGAAATGATAATAATAAAATAAATTTAAACACACACACACACAAAAAAAAAAAAAACCTGAGAAGTGTTAGTTTTCTGCCTCTCACACTGCATATGACCCTCTGGAGGTCAAAGGTCTCTATATAAACGACATAAAAAATAATGTCACTAAAAGCTTTAATTGTACTTTTACATTTTTCTGTTATTGCATACACTGTAAAAAAATTTAGCACTTAAAGCTGAAAGATCTTATTACCACTGTTATGTTCAGGTTTTAATTCATATTTAGAAGTCTAAACTAGAATTAGTCATTAATGCTTCCTCTTTTCTTCTTTTCTTGAGTTTTAATTTTAGTATCATATTTTCTTGATAGTTTTGTGTGGGAGATAGTGATGAACCACAATGGAAAAGAACTTAAGTTGTGCATCTCAACTCTGCCTCAGTAACAGGGGAATCCACTTTTTTAAAGATCTTTTACGCTTGTACCTTTCCTGAAATCCCACTGCCTCATTATAAACTGAGCATAATGATATTTATATTACTGAGCTCATGTGAACATTACATTGGGCAATAGCCTTAGAGCACATGATACTTATTATTATTAGATACAATCTTTAAAATTCTATGGCATTTTCATTTGACACTCACAAATGATTTTGGATATGGGATGTCCTCAGTGGTAGATGATGTAATATTAGCAAATCAAACCACATTACAAACTAAATATTATTCTTGAGTCAAGAAATTCCTGATTCTGTAAGGTTAAACATTCATTGAATATTGAAAGAGACAGTTATAGTTTTTTATTTAGTAGGTAATGTCTCACACAGCCACGCTGGCCTCTAACTCATTATGTAGCCAAGGATGACCTTCAATGCTGCTGCCCTCATGTCTATACCAAGACTGTAGGTGGGTACACCCACAGCCTTACACATGCTAAACAAACTATCTGTGAGTTGAGCTACCTCCATAACTGCAAGTAGTATTTTGAAAGTAAACAAAAACTGAACAAAAATTGGCATCTAGAATTTCATACAAGTGGGCAGACACTGTGAAGGTCTCGAAGATGATTTACTAGAACAATCATTACCCAGTTTGCTGTTCTCCCTTCAGAAGGCACTTTCTCTGTCCTAACTGCCCTCTCCTGTATATGCAAGTAGCACTGAAATCACATTATTAAAGTGGCATCAGAACAGACCTAGGGATGTTCCCAGGTGCCAGCTCCGATGGGTACAACAAGACAAAACGAAGACAAACAAACAAACAAAAAAATAAAAGCAGGTAATTTACACTGAAAAGAAACTCATGAATATGTTAATAAATGTAGCTTTATTTCCTGTTGATCTTTAAAATAATAAGGATTAAAATAGGATGGGTATGCCTGCACACATCTGCGATTAAAGGCAGAAGGTATGCTGTTAGTCTAAATTATGAATGGACATTGTATCTACTTCAAAAAAATCCCTTTAGATTATAGCATAAAAATAATTTAATACCAGAAATGTTTTATATTTAGGGCTGTCAATTCAATGTAATAATGGGATTAAAAATTGCATTAGAATTTCAAATACAGTATTTTAGTAATTGAACAATACTTACATATTTCTTTTTAATAAATTTCACCTGTTTTGCAAAAATATGACCTTTCTGTAATAATTTTATGTTTAATTAATAAGACACATGATTTCATGTTTATTCATTTGAGTTAGCATTATTTTCTCTAGTCTAATACAGAAGAGAACAAAGATACAGCTTTGTATTACAATTTTTCTCATACAATGTTTTATACAAATTATTTATAAATATCTTAATATATTCTCTATCAACACTGTCAAAACAAAGTCAAAAGCCTTAAACTTCCTCTATTTCATATTCTTGCACATGTAATTTCTTGTGTGCAGTGTCAAATACAAAATCATCATTTATGATGTTCTGGGATAGTATAGCAAGTGTATGGACACTGGAGTAAGGCTGCTACTGAAATATTGGTTTTCCTCCCAAACTTAGTTCCCTATGGTTCTATCTAATGATGCCATGATTACCACAATGAGTTGTGAGAAGCGACAGAGAGGGTAGTTCCTGTAAAGAGTTAGCACATGAGCTATGGAAACTGTCTTAATCACTCCAAGACATAGGGTACTGACATGAAAATCAGAGGCTGGAAACAGGTGCAGAAGTATACACATACACACATGTATACACACACACACACACACACACACACACACACACACACACACACACACCACTCTCACTACCTCTACTACAGCCATGACCATTTCCTTTCCTTCTTACCACAACGATGTAGGAAACCACAGGTTAAGATGCACATAAACATGAAAAGCCATAGAGTTAAATTAATTTCACTTTAGATTTTCAATGATTCTGCCACTCACAGCTCAGGCTGCAAAGCAGGGACTAGGGTACCGCATACTTGGCTGCAGAGTGAGGAAAATGAAATCACCTCAGATTCTGATCAGATGGTTTGTAACAACCTCCACTCAGGTCTCATTTAGAAGAGAGCAGGCTCCAGGGTGAAGCCAGTCTGTTTGGTACACTTCCCAAAACATATTAAATTGAACATTAGAGAAAAAGAAATCGTGGGCTGACAGCTGGAATGCCTCGTTGCTGCCCTGCTGTGGGGTTATTGGCAGTCTGTGGCACCTTCATGCTCAGCAGAGGGGCCTTCTCAGACTTTTAAAACTAGTTTCATCTAGAACTGGAATGATACAAATTGAAGTCTGACTCCCTGACAAATGCGCAGAGTGGGGGAAGTGTGTCTCTGTATGTTGTCACATCAGAAACACTGAAGTTATTTTTGGGGAACTTAGCACACATTTATGAAAAAAAATATTTTTACAATGCCATTTTATTTTTTTTTTTTTTTTTTTGTACTTTCTGGTTGGGTTTGCCATGAAGAAAATATGTGTGGTACAAACTAACACCTGAGTAAAGGGTTTTTGGTGTTTGATTTCATTTTTTCCCAGTGAATTGAAAGACAAGCAGTACTATACTCAGAATGCCCTTTGTCTTTCTTGAGTTCAGGCTGAGACATTCTGACATGTGGGCAGTGCCAGACATAAACTTACCCCACTAGTTTCTACTGATCATGCGGTGGCCCAAACACTTGCGATGACACAGCAATTGCTGTGGATGCAGAGGGGACATTTTTAAAGTATTATTTATAGTCTTGTGTCTGTTTCTAATTGATGAGGAACAGCAAGTGAAAGAGTGCTACTCTTTCCTTCACAAGAAGGCAATGTCTATCTGAGGCCCCACCCTATCACCAAAGCCTGAGACAGTGACACACAACAACACAACGACACAATTCCCACTAACAGACTGCAAAGATGACAATGCAGAGGCAACACACACACACACACACGCATGCACGCACGCACGCCCACACACACACACACACAAACACAAAAGGCGCTGAGTCAAAGCCTAGCTTTTCTGAAATTTTGTGAGGGAAACCGGAGACTGAATGAGTAATCCGATCCGTTCACTCTGTTTTTCGCTGATTACTAATGCTAATTAAAAGGACAACTTGTAAACAGAGGCCATAACCATGAGTCATTACAGACAGCACCAATAACTTTTCAGGGTTCTACCAGTTACTGGGATTCTTCATCATTTGATAAGACCCTTACAGCTAGCATTATCACATTTTCATGAAGGAATACTATAGAAATATTATTTGATCAACATACCAAATATAGTACACTATACATCTATCTGGCTCATGATAACATTGGCACTGCCAAAAGGACAATCTGTACAACTAATGCTATAATCACTCTGGATATTGTAAACATTGTATCACATCACCACCTGATTTTTTGTCTTTTGGGAATTGCCACGGAAATCAAAACCATAAGTAGGGTAATAATCACAAAATCTAAACTGGAGAGAATTTATTGTGCTATATAAACAGGGTGCACTGTGGGGTTACTTGTAGCTCAGATCATCTAGTTGTACCAGCTGATTTGTCCTGAGGAAAATGCTTTCTATTTTCAAAGCACTCCAGACAAATTGTCAACATCAGTTTTTACTTTTTACTATTCTATAGCTCATCCTTTTCTATTTTACATAACTTCCTTGGCAATGAAATCTAGACATGGGATGCAAACAAGGCTTCATTTCATTGCTATATATATATATATATATATATATATATATATTGCAATAAACAAAAAAAGATAACAGAAGCAGTTCGCATCCTGAATGGCTGGTAAATAATTTAGTGTATATTACTTGGAAACAATTTAATATGTCCACGCTCATAATAAGGATAACACAAGGACCTGACTAAACAATTCATTCCTTAGGTCAGACTCCCTGAGCCTTCATGAATGTGCATTAATGGGACTCTTCCCACAATATCTGTAGCTTAGAAGTGTTTTTGCAGTAATTTGAACTTGTACATCAGAATCATCCATGTATTTACTTGCTCGCCAGCTAGGGGTGTTACTGGGAGGAAGTTTAAACTTTTGGAAGTTAGACCATTGGATCATGCCAGTTTCCTTTCTCTCTTTACTCCTTTCCTTTCTGTTCCTACATTCTTGTCACCATAGCAAGAGAAAGGTGTCTCACTGTGTACTCTTTACTGTCTGGGCACAAATGTAGAGCACAAAAACAGTTGATTGTGAACTGAAATCTGTGGAGCTGTGAGCTTGTAAGTTGAGTCTTTTAGGTATTTTGTAACACTTCTGAAAAGCTGACTGCTACACTTTTATTTTCAAGCAATATTGTCTTTATCTTAATGCAGTTTCAGTGAAGTAAAATGATGTGCCCAAAGTCAAATTGAGTTTTAAAAATAAAAATTACAAATTAGGGTGTCAATTTAAAAAACAGTACTTCAACCTCTAGAAATATTGTCTTGTGTTTTTATACTTCAGCTTCCAAAGAATTGTGTTAATTACAGTTATACAACCTCTCGGCCCCTGCTTTTCCTTACATATTCTTGCATCATGACTAGATACACGGGCTAGTCTTTTAACAAAACTTAAACACTGAATTTTTAAAGTAACACATGACATACTTATCAGAAAAGTATACATTTCATGGAAGATGGGGCTGGAAATTACTTACACAGAAGCACATATAGTAACATATATGCTCTTATTTCACTATAGTTCATAATATAGAAAAACATTTTAATCAAAATTAAAGAATTCATCTTCCCACTTCCCTAATTTTTCTCCTGTATTCTTCATCTGTGCAAAAAAAAAAAAAAAAAAAAAAAAAAAGACAAATTATTGGAAGTGCCCTTAGTACCTTAGTAAGAGGATGACAATTTTCAAACATGATTGATTTATCTTTGTGATATTCACCAGTTGAAAATATATGAAGCATTCATTTTATTTTGTTATTTTTAAAAACTAAATGTATTTGATTAGCAGGTGGAGATGTACATGCTCCTGCTTACATCATATTGGTCCTTCAGACTAAGCTTAGGCCATCATTCTTAGTAGACAGTACCTTTACCCACTGAGCCATTTCTTGATTCCTATATATGCATTAAAATTTTCTTCTAACAAGAAAAAGTAATACAGAACCACCCACCTACAAAGAATATTATCAATCATCTCCATCAATGCAAGAATGTTTCCATTAAGACTAAGTCACAATCTCAGGAATTGGAAAAAATAAATATGTTAAGGAAGTCATGAGAGAAAGAATTGTGACAAAAATGGAAATGTGTCAAAAAAAAGAAAAAAAAAGAAACAAAACAACTTCAAAACTTTATGAAAAGGAGTCTCATTACATCAAACATTAGCTCAGTGGGAAAAGGAAATCAATATCTGTCACCATTCAGTAATCTCTAGACTACATTAATATCTGTTGCCATGTAAAATGATCATTTCACAAAAGTCTCTTGACCTGCACCTGTGATCCTAGCACTTGGGAGATAAAGTCAGGAGAATCAGGAGTTCAAGGTCAGCCTATGTTAAATATTGAGTTTGAGGCAAGCCTGGTCTAAAAAAAAAAAAAAAAAAAAAAAGAAAGTCTGAAAAACAATTAAGTAAATATAAAATGTGTATATCATTTAACTCATAAGACTTCATGTTCTGCACAATATTGACAATGGAGCTAAGAGGTGACAATTTCTGTTAGCCACATGTCTTTGGGTACTAGCCCAACAATGAAAGCAAGATCACTACCCCTCATATCCTGTTGAATTCTCACTAATCTTGTAACAAGCATCAATAGAACTCAACCAATGTCAAGGAAGTAGTATGATTCAAACACACATGTAAGCAAATAATTCACCCACCTTTTAAATAATATTTTATCAGTTGGGGATATTATAACATACCTTGCTTTTCATGATGATGCCTCTATTCTTAATCTGGGGGGGGGTATCTTCTAAGGGTTTTTCATTAAGGTCTTGAATTTATCTCAGAGACTAGTTCTAAAGTTCATTCTACCTGAACCTTAGGGACCAAAGTCAGAAAAAACAAATAAATTTAAAAATAAATTCTAGAGATCTTTAAAATATCCATCACAGCCCAGCATGGTGGTGGATACTCTTAATCTTGGCTCTCAGAAAGCAGACCAGACAGATATCTGTGAGTTTGGTGCCAGCCTGGTCTACATAGCCAGTTGCAGGGCATCCAGCACTATATAGAAAGAACTTGTCCCCCAAACAAATAAACAGAAAATAAAAATATCAATCATGGAAATGTTCAGGTAATCTATTTGTGTAACTCTGGCATAGAAACAAATGAGCTTAATCAGGACACAAGGAAGTGGTGTCCTAAATGCTGGAGAAATGAAATGATGAAATGGTTAAGGAAGATAACCCTGGAGTTATGGTTTGAATTTTCAAACACAATTACATTTAATTTGGGGTGAAAGTAGCAAAACAAACTACTTTATGTCCTGAAATAACATCTAATTTCTTTCTTTCTTTCTTTTGTTTTTTGTTTGTTTTGGTTTGTTTTGGGAGACAGCTTTGGAGCCTGTCCTAGAACTCACTCTGTAGACCAGGCTGCCCTCAAACTCACAAGAGGTCAACCTCCCAAGTGCTGGAATTAAAGGTATGCGCCACCAATGTCCGGCTAGTTAAAGTGATTTCTATATCCCTTGGATATATTAACATATTTCTGTTTGTGAAAATGTTTCTGAATAAATAACTTGGGTTGAGACTACGTCATTTCCAACCAGCAAAGTCTAGATTAATAGACCATGTCTTTCTGCCACTATATTGTGATGTACAAACTACATCGTGTGTTCTGTGGCAGGACTTGGGACAAAATGCATTCTCAATTTCATGTGTGATTAAAAGTAAATAGTTGGTGTACTGGATAACTTTAAGTCAACTTAACACAAGCCAAAATCATTTGAGAGGAGGAAACTACAATTAAAAAGCCTTAATTAATTGGTGCTGTAGACAGCCTCCCAAGACTGAATGGGAGGGCCCAGTCCATTGTGAGTGGTGCCATCCCTAGGCTTGTGGTCCTGGGTTCTATAAAATACAGGCTGAACAGGCCATGTGAAGCAAGCCCGTAAGCAGCACCCCTCCATGGCCTCTGCATCAGCTCCTGCATCCAGGTTCCCCCATGTGGTTTCCTGCCATGGCTTCCCTCAATAATGTACTATAATGTGGAAATACAAGCCAAATAAACCCATTCCTCCCCATCTTGCTTTTGGTCATGGTGTTTCATCCAAGTGATAGAAACCTTAACTAAGATAAATTGGATGGATGGATGGATTGATGGATGGATGGATGGATGGATGGATGAATGGATGGATGGATGGATGAAGAAACATAACTACAACACTGGGGGAGGAGGGGAAAGGGTGCATTTCATGCTCTAGCCAACTAAGTATATCAGAAACTTGTTGTCTTTTATCTACAACAAACAAAAATCACTCATGAGGGAATTCCCTGGTTATTTTCAAATGACTGCATTTCACTGTACTGCTCATAATAGGGTATAGTCTCTCAGAATGGTGAGGCCAGCTTACCCAGTTTGGGTGCACTGAGCAAACAGTTCAGGATAATTAAGCTCTTTATTTACTTCTTGACACCAAATGATATCCTTCAGACCCTAAAGTGATCTTAAATGGCGCCCGTCATGGTGGTTCTGTCTGTTTCCCCAGGATCAAGTTTCATGTTCCAATCAGACTCCCCATTAACAATCCTTCCCTGGACAGCACAGACCTAACGGTGTGATGAGAGTGTTGGCTGCTGGCTTAAGCAGGTCTGCAGTTCTGAACATGTGGATTCTATTTTCAAAGCTATGATTGATTTACTTCCCCACAATGGCTAGCCCTCTATTCTCCCATATGATGCTTATCAACAAAATGGTGTCTGCTTAACTCATTTATTAGAAAAGGTAACTATATTTCAGAAATTTAAAATTACTTCCCATGAACGACCTCTGCTTATTGTTATAGCACAGTATGGTTCTACATATGAAGTATCTACATAATCCAAATATTTAAAATTTAGATAATTACTTAGCATCTTACAAATTCAAGATTTCATGTTTTTTAAGAAAACCAACTTCTTTTGATAATCAGACATTTTTTTGGTTTTGAGTCCTCTTATTTATTGTCTCTCCCATTAACAAAATATTTTTTTTTCAGGATATGTTGTTCATAAACATTACCCAGGATTTTTTGGGGACTGTACTCTCACCAGACAGAGAAAGATGAATATTTGAAATTTACTAACTTTGCTTACTTAGTTTTGAATTTGATCCCATAATTATCAGCTTCACATGTTCACATAGAATGCCATATAAATGCCACTAGAAAAATAATATTCATCTGGGATTTATTTGTCTTCTGACAATATACAAATAGGAGTTGGCTTGCAGTGGGAAGAAATGGTATGGATCATGCAAGGCAGTTCAAAAGTTATTATGGATAGACTGTCAAGCCCATATCAAGCATAGATAACCTCAGGAAATACTTTACAATACTAGAATTAGGTAATATAAGAAATTGTAGGAAACAAGGCAATCCAAAAACATCCTTAGTTTTTTTTTTTTTTTTAATCTAGCTATTGCTGTACAGATTATGGAATGACTCTGATTGCATTTATTATTTCCATAGTGTGAGATCATGGACTAGTATCAGCATTGGGAGATTCCTGGGAGATTGTTTAGGCCTGACCCACCGAGGAGTGTATAATTCAATGGCCAGTTGCTTCTGTAGCTGTTTTATACAATGTTTGCTGCTGTGTATCATTTGTTGTTGTTATTTTTACTGATAATTCCAGCTTTTACTTTAAGATAGCCTCTATATCTTCTACATCCCTATACTTTTACATAAATACATGAAAATATTTAAATTACCTCTGTCTGTAATTTGTATTTTTTTTTTTTACTTTAAATGTTTTTTCTCATTGACTCTCATATTAATCAGTGCTGTTTGATTTGTCATTTCTCTACTTATATTCCTTAGTTCCTTTTCTTTAAGTTCATTCTGTATGTAATTCTCTATTCTGCTAAAGTTTTAACTTCTTCATACTTACTATGTATCAAATACAGGAAAGTATAAAGCCACAAATTTTTATCTCAGTCACTTTTAGCTGTGTTTCATGTGTAATTTTTAGGTATGGTGAATTCTTTTTGAATATTTATATCTACTTTGCAAATGTTTCTTTCAAATAATGAACTGAAGTGATCATCATTGGTTTTAGATAAGGGTCTAAAATAATTGTGAGCAACTCATAAAATTATAATTGGGGAGTATATGAAATCACAATTAAATATAAAAGGATATATACATGAATGAAGGAGTAGATGCATATATATGTATGTTCATATTAACACATACATACATATGTGTGCATGTCCTATAGTAAGTATTGATTTCATAATTTATTATGGTGTATTAGTTTTATTCCACAGTTTAAAATGTGCTGTCTAAAAGTTCAATTATTTGGAAATCTGCTAAAGTAATTTGAGAAGTGTTAGTCTGGTGTATATTAAAATTTGTTTTATATCAATATTATATTGATAATTAATCATTTTTATCAGTATTATTAAGTACCACATACATTTAGTTCTTGGCTACTTGATTTTTTTTTTTTTTTGAAAAAGACTTGTGTACATCTCGTTTCTGCTGTTACCAGATGCATCTGTGGGAAGTGACAATTGTTACTTTATAAAACTGATTGATGAAACTTTCATGATTCATTCTGTTATTTATGCATATTAATTACTATAAGTAAAACATCAATTATGAAGTTAACACAAGTAAACTTTTCTTCTATATGCCTTAAAGATATTATTTCCACCTTGCTTTTTGTTCTCAAATATGCTAATTCTATGGTGATAGGAATTTGTGCTCATCTTATTTCCTTGTTTGTATTCTAATTCATGTTTCATTATTTCATTCTTGGTGTACTGTTGATTTCTTGTTTGCATTTCCTGTGTATTTGACAATATTTTTAGAGGAAATCCCAAGAAGTTGATCTTATATTTTAAGTTATTAAAATCATGGCCTCCTTTTTCAGGGTTGTTAGGAGAGCTTTCACCTTCACCAGCATTAATGTGACTTAGTTATGTTTGGAGATTTTTGTCCAGGTATGTTTGGGTAGTTCTGTGTAATTATAAAAATTCATTATAACAGATTTTTTGCTGTCAGCCCCAGAGCATCTTCTTTTAGGAATGACTACAGGACTGTCTGTGTTTTCATAATCATATTAGATAGAAAGCATATGTTATTTCACACCAGTTGGAGATTTATATCCCTGATGTTTACTAAGTGAAGTTTAAAGGCAAGTTTGAGTATATTTGAACTTAACATCAAAATTAAATCATGAAGGCTTTACCCCACTGGTTTCAAACAGAAACCTATTCAAACAGAAACCTACACCAATCTTTCCCCAGCAGTATTCTTTTTCACCCCATGAGGGAAAAGAGATTGAAGTTCAACACTAGCTTTTTTTAAAGCCCTGCAGATTCCTCCAGTACCAGGACTTCTGTGTAAGTCATCTTCTCAGTGTTGCTTTCTGCCTGGCCACAGGATTTTTGCTTTTGACGTTCCCTATTCCTTGCTGTCACGATCCACAGGAAACCAATTTACTTGTATTGGTAAAGAACCCTTTGCTCCCATTAGTGATCTGCTTTCACAGAATTAACCACATTAGAAATAAGGCTTTTGGTTGTTTAACCTAAAATAATAATTTTATTTCCACAGCTCAGTCATAACCCTGGGAGATAAAACTTTTGAAAGAAAAATAAAATTTCTCTAATTTTATTTATTTATTTTGATAAACAATGATAACAAAGTAAGATGTAAAATTAAATCAACTTTGTATTTTGAAATATCTATAAGCTATAATTTCTGTAATGTCAAATACAGGCTTTTTTTTTTTTTTTTTTTTTTTTTTTTTGTCTTTTCAACTCATTTGTACTGGTCAAGCCAAAATATCATTTTAGTTCATGTGGTATTTAATTGTGAACAGCAATGGCTATTGAGGATTTTTAGGGTCACCAGGTCCAGATGTTTGGTCATTAGTCACCACCGTATAACCCTCGTTCAATATTATAAATATGGATAAAATAAGGAAACACTTCAGCCGTCAACAAGATTAGTGTTCAAGACTAATAGGAGCCTGATTCCTGCTTTTCAACTTTGTTAACATTTAACCCTTTGAGGGCAGAGGATTTCACGTGAAGTAAATCTCTCCTTGCATACTCGCTCTTATTTTCTGAAGTTTATATACCTTCATTAATGGCATGTCCACTCACCAAAGAAGTGCAGACGTGCTTTTAAGTATTTTAATACTTTACATCACACTTCATATCTTTTTCTTAACAACATATTGGAATGTTTAAGAAGGTGTTTTTGCTGGACAGTCGGGTAATTGTCTGATAAAGTGACAAATGTCTGTGGCTGTGGAGCAGCCTATTTAAAAGAATTTATTGAACATGTTGTGCTGCTCCGTATGCTGTAAACAGTGAAAAGACTATTTCCAAACCTTTTTAGCATGTTTTTCCTTCTTAATTACTTATGTGAAGGAGAGGTAAAACAAATACTCTAACATATTATGTCTTGTGTGTAGTATTTCTAATATAGTAAAACAGAAATAAAATCTTGCAACTGACAGGTAAAAGCTTTGCAATCCAGCTGTGCAAATAACCCATTTCTGAGACTGAATGACCCTCCAGTGAACAGGGTTAGAATGACACTAATCAGATAATCGTTTGAGCTAAATGAGATTTTATCGACATTCAACTAATGTTAACTTCCTTTTTCTTATTTGTACAGGTTATGAAAAATATTTTTGTACATATGTTTGGAAATAAATTATCTACTTGAAAATGCATCAAAGTTGGCTACAGGTGCAAAGTAACTAGTATAAATTGTTTTGCTTATATCTTGACATGATGTAATATCTGTGCTTACTCTTTAAGTCTTACTTTTTATGCAAATTACACTATTTTTAAAGTAAACATCACCTTGGTCTCTATATGAAGAAGCAGTTGTTTATTTTTATATTTTTTACTTTGGAGATTATAATTACATTTCTTCCTTCCTTTTCCTCCCTCCCAGACCTCTCATATATCTTTCTCTGTTCTCCTTAAAATTCATGGCCTCCTCTTCCATGTTACGACATGCATATACCTATTTGTACATGTATACACACACACATAAACTACGCAGTCAATATGATGTTCCTCAAATGTATGCTTTCACTGGACAATTGTTTGGCATTGAACAACCAGTTTTGGGGAGGACGCCTCTTTTTCTCTCAGGCTTTCTAATCTGCCTGTAGGGTTTGTATAGCATCCTTTAACTCTATGGAAGCTAGTCCTCTGCAAAACTCTCCCAGATCATCACCAGTTTTTTTAAGTCTATGTGAAAATACATGGTGACTGAAGAACTAGGGTCTCACCTTCAAGTTCTGGAAGGCGACCAAAGGCAAAAGCGATTAACCTATATAGTTTCAGGGGTCTCTAGGATGCCCTGACCAACAGCTCAAAGAAGAACTCCATTGTCTACTAATAGGACCTTTAATTTTTTTTAAATATGTTTTTAATTGAAATCAAATTATAACAACCTTCCCTCTCTCTTTTCTTTTTCCAGACCCTCTCATCTACCCTCCCTCTAACTCTACCATTTCCAACCCTCAAGTTAGTAACCTCTTTTTAAATCATTATTATTACATGTATGTAAATGTATGTAAGTTTATGAACAAATATATATAAATTCAACTGCTTAGTCCAATTTCTGTTGTTTTGTTACATAGCTTTTAGATCCTGGGGGAACATTATCACCTCTTGTGAAATAGCTCCATTTAATTACATATATATATATATATATATATATATACATATATATATATATGTGTGTGTGTGTGTGTGTGTGTGTGTGTGTGTGTGTTTCAACATCATATATATGTGCAAATGTGGTGGTTTCACTTAATATATAGTAACATATACATGAGTATCTATTTGTGTCAACATAAGTATGTATGTGTATTGGTATGCAAATTAATATTAGTCTCCATTAATATTCATTGTCTCGTAAAATTAAAACATTCCTTAATGATGCATCTATCCTTGGGATGAGCCATATTGTTACAGTTTATGAGGTGTACTATTATGAGGATGGAGAGAATATATCATATCATTTTCAGATGTCAACCAAACACTTTATTGATTTTTATTTCCTCCATTTTCTCCTGTAACTCTCTTAAATTATGATGAATTCACATGTAAAGCCTTCAAATGTTCCCCTGGCATTAGATCATTTGCCTCAGGAGACTTTGCTCCAGATGAATAGAATGGATTCACACAGCCTGTTTCCTTACTCTATTCTTCAAACAGAACTGACTGCCTCCAAATAAAAAGACAATTTATTTGTTAGTTCTTACATGTATTTTAAAGGGAAGACACATTTTCACATTATCACTTTAGAAAGGAACAAAATATGTTTCTTAGGAAGTAATTTTATGTTTTTCCAATAAAGAAAAGGAGGCAAGGTGAAATATTTGACATGACAGATATCTATCAGGGAAGTGGCGCTTGTTGTAAAAGAAACTGATGTGTAATCTCAGTAGAGCTATCCATCAGTTCATAATCCTCTACTGAGCATGTGTGGCACCTGAAAGGAAGTACACCCTCCGCACTGTGGACTGGTTTAAGGTACATTTGTTAATTGGGAAGCAATGGGGTGTAATCAGAGCAAAGAGAGAGCCTTCAATCCCTCATGAAAGGAATGGATTTGGTAAAGAATATCTTGCCTGCTACTTCTTGCCAAGTGAGATTCCAAAGTGTTTTTGTCTTTTATCTCTATGTTGAGTACATAAGTAGGATAATGACTCAGGGACCAGAAAACACAGCACTAAGTTATAGAGAGCTGAAATTAGTTCACCAACAAATAGGAAATGTAAGAAATAATTTTATTGCCTATCTCTATTGTGGGAAGAAAAATCATGTCACAATATAAGCTAATATTTTGAGTTACAAAATTTTTACTGATGGTAAAAGAATGTTCAATCATGAATAATAGCATCTGTTGACTGAGCTCTACTTTAAGACGTAGTTTATGCAAACATTAATTTTAATTTTGCCTTTCCGATAAAGATATTCCTTCACTATAGTAAAAATTGGGGCAATTCCAAACAAATACTTGTGCATGTATCTGACTTCTTTATTTTAATAACAAAATATACATTTTAATAGCTAGAAGACAAAATGTATAACTAATTATTTTCCAAATCAAGTCATATAAAATGAAAATATTTTTCTTTCCTTTTTGACATTATAACTAATTTGGGAACGTTTTAAGACTAGCAAATTGTTAAAATAGCAAGTCATAATTACTTTTGTAGTGTGTATGAAGAAATAAAATGATAATTTTAATGTGTATCTCTGATTTGCAGCTTGTAGTCCACCTGATAAAGAGTTTGGAGGCCATCATCCCCTACTGACTCTAAAGCAACAAGCACTGAGAGATGTCCTTTCCTGGATCTGCCAGAGGTCATATTGCTGCCCCCCCCCATGTCTGTTGAACAAATTTTCTGGATGTTTTGGCAGATCTAGAGAACCAAAGTTCACCTCAAACAGAATCCTGTGTGAACAGGAATGTCTCAAACTTGAACTGAAAAACTCCCAGAGGTAAAATGTAGACTAATTTGAGTGATGACCTAAACCTACGTCAGTTTTAGAGAAACCTCCCAAATTTCTTTGAATTTTCCTGATGTAAAGGTTTGAGAAATACTTTCTGTCTTTATCAGTGGAATGGATAAAGCAGTTATTTTAACACTCTAAGAACTCATAGTTTTCCTTAAAATTCCTGGGTCCAAGGACATCATTTTAACAGAGGCTAATACATTGGCATTTTATCCAACTTTCACCAACCTGGCAGACTGGAAACAACCAAGTTAGAGTCTCTAAAATAATGAGGCCTACTCATTAGGACTCCAAAATCATCCTCCTCTCTAACATACCACCCTACCCATAGTACCCCTGTATAATTAAGTTTCAAAATACAACTAAAAGTACTACAAAAGTCAAATCGTATTTAGATGGTGTCCAGAAACATGAAAGAAGACATATAGGTGGAAAAAAATGTGGTTACTAACAGAAAGTTTAGCCTTGAACACCATAGCTGCAGGAAACATAATCAGAGCCAACCTCCAGATAGAAACACACAAGACAGAACCCTACATACAGGTCTCTCAATATTAGTTCCTATTTCCTAGCTGTGTTATCTGGCTTTCAAGTAAATGTTACAACACCTGCTAAATTGCAAGAGTCATATTGGAGTGGGAAAGCAATCTTTAGTAGCAACACCATATGGGGCAAAGCCTTTGGGGTAAGCAAACTTAGGGTTTGCTTCTAGCCTTAATGGAGCCTACAAATGAACACTGTGTGTAGGACAAAGAGTCCAAAGAGTAGGAAGGAAAGAAGAAATTGAAGAGCACTAAGGAAAAGAATGACTTTAATGGCTTCTTCAGCAGACTGGACCCAGGTAGACTCAGTGAGCCTCAATAAATGTTATATAAGCCTCTCAAACAGTAAGTAAAGAAAGGAAAAGATGTAAAGGAAAGAACAGGAGCTAGAGAGAGGCCTCAGCCAATAAAGGCTATGTTCAAAACCAAAAACATAAAAAGAACACAATATCCCATATCTGGGGCTATCATAAAATTTGTAATATGTAAATTGAGAATAATAGAGAGACAAAGTAAGAACATGCAGCACTTCTTAAAAATTTACAATGGCTGAGAGTAAACAGACACAAAAACAGGACCAGAAAAGCTAAGCAAAAAACCAATTAAAAACAAATTCCAAAAAAAAAAAAAATAATTCTCAACCTAGATAGATTTCCAACTGTAGAAAATCAAACAAAATAAGTTTTAAAGAAGTCCTGAGGGTTAAAAACTATTTTATTATTTGAAAAGCAAAGTATTTTGATTATAATTCATAAACCCTTGTCCTGTACACTGTGGTTCAGACCCAAAATATTCCCCCAAAGTCCATCTACTAAAAGTTGTTCCCCAAGTTGATGCCCTTGAGAAGTGGTATAATCTTAAGAGGCAGGCATTGTGGGAGACTTTAAGTCATTAGGCATACATGAAGTGTTGTGAAATCCAATGGCTTTTGTCTCCTTTCTTTTCTTTCTTTCCCACTGGTTTGGTGACAACTTTTGTATTCTGTCACTGCTCCTCACCCAGTATCCTGGTTCACCATAGGCCCAAAGTTGTAAGAGCCAGCATATCATGGACTAACACAAACTAAAGCTTCACACAAGTCCCAACTTTTTCTTTCTAACATAATTTATTGCAGATCTTTGTTACAGTAATAATAATAATAATAATAATAATAATAATAATAATAATAATTATAAACTAGAAGACTATTCATTTAAAAGACAATGGCAAAAAAATTAAATCTTAAAAAATCCATCCAAAAGATCTTAAATTTACAAAAATGTTCTTCAAAACTTTCTCAGGAAAACAGAAACAATGAAGTTTTTCAACAGTAAATATATCATTAGCAGTATTAAAAAGAATTTCTTTAGAGGGAAAAATGCATGGGCCAGAAATTAGTGGCGTAAGAGAAAATAAAATAAAATTCTTTGCATTTCTGACTCTTAATTGAACTCACAGGTGTCAGGGTTGTTTGTTTCTTTTCAAGATAAGAATTACAATGTATTTTGTGATTAAAGAAATGAGATCAATAATAGGAATATCATAAGTTATGGGGAAGAAAAACAAGAAATATTCTGGTATAGAGTGCTTGTCTTACCCATAAAGCAATATATAGTTATTTGAAAGAGAATTTGTATTGGTTATAAATTTGCATTACAAACTCAATGACAAATGTAACTTTATCATTTTACATGATATAATTTTAATAGTTTCTTCAATTCTATATAAGCATTAATTTAGAAAACCAAAATAATATTTTCTAAATGAAAAACTCAGATACATGGAGATTGGTTAATTCACACAGCTACTATGTGGGAAATGCTATCTTTTGTTTGGAAGATGTAGTCTTATTCTGTAGATCATGCGGGACTTCAACTTGTTACATAGTGTAGGCAGACCTGTAACTTCTGAACGTCCTGCCTCAGAGTATGTGGAAAATGCATAGCTTTTCTTTAAATATAAGGTTTTCTTATTCTGTATACCAGGACAGCCTCCAACTTGTTATAAAACTCCAGATAACCTCTAACTTGTGATCCTCCTGCTTCAGTTTCCTAAGTGCTAGAATTATGGATACATGCTATAATAGCAGGCTTACTTTCAACTTGTCAGTATCAGCTTCTACCACAAGTTCATGATACTTCTTGATTTCCTTAATTTTCCTTTGTTTTTATATTAACATAGGAGTGTTTTTGCTTGCATGTATGCCTGTATACCATGTGAATTCAGTGGCCCCAGAAAATATCATCAGATACCTTAAGACTGGAGTTATAGGTGGTTGGTAACCACCATGTGAGTGCTGGGAACTGAACTCTGGTCCTCTAAAAGAGCATCCAGTGCTCTTAACCACTGAACCATCTCTTGAACCCCTTGTTTTGCTGTGAATTAACATACAGAGTTAAAGGTTTCCTTGTAGCATTTTGATACTTTACTTTGTTTGATCCCACTCCGCAATTCCTTTCCCCCAAATTCCCAACATACCACCCCACTTATATGCTTCTTCCCTGCATATTACTCTGTTTTATCATACCCTCCTCAGAAAAGACTCTCATCTGCTCTTGCAGGCCTCATTCTTGCTTTATGACCTATACCCACAATTACTCCCATATAAACACATATATACAAAAATTAGAAACTAGGACCACAAATGAAAGAGAACATGAGTTACTTGTTTTTCTGAGCCAACGTTACTTCACTTGATATAATATTTGCAGTTCCATTCATTTTCCTATAAATTTTATTATTTCAATTGTTTTATGGCTGAATAAAGTCCATCAATCATTATATAACATTCCATTCATTTGTTGTCTTAGTTTGAGTTACTATTGCTATGATAAAACAAATAAACAAAAGAAATCTGGGTAGGAAAGTATTTATTTGAAATAAACTTCCATACCCATACATAGTTTGTCAGTGAAAAAAGTCAGGGCAGGATCTGGTACAGAGGCCATGGAAGGATGCTGCTTACTGGCTTGCTCTCCATGGCTTTCTCAGTCTGCTCTCTTATAGAACTCAGGACCAATAGCCCCAGGTTGCCTCACACTCTGGGGATATATATATCAACAATAAACAAGTATCTCTAGTAGAACAAAGTCCTTTGGATGGGTGTTCAGGAGTGGTAGAACTGGATAATATGGAATCTCTAGCTTTAGTTCAGTTTTGTTTCTTTGTTTTGTCTTGAGAAATGTGCACACTCATTTCTATACTGGTTGTGCCAGTTCATCATAGTAAATATGTATTCCTTTCTCCTATGTCCTCACTAGCATTTGTCATTTGTTTTCTTTCTCTTTTTTATATTTATTTTTTTGAGTTATTGTTTTCTTAATGATATACATTCTGGTTTGGAGAAGGAATTTCAAAGTAGATTTAATCAGTATATGCATAAAGTCCAAGGTTGTTGAACATCTTTATAAATATTTAATATCTAGTTGAATTTATTCTTCTGTGAACCTTCTACTCAATTCATTGTCCCACTTATTGACAGTTTTGTTGTTGAGAGCTTAATTTTCATGATTTTTATATAATCTAGATATTAGTCACTTGTCTGTAGTATAATTTTCAGATTTTTTCCATTCTGTAGGTCTGTTTATTCTTTTAAGTCCTGTGTAGTACTTTTTAATTTATTGAAAGCCCATGTGTTGATTCTTCGCCTATTTCCTGTGCTGTTGATACTTTGTTCACAATGCCCTTGCCTTACACTGTACCTTGAAGCATTGTTCCTTGTGCTTTCCTCTAGCAGTTTCAGTGTTTTCAGATCTGAAACTAAGGTCTTTGCCCAATTCATAATGGACTCTCCACAGAGAAGAAATACAGGTATAGGCCTGCCTTACCAGAGGAGGCCAGAAAAAAAAATCTCCCCCATGAGAAGCCTTCACTGCAAAATTCCAAGCCAAACAGAAAAGGAATTATAGGAAATCTAAAGTCAAGAATGATAGACTTAACTTCATTCTTCCAAAAGTGGGTTTCTAATTTTGCTAGTGTACAATACATCTCCACTAGAGCCAAGCAACACTACCACAGCAGTCTTGAGTATTGCAACACAGCTGAAACATAAGACAAAGCCCTTAAAATATCCTTTATTGATATGATAGGAGTCATTAAGGAGGAATAAATAAATCCCTTAAAGAAGTCATTGAGAGATGTGACAGACTTTGATGATCCTCCTATAGAAGACCTCGCCCTTTCTATGGAGCAGAAGAAGGATGGGATGGGGATTGTTGGGGGGGCATGGGAAGGAGAGGGAACTGGTATTGATATATAAAATAAGATTGTTTCTAATTTAAATTAAAATAGAAAGAAATCATTCAAAAGACAAAATAGTAAAAGGAAATTAATAAAATAGTGACAGACCTGTAATTGTGTATATAGAATCAATAAATAAAATGCAAACTGAAGGGAAATCTGGAAATGAAAAATGTGGGAACTCAAACAGGAAACTCAGAGACAAACTTCACCAACAGAATACAAGAGATAGAAGAGAGAATCTCAGGCATTAAAGATACAATAGAAGAATTTATACCTTGGTCAAAGAAAATATTAAATCTACAAAACTCCTGGCATGAAATATCCACAAAATTTAGGATATTGTGAAAGGACTAAATCTAAAAATAAAGAAGAAACTCGGGTTAAAAGCACAGAAAATATTTTCAAAATTATAGATGAAAATTTCTATCGCCTAAAGAACAAGGTACAAGAAGCATACAGAACACCAATTAAACTGGTTCAAAATAGAAACTCCCCTCAGCACATAATAACTGTGGTGGTTTGAATGAAAGTGACCACCATAGGTACATAGATTTGAGTACTCAGTTACTAGGAACTGAAACTATTTGAAAAGGTTAGAAGGTATGGTGTTTTCTTCCTGCTGTCTTTGGATCCACTTGGAGAACTTTTAGCTACTTCTCTAGCACTGTGTCTGCCTGCATGCTCACATACTCCTCACCAAGATAACAATGGCCTAAACTTCTGAAACTGTAGCAAGTCTTAAATAAATGTTCTCCTTTGTTAGAGTTGCTTTGGTCATGATATCTCTTCACATCAACAGAATATTCACTAAGAAAACTAATTAAAATACCACACACAGAGAACAACAAAATAAAAAGACTACTAAAAGATGCAAGGAGAAAAGGGCAAGTAATATATAAAGACAGACCTACCAGAATAACAGCTGACTTTTCAAGGGAGACTCCAAAAGCTAGAAGGGGCCAGACAGATGTTCTACAGATATCCAGCAAAACTTCCAATCACAATAGATGAAGAAAGTAAGACATTTCATAATAAAATCAAATTTAAGCAATATCTAGTTACAAAAACCAGCCCTACAAAAGAAAGAAGGAAAACCCTAACCTAAGGAGGTTAATAACACCCGAGAAAACTCAAGGAATAAAAAATTCCAGATTGGCAAATCAAAAAAGGGGAAACATATGCAAAGAGACAGGCAGACAGAGAGACAGAGAAAGAAATAGAAATGCTGGAACTGATATTACAATCCAAGAGGACGCAATATATATCTATAGAACCTTTCCACCAAAACACAAAGAAATATACTTTCTTCTCAGCACCTCATGCAACTTTCTCTAAAACTGCCCAAATGCATGGACAGAAAGCAAGTTTACAGAAATACAAGGAAACTGAAGTGACAATCTGAATCCTATCTGACCAACATAGATTTAAGCTGGATATAGACAACAACAGTAACAACAGAAAACTTACAAAATCATGGAAACTTAACAACTGACTACTGAATGAATACATAAATTAAAGACTCTCTAGAAGTGAATGAAAAACTATACACAACATACACACAAACTTATGGGACACAATGAAGGCAGCTCCATGAAGTTCATAGCACTAAGAGCCTACATAAAACAAACAAACAAAAAGATGGAGAGCTCTCATAGTAACTTAACAGCACACCTGACTGTTTTAGAACAACAACAAAAAATTTAAATCATACCCAAAAGGAGTTGATGAAAGAAAAAGACAATGAAAAACAGAGCAGAGAGTTGGTTCTTTTAGAAAATCAGCAAGATTGATTTAAAAAAAAAAAAAAAAAAAAAACCTATCAAAATTAACTAAAAGACAAAGAATTAACAACTTAACAAAATTCAAAGAAGAAAAGTGGTTCATAACAAAGGACACTGAGGAAGTCCAGGGAGCCATAAAGATATACTTTAAATCCTGTACTCCTCAAAATTGGAAGATCAAAAAGAAATGGAAAATTTTTTGACATATACCACTTACCAAAGCTAAATCAACATCATCAGAAAAACAATTTAAGCAGATCTATAACCTCTAGAAAAATAGAATCAGTAATTAAGAGAAAACTCAAATGACAATCTGAATAAAAGAAAAATGACATTCAAAACCAAAACAAATCCAGGGCCAGATGGTTTTAGTACAGAATGCTACTATACTTTTGAAGAGTTAATGCCAATACTCCTCAAATAATTCCATAAAATAGAAACATAAGGAACACTGGCTAAATTTTTTTATGAGGGCAAAGTAGCCTTGCTCCCAAAACATGTAAATACCCAAGAAAGAAATGAATTATAGACCAATTTCCCACTTATGAACACAGATGCAAAATTTCTAAATAAAACACTTTGAAACCAAATGTAAGAACAAAAAAACCAAAAACAAACAAACAATAACAACAAAAAACAAAACAAAGTATCACCATGATCAAGAAGGAATAATCCCAGACATGTGGGAATGGTTCAACAAGTATACATACAAATGTAATCAATCATATAAATAAACTGAAAGAGAAAAACCACATGATCATCTCATTAAGTGCAGAATCCAACACTCCTTCATGATAAAAGTCCTGGAGACACTGGGGCTAGAAGGGACACACTTCAAATTAGTAAAAGCAGTTTAGACAACCCATAGTCAATATCAACTTAAATGGAGAGAAGCTCAAAGCAATTCCACTAAAACCAGGAACAAGACAAGGTTGATCTCTCCATAATTATTCCATATAGTACTTGGTGTGTTAGCTAAAGCAATTAAGAAAACTAAAAGAGATCATGGTGATAATTGAAAATGAAGTCAATGTATCTTTATTTGCAAATGACATAATAGGACATATAAGTGACACCCTCCAAAAAATTCCACATAGGAACTACTACAGCTGATAAAAATTTTCAGCAAAGTAGCTTAAATGGGAACTCATGAAGTGGAAAGCTCCTGTACAAAAAAAGGATAGCATCATTGGGACAAAGTGGAGGCCTATAGAATGAGAAAATATTTTTACAAACTATCCTTTCCATAAAGGACAAGTATCCAAAATTAAGAACTGAAAAAACTAGACATCAAAAAGTTAACAAATAACCCAATTAAAAACTGGGGTACATCAAAACAGCTGGACAAAGCAGCCTTATAGACTACAGCCAGGATTTCTGAATCTTCTTGAATCCCCCATGACAGGGCCCCTTACCAGCAGGAAGTAGTTTGGAAAGAACGATGCCCAAATACCCAAATATTGTCTATAAATGTTTGTTTTCATTTAAATGGACTTGGTTATATAAAATAAAAAAAACTGGAGTACAGACCTATACAAAGCATTCTCAAAAGAGGAAACACAAAGGCTGAGAAACACTTAAAGAATTGTTGAGCAACCTGAGTTATTAATGTAAATAAAATGAAATGTAAATCAAAACTACTCTGAGATTTCATCTTAAACAATTGGAATGGCTCAGATCAGGAAAGGAATTGATAACTCATGCTGGTGAATATGTGGAGTAAGGGGAATACTCCTTCATTGATTGTAGGAGTACAAACTTGTCCACCCACAATGGAAATCAATATGGTCGTTTCTCAGAAGATTGGGAATCAATATAGCTCTAGTTCCAGCTATACTGCTCTTGAACATATACCCAAAGGACATGCCTTACTATTACAGAGACACTTGCTAAACCATGTTCATTGCTGCTCTATTTATAATGTACAGAAATTAGAAATAACCTAGATGTTCCTCAACAGAAGAATGGACAAAGAAAGTGTGGTTAATTTACATAATGGAGTATTTATTCAGCTCTAAGGAAAAATGACATCATAAAGTTTTCAGGCAAATGGATTTAATGAGGAAAAACATCCTTAATGAGGTAACCCAGACCCAAAAACATAAAGATGGCATTTATTCATCTATATCTGGGTATTAACCATTAAATAAATGAACCAAGCTAAAATCCATAGACCTGGAAAGGTTAAGTAAAAAAGAACTTGGGGATACATATAGCTGGTCTAAAAACAAATGTAATACATTTTAAGTAATAATGTAACAATAAAATGATTCCTAGTGACATTCTGCTATAGTTATAGAGCAATGCTTTGCTCAGAAAACATTAGAGAAATATCTACTGCATTCCCAGCAGTAGATGTCCAACAGAAAACAAACTCAATGGCCTCACTGAAGTTCCTTGTCTCAATGTGATATCAGGTTTCTTTAATGTAATTTAATTTTTTATTCTTATTTATGTATGTTTTCTCTTTTTACCCTACAGATCCTGTGTGTGTGTGTGTGTGTGTGTGTGTGTGTGTGTGTGTGTGCGTGCGTGTGTGTGTGTGTGTGTTTTATGGTTTCCAGTTTAATTCCTTTATGGGATTCCAGAGCATGCAAATGAGTAGGCTTCAACATTTGTATCTGTTTCATGAGCCATTTCTTGTGTTCTTTTCCTTCTGTTTGAATTGTCCTAGTCTAATATTTTAGTTTTCATTGCATTTTATTTTGATTTTTATGTTTCATTATTTTTATTTTATTCCTTAGAAGCCTGTTTATTTCCTGAGAGACACAAAAGATTGGAACTGCATTGGAGGTGGAAGGTACTGGAATTATTATAGGGAGGTGCAACTGTAATCAGGATACATAATGTGAGGAGAAAAAGTTATTTTCATTTTTATGTACCCCTAAGCACTGAGGTGACCACTTAGTGTTCTCCTGGCTCTGAGTGAGAGAAAAACAGAGACAAAGAGAGACAGAGAGACAGGGGGACAGAGAGACAGGGGAACAGAGAGACAGCGGGACAGAGAAACAGGGGACAGAGGGACAGAGACAGAGACAGGGACAGAAGAAGACAGAAACAGACATAGAGAACATGTGCCATTGACTAAGCCATGTGCAACTCATCTTAATGCTCTTCTCGAAGATGCTGGCACTAAAGTACACTATGTTTTATATAAGTCAGTTCTGGAGAAGTCTTGATTAGCTTAAAAACTTTACATTTATGTTACTTTGAACAATTGCTTTGGGGAAGTTGGGTTACTTTGGTCACCCCATAAGTTATGAGAAGTCTTTGCAATATGTGGCTTGGGAGTGTTTGTTTTTTCAAAGAGATCTTGTAGGTATACTTCATTACCTTGTAGGTACAGCTCATTACCTAATTTGTATTCTCTGGTTGTGCATCCTTTTGGTCAATTCATGAAAAAGAGAACCTTGTGGTACAACTACTTTGACCCCAAATATCACTAAGTGTCTTATTGAAATAAAGAACTATCCTCACCCAAACAACATGTTTTATGGTACTAGCTATACAGGTATATCTTTAGAATATGTATTCTGTTCCATTTGGTCTATATGGTAATGGCTGAGGTTGCTGGTGGTGATAATGATATGTGTGTGCGTATTATTCAAACTTTGTCACTATGGTTCTACACTGTATTTTGGGATCAAGTATTGTAACTCATCCAACAGAATTCTATTTTGCATTTCTTTGCTTATCCATGGTCTTTTTTGTTTTTACATGAATTTTAGGATTTTTTTTCTGGATTTATGATGAATGTCCCTAGAATGTATATGGGGGTTACATTGAATCTGTAGGTTTCTTTTGGTAATAGATATTTGCACAAAATTAATTTTGACAGTACAGAGATGATTCCTATTTGTGACTTATTCTTGGAAGAAGAATAATGGAACAAAATGATCAAAGAAAATCAAAGCTAAAAACGATATTAGTTTTTATATTAAAATCATGTCCATATAAGTAACATATCTAGAATTAAGAAAGATGGTGAGCACATCAACTTTAAGTGATATAGTAATATAGAATAATAATGGAGAATACATGTCCAATACATGCTTATTTATGTGCTGATAATAACACTGTGATACACCATTTTAGAGGTGTAAAATGTCAGAGGTTGGCAAACCAAAGCCTTCAAATGTCCTAAATGAGCAGGTCTTCATTTATTTCCTGAACATACTTATATCCACTGGTACTAATAGTACCCTGAACAGCAAGGTTGTAATATTTTCTGCCTCTGGTTTTATATGATGACTGTGAATATTCTGATCACTTAAATAATTTATAGTGTTTTTTTCATTTATATACATTTTATAATGCTTAAAATTTTCATCATTAGTACTATTTTTTATTTGATACAAAAATGTTTACATTATTGCCATAACTATATGAATTTTGTCTCATTATATGCCTGAGATAAAAAATCTTATCATTTTCTATTAAAAGGAAAAGTTATAACATATTTTCTACACATGATCCTGAGAAATGCCTTGAGAAAGACAGTTTATGTTTTCAGAGTATTTCTCTTGGCCAAGCCAGAGTTAAAAGAAATAAAATGCTAAAACTTTATATCAGAAAATGCTACATAAGAATATATTGTTTCAATCAGACATTTGTCACTGTGACAAATACATGATAGAAATAATTTTAAAAACAGAAAAGGTTTATTTTGGCTCAGGTTCAGAGTTTTCAGTCCATGCTTGCTTGGTCCATGTCTGTGGGTCTAGGGGAAGGTGAAACATCATGTCAATGTAGACAGCAGGACAGAGTAAGTAGATCAGGGCCACTTGGAAGCAGAGATAACTGGGAGATGAAAGGTCCAGGGACCAGATCAATCCTTCAGACATACCACCCTTAGGATCTACTACCTAGAGCTAGGGTGCACCTCATAATTAAAATTACTTCCCCAATTATAAATTCACCAAGAGACTTAACACAATCTCTGAGTGATTGAATCCTCCTGCTAGGAACCAAATCTTCAGCAGAGAAGCCTTTTGGGTGACACTTCCTCTTTAAATTGTAACGAATATATTTCACATTTTTTGTATATATTGAAGAGTCACCTCTTAGTTACTGTGCCATCCAGTTCATCCTTCTTGCTAGTTTCTATTGCTTTTCCAGTTCTGAAGTTGAAATGCCATATGACAGCTGTGGGTTGACATTACAGTGGTTTTGTGAGATTTTCTTTGTTACTTTGCTTTGCTCTACCTGTTTCTTCTCGTAACACTTCCTCTTTCATGTCTCTCTTCTTTCCCTTTGACTCTTGTTCTGTCTCCCTGTCACTATCTTGCTTTCATGAATTTGTCTGCCTCCTTTATGTTATGTGTGACACAAAACATTTGTTTGTCCATACAATATATGACACCATGCCTCGCAAAATCATCTATCCAGATCTAAGCAAAGAAAATACAGCATTTTTTTTTTTAAAAAAATTACTGTATGCAAAAGCCTTGTGAAGGTAACTGTTGGATTTTTGGCATCTAAAATACATCCATATTGAATTTACATTTAAGTAAAGAATCTCAACGGTGACACTGTGGTCTTCTCACAGCTGGAATTCCTTAAAAACCACCTGCAGACTCAATATCCTTTCACAACTTAGTGGGCTGTTTGATGCTTTAGCTAACTGTGAGACTAAACATAAGCCACCACAGCAGTGCCCCACAGCTCTGTTCTAATAACTCAGTGCTTATCCTCTTCTATCTTGATCTTTATTCTGACAACTGAGCCTCTGCTGCCTTACCTGGTCAGAGCTCCTGCTAACTAATTGAACACTTCTGCATGCAGCCTGGTCCCAAATTCTAGCAGAGTATCTCAAATAGTTACTGGATTTAGAGTAAAGGTTTGCCTGCATTGTAGATTAATCTAGCAGCAGGAATTCTCTCTCACTCACATTACCTTTACTATTGTTTCTATTCTTCCTAATCAGGTGGATACACTAACCTCAGCTCATGTTCCTTGCTCTCTTAGTGCCAAACTTATTTGTAGAATAGGAACACATCAAGGTGACAGGCCACACTAGAAGCTTACAAGCTACAGCTGTTAAGTCAATTAGTTCCTTTTATTTTATGCAACTAGTTTGTCCTTTAACAATCTGAATCTTTCTTAATCTTTATATGTGTAACACCTACTGAATTAATGAGTATATAATCATTTTATATTGTTATTATATACTATAATATTCATTAACAAAAACAGTTACAATATTCATACTTTACAGTCTTTTTATCCTTGAACTCCACACTGTTTTTCTTGACACTATTTTATCAAGAAAATTTCCAACTGGCAAATAAAAATTATTCATATTTATGAGGAGCATGTGATATCCTGACATGTATAAATAGAATAATATTCAAATCCAGCTAAGCATATTTATATTTTCTAACAAAAGTCCTTTAGCCCAGCATTTAATAATCTTTAGTACATTATTATCTCTGTAATTATACTCTTCAAAAGATTTAGCCTTAAGTCAGGCAATGGTACACACGCCTTTAATCTCATCCTTTTGGAGGCAGAGAAAAGCAGATTTCTATGAGTTGGAGGCTACCTCATCTACATAGCGAGTTCTAGGATAACTAGAGCTATTACACACAGAAACCCTGTCTCGATATATATATATCGTTTAATTTCTCCCATAAGCCATTTTTTCAGTCTTAATATATTGCATATATAGCTTAGTTTTAAAATTTATGAAATTATAATTAACCCTTATTATCAGAAAGTAAGGCAATCTTTCACTGGGTAAAAGTAGAAGCATGTGGCTTCATCTAGTAGAGACTTGTAGCTTCATCATCTATAGGTAATTCTCTGGGTTAATACCCGTCCTCATATCTGTGTTAATAGGCCTTGACTTTCTTATCACCACAATCTCCTCTTATCTTCTCAACACAACATTGTTGCTTTGAACAGTTATAGACTACTCACTAAGTAATTATGGATTACAATCTTTAAAACTTCTGCATGATAATTTCATCAATATAATATAAATGTTTCAAGAAGATATTCTAGGAGCTATAACTAAACATTTACATCGTGGAATCATTAAATTTCCTAACTCCATGCTCTCCCATGAAAAAAATGCCTGAAGAATTCCAAAGGGAAATTTTGACAAACATTAAACTATTGCAAATACACACAAAAGAATTTAGCCAGAACTTATTTTTTGTTTGCTAGTAGACATTAGTCAGTATCTGGAATGACTTGGACCAAAGAGGTATATTGCACTTTCTTCTCCCAAGTGGGAGTATAGCTCAACACTCGGTGGTGCACAGAATAAGCCTTCAGCAAAAACTACTGACCCAATATATCAAAAATGTCAGAGTAGACATTCTGGCACACAGGAAAAATAAATAGAAAAAAATCTTAATTTATTCAAGATCAAATAAAATTCTGAAACTATAATCTACTTATGTATATGGCTTGCTTATAATATTGAACCAAACACAACTGAATTATGAATATAGCCAATGACCTTATTACTTCTTAATAAAAAAACTTTATCTTAAGAGTAATTATAATTACTCTTCGGTAAAAGTTAACTACTCAATGGGTAATTAACCAAAAACAAATGTGATTAAGATAAGGAAAAAATATACTCAACACACTCCAAACATTTCATAAAATGCAAAACCTGTTCATAATGTTTAAAAAAATCAAATAAATTTTAATTTAAACATCTAGCCCTAATTTTAAAATAAATAACTCAAGGATAGTGAAAAAATGACATCCCTAAACAAGGCAAAATATATATACTAGATGATAATACCCAAATTCATAATGAACATGAGTTTTCTATCAGTTTTACCAGTTTATTAGTTATCTTCTATAATGTAATAAGACAGTGCAAGGGCTAAAATTATAAATGTTAGAGGGAGGAAATGGAATAATTACTACCATGAGATGTTAATGAATCCCTGGAGAATTTAGGAACAAAATGTAGAATCAAATGAAAGACACTCAAAGTTTTATTACATTTTATGAAAGCAACATTCTCTTTAAATCAATTTATTTAACAGCAAGAATACTGAATGATCACAATCAAAAGCTATCTTATTAACATAATAATGATGATAATGATAAACTTCAACCCAATTTAATATGACAGTTTCAAATTGACATACAATTACATTTCTTCATGTTCCTTCTCCTCCCTCCAACCCTAAGCCACTCCAGCTCAAATTCATGACTTTGGCCTTAGCTGGGTTTCCTTTGCCCCTCCCCCCTTTGAAGTCTCCCACTTAGGCTGGATGAAGCTGGAGCTATCTTTCTCCTCTCTTTCTGCACATCTCAGTCAGTCAAGCCATCTGCTTTTCTGAGGCCATTATTTTTCTTTGTTTGTAGAAATGCCCTATAAAAGTTCAAATGATTTGAAATTGTTTGTTAGAGAAGTTTTACTGCTTTCAATGGAAGAACTAGAAACTGATGTGTGGAAGATCAAAAGATACTAAGTTCAATCATAAAAACTAAAGGAAGTATAGATGGTTAGATTTTATTGTTTCTGGAGAGACCCGATCAGTAAAGATGAAAGTTCTAAGCCAAAGCAAAATGATGACAGTTCTATCAACAAAATTACACTGACAAAATGTCCTAAATGAATTAATACTGCAGTTTACTTCAGAAACATGTACCAAACAATAAGACATTATTTCGAAGGACAGTGCAGATCTGCCCATCAGATAGTGAAAACAGAATAAATAAGCATGTTCATTATTGGACATAACAAGAGTAAACATGGACACAGACATGGAAAGAATTATAGGACTAAATTCCCCAGTGACAACATTCTAATAGGAAACTAGAAAAAAGGAATTGAAACAAATGAGGTTATATCTCCTCTCCCTATCAATCTTGGGTGTGTGTGTGGGGGGGGGGAGATAAAGAGAAAGACAGAGGCAGAAACAGAGACTATTTCAGTATAAAACTGATTAAAATTAGGAAACTATTTTGATTACCTTTTGTAGGGTTTGATGTCAGACATCACAAAAGAAGGTCTGTTTACAATAAATACAAACATCAAAACTGCTACAAACAAAATCACTACAGAGTTTTAAAATATGCGTGACAAATGAAAGTGTGTGTTGATTCATTCATAGCCATAGAAAAACTCTGTTTTTGTTTGTTTATTTGTTTGTTTTTAGAGACAGGGTTTCTCTGTGTAACATCCCTAGCTGTCCCGGAACTAGCTGTCTAGACTTTTAAACAACTAAACATGTTTGAAAAGACTGAAGCAATGGTTGATTAAGTTAATACACTTCTGAAA